>NW_028277088.1:55015454-55340000 GCF_059951505.1 Python bivittatus
AGAGTGTGGTAGACCTGGTGCAGCAGTTATACTCATTGTTTTGATGAATAGGATTATGGGCTGTGAGTTTAATGTGTTTTATGATGGTTTTGTTTGTAAGACACCCAGTCATATATATGAGATGGATGGCTATATAAATTTGAATAATAAAATAAATAACATAATGTTGTTTATCCTTTTTTGCTTTAGTGTTATGTTTGAACCCATTAGGGCTTAGTGATATATGGGAATCTGAGTTTTTTCAGTAAACCATGGTTAGAGGAATCTTGGCCTAGTATTATGTACAGACACAGCCAATGCGAACTTAGAGAACTGATGAATAATGTTATAGTGTATGTGTGAGGGAGTAAAGTTGGGAAAAGTAGCTGCAGACAGACAGAAATACTTCTCACCCCATTTCCCTCATACATTCATTCATTAACTCACAACTTTACTCACAAGCATCCAAGCCAGTGTTCCAGCTGCCTGTGATAATTGAGCCATGACCTGGTGGTTTCAAGGAAATGCAGAGGTCCAGAGGTAGCCCCACCCCACCCCACCGAGGCTCTTAGCTTAGAAAAGCAAATACTAAGACAGAGCAGGAAGGTGTGTGCAGAAATGAAGGGGATAAGCAAATAGCATACAGATAGAGAAGTGGAGGTGATATCTGAAGATTGACAGCTATTACAAGCAAGTAAGAGGACTATCAGTCGACTGCTAGAACCACAAGGTACAATAAGCAGCATATCCTGGTGGGATTCCTGCCTGGAGTGTGGCATGGGAGCTCAGCTGGAGTGCTCAAAAGCAACACTGCTTAAAAGTAGAGCTTGGAGCTTGGCCTGAAGCTCAGCAGCAACTAGAAAAAGGAACAAATACACTGAGGCAGAACCTCATCCCAACTAGTGCAAGAACTGTTGGAAGAAGGCAAAGGTTGTATGCTACTTTACAGACTTTTAGATTTTTGTTTGAAATGAGTATAAAGGACTGAGTATTAAAGATGTATTTACATGGCAACAGTATCTTGCAAGTCCTAGATGGGTGGAGTTGACCCAGGGCAATAGCCTCTTGTTGGGGAAGGTGTGTGCTGCAATAAAGCATTGTGTACAGATTTGTTACACTGTAGTGTGTCCAGCCCTTGGAAAGCAAAGAACCCTCACAGTGAGGGGTGAAACTGATCCACGCAGAACCTGTGAGAGGGTCTTAAAGTTATTCTTTCTCACTTTCATGCATTCATGCACCCCTTCTTAGGACCTGGGGATGGTAGCAAGAGAAGCTTTAACCCTGCCCATTCTCAACAATTCTTATTTGGGAAAACCACCTTATTATATTGTAAGCACTGCGTTCAGAAACCTGTGAAATTCAGAGACTGAAAAAAGTTCCAGAATGTGATCTGCCCATCCATCCAAAAAAAAATGCAGGTCCGGTTGATTCACTCTGAAATCAAACAAACAAACAAATTCCTCACTCATACCTAGTAATCTCTTCAAATCAACTGATATGAGACTTCCTATGTTCTCCCATCCTAAACATGCAACTTCAGGAATGCTATAGCATCCAGTGCTCATATTTCAGTCTTTTTAAAACTAACAAGTGTGGCAAAATATGTTTAAGTGACAATTCCTGTGATCGGAGAATGCTGAGAGGATTGGTAAATGTATTGTCAAAGGCTTTCAGTAAATTCTTCTGAACAATGTCTGTCTATGATTTGTAGAAAGCACATTGTCTATGATTGTTGCTTCCTCTTGACATTCTAAAGGATATAAAGTGATAATAATGAATGGACTGACATCTGCCTATTTCATATTCTGCTTGAAGATACAGAGCAGATTTAACAACTTCATAGTTATAAATCAGTTTTAAAAGAAAAAAAAACTCTTTAAAAGATCTCAAGGTAGAATGGTCAAAATCAGCATGCATGAACCAACTTTTTAAAAGGTTATCAAGCTCCTACTTCCAGATGATTGGCAGAAATGAAAATACCTGATTGGTGATATTTCAGGGCCTTTATTTGAAGCACATTGTCGGGCTTCTTGCTGTGACATTTAACAAATATGGGAAAAAGAAACATTAATAGAAATAAAGACAGCTCAAGCACAAGGCTTTGATTTGTTATTTTTTTTAAAAAAAATCAAGTCCTAACTTTTAAACCTAAAGTTCTTATTATAAACAAATCTAAAAACGTTGCATAGCCTTTCTTGTTGTTGTACCTTGACTTTGTTGCTTATAATTTAAGTGTGGCATGTAGATTAAACCCATGTGTTCTTGCATTAAGATGCAGGCATATTTAATCCATGTGGACATACTTAATGCATATGTTATTATAAACTGTCAACACACATTGAATCAGAACTAATGCTGGTTTTTTTCTGCTGCTGATTTTAAAAAGTAGCATGATTTTAGATTTTATTACAAGGCTTTGGGATATTCTCACAGGTAAAACACAGGAGGTAATTAAAAGCAATAAATTATAACTTTTTTCAAGATTTTAAATAAAGCAAAATAGCCTGAGTTGCAAAATGTGGTAGATGTCTCACATTACTGATATTTAAATAGCAAGATCAACTATTCTTAGAACTTCCAGTGTATTAGTTCTAATTTTTTAATGTTTGCATAGCTTTATTGATTATGTTCTTCTTCTTTAACAAGATTCCTGTCAGAAAACCTGGTAAATAAGCATTCACACTAATGCTGAGCTGTGTGTGTGGTTTATTACTAAAGGTGTTGCATTACCAGCTTAACGTCTGAAGAAATGCACAGCAGATTAGAAAACTGAACCCCATCACTTCAGCAATTCTAAGAAAAAAAAGATGATGATGAAGTATTCCTTCTCTTCATTAAGTGAAAAAGCAGTGTGATAAACCTACACTGATAAATAAACATTTGCTCTGTTTCATTAAACAGAAGAGCACGGGAGACACTTTATGCTGGAAACCCAAGTTTCCCAACCACATGGATAAGGTCACTTACATAATTTGAGTCATAACTCTGATTATCTATTGCGCATACATTCAGACTTTCCATAAATTTCACAATGCCCATTCAACTCCATTTGGGGCATACATCATGAAAATCATGAAGTCAAACCAATTTTGGAAAGCTTCTCCATTTAATAACAGGCCATTACAATGAAACATATACATGATAAACATATAAACACCGACTGTCCAGATAATATTGTGCTTTGGAAAAAAAATTATCCTTTTCTCAACAGCAGCTACAGATTACAGATCCTCAGTTCCCAAATTAACTTTTTCTCTCAAAAAAGCCTCACAGTTGAGAGACACAATTGCTTCAGATATAAAATAAGTAATCAAAATAAATGAAATCTTTCAGAGAAAGAAATACTTAGTATGGAAACAATACAGGATTGTTTTATTAATTTATATCAATAAATTAATAAACATTAAGAGTCCCCACTTAAAGTTGCCTTCTTCACCTGTCCCAATGTCTCCACAGCAAGGGAAAAGCTTTTCTTCATCAGGTATTGTAAAAAAAGTAAAGTATTTCTTATGTATGTTCACTTATTTCTTTGAAAAAAAATATATCCAGAGGTGAAGGCAATAGCAATCTTTGTGAAGGTCTCCGTAAACTATAATTTACTTGACTATTGTGAAGTTGTTCCATATTTTAAAGGGCAGTATTGCCAGATCGAGAAACACATTGTAGGAAAATATATCAACCATTAACCTTCTCTGCCTTCCCAATAAAAGGAGGTGGAGGGGAAAAAATGACAGTGCCAGTGATGTTATAACAGCACAAAAATATATTTCTGGGATACAACAGATAATGAAAAGCAATTCTGAGTATCCACTTTCCATCATTATTATTATTGTTTCTCAAATAATAGTGATAATTAGAAGATTTATCACTACCTCATAGCCTGATTCAGTGTTCTACTGTAAAGGCAATGGCATTTATATATAATTTAGGTTTGGACTAAAAATGGTATTACTTGCAGAGTAGCCATGAAAAAACATTTCTATATCTGCAGATCCTTCTCAACCTGGACATAAATTGTTTCAACTTCTCCCCTCAGGACGGCGCTATAGAGCACTGTATGTTAAAACATCTAGACACCAGAACAGTTTTTTTTCCTCGTGCTATTGCTCTGCTGAACACCTAATTAATGCAGTATGATATACTGGTTGACATTGCATGAAGATATGACTGCTAAAACCTGACTGATAATGCTCTGTAAATGTGAATATATGTTAGATAATAGCTTCTCCTTTTTAAAAAATGAATATATGCTAGTTAATAGCCACAGTACTGGGGACACGGTGGCGCAGCGGCTTAATGACGCTGAAAGTTGCCGGCCAGAAATGGTTGACGCTTCAGCGGTTCGAGTCCAGCCTTCGCGTTAAACAGGGTGAGCTCCTGTTTCCTCCCCAGTTCCTGTCAACCCAACAGGTCGAAAACTCACGTGAGTAGATAAATGGGTACTCTCACTCCGGTGGGAGGAAAAATGCTGGCGGCGCCTTGCAAAAAAGGAGTTGGGAGCAGTTGCCGGTAAGCGCGAAAAACCACACACGCCCGAAAAGGGCGTGAAGCAACGGAAACCCCGCCTCCTGCGCTCGCCAGCTGGGCTCTGCTCTAGGAAGGAGGCTCTGGCAAACCACTTCCGAAAAACAATTGCCTTGAAAACTGCAAGGACTCATCCAAGCAGTCACTGCAGGGTCAGCAATGACTGAGCGCAGACAAAAAAAAAAAAAAAAAGCCACAGTATTATGTTTCTTCTAATTCTCCTCTTCTGACTGCATAGTTTTAGTATAATGTTGTTGTTGTTATTTTATATTATTATTATTACTACTACTACTACTATTATTATTCTTGATGCTATGCAAACACACTGAGAGCTCTTCACACCAAAGTCAAATTCATTGTATGTTTACATACTTGGCCAGTAAAGTATTCTATTCTATTCTATTCTATTCTATTCTATTCTATTCTATTCTATTCTATTCTATTCTATTCTATTCTATTCTATTCTATTCTATTCTATTCTATAAATCATGCAGAAGCAGATTCAGTGGTTCTCACATCACATTTGAATGAAACCTTATACTAGAAATGGAATCAGATGATGATGATTTATTGGATTTCTTCCCCGCCCATCTCCCCCACATTAGGGGAATCTGGGTGACTTACAGAAAACATTAAAACTATAAATATATCTAAAACACATAATACATCCAAAATTTAAAACAATACTAAAAAAAGGAAGATCCGAGATGGATAATCAGGCTGCGGAGGGCTGGCCACTATGGGGCTAGCCATCCCCCTGATTCCAATTTGCCATAGAAAGGGATAATATTCAAGGATCATTCTCCAGTAGAGTTGGCATAACAGTAACCAGCTGATGCTGATATCTATCTATCTATCTATCTATCTATCTATCTATCTATCTATCTATCTATCTCCCATTCTTCCAATTTTTCCACCCTTAATACAAAGAGCAGAGTAAGAGAAGAAAATGGATTCATCTTTGGACTGGTCCCACCACTAGAACAGCCCAAATGTTTATGGGTACTTTGCCATACCCCCAAAGTTAAAAATGGATAGAGAATTACAGTGTTTTCTGATACACAGAAGAGGCATAGAGTTCACCCTGCCAAAAGTGCCATAGTAGCCATCACCCTGGTGCATTCAAACATTTGATGTATGCTTAGTCTGAGAAGATTTGGCTTATATGTCACTTGAAGGGCTCACCTATGCCAAATGCAAGCAATGAAAGTAAAAGCTTTTTGATATGTTCAGCATTATATTACAATTCATTCTCCCTGGAGTTTATTTTTATTTCTGTGCTGTTAGCTTGAGGCCTGAGCCAAATGTTGTAATAGATGCTGACATCCCTTAAGTACATCAGATCCTTTTTCACTCCTCCTGATGATGTGAAAGGATCACCCTGGATGTTTTTTTCAAGTGCGCAAACAGGAACCATAGAAGTTTGTGCAAGCAAACTCACAGCATAGTGGTATTTAACTCGCATCCCCCCCCTTTTTTTTTTTAATTACTACAGAGAGGGCATACAGAACTGCATTTTTCTGCAGGAGTTAGACCTAACATGCCATCATTCAAGCCAAGAGATGAATATATGCAAAACCTACACTGGCTGCAGCACATATTCCATTTCTTTTCCAAATTATCTCCTCTTTGTAGTAAATTATGTTTATGTCACATGCACTCAAATGCATTGCTTCCAACCTAATGGAATATTGGAAAGACATTATGTAAATAGGCTCAGCAGGATAACTATTGGAAAGTGAAAAAGAATGTGACCAAATGCGGTGTGATGGGAGAAGCCAGGAAGAAAGATCACATTTGAAATGGGTTGGATCAAGCCAGTGGCTGCAGGGGGAAAAATAAAGGACCAAAAGAAAATTGGGGGAAAAAATTCCCCAGAGCATCCCAGTGGGACAGGCAGTTGGGCTCAGATTGCTGCCAACTGCTCAGTTCTGTTAGAAGAATTTCTTTCCTTAGTTCGTTCCTTGCTCGGGTCAAAACACCTTAATTCAGAGTTCAAAAGTTTTATTTAGCACATAAAGCAAAAGCACTGAGTGTGGCTGTTCCCTTGCAAGGGGTGCAAAGCCATTTTACAGTCAGGTGTAAACAACTAGTCTGTGCATGTGTCATTCTAGAAGTTTCAAGTTTTACTTTCCTAATAAAGAATAGCCTAATTCCTCACTTTATAATTGTCATGTTTTATCTCTGTTACTATGTAACATTTGTCCCTACATTCCTTTCTAATCTATATACGTGACTCTCTTGCTTCTGGGTAATAGCAAAGCATTAATTTCCCTTCTAAAATGATGTTAGTTTAGCTTCTTAATAATTAGTTTCTAACAATTCTAAGCTTCTTCCTTCCTGGTCTTGTGATCCAGAACAGAATGTATTTAGCCCATTTATGCTCCCCAGCACGCACATACATACGCAAAAACCAGTTGCAACATGAGTTCAACACCCACAAAACACATACAGTAAAGAGGCAACACATATGTAGATGCCCTGATTAGACCTTCAGGCACACATAGACAGCATGTTTACCCCCATCCTTATTGGATCCCTTCCTTTTCTTTTTTTCTCTCCCCCCCCCCCCCCCACACACACACAGAGGCAACACATATGCATCTACCTTGATTTAAATCTCACAGACATAAATACAAGCAACAAGTATGCACGTACTCTGATTAGTTCCTGGGAAGAAAATGCACATGTACAGACACATATTTGCATAGACATGTTTCTTCATTAAAGAAAATACAGGCAACAATTATGGCCACTGCCGATGAAAGAGGCAGAAAGAATTCCATAAAACATGTTCTGCGTGCTTTTTTCTGTCTAGTTTAGGGTCAAATAGGAAATGTCATAAACTCTTTCTTGTCAGGAGCAGTGTAAAACCCACTCTATCTTATACTAAATTTAATTCTTCCCAAATTTGGTATCAAGTATTAACTATACTGGATCCAAGTTTATTTCCAGCATATGTACTATTAACAAATATTGACTTCATAGTGAAATCTGTCAAATCAATGGAAATGTTCTAAAATTTTCCCAGCAAATATTTAAAAAATAATTTGTTATAATTCATCCTTTGAATACACCCTGAAAAACATTTAACACAAAGACATGGACCTTTCCCTGTTTCAAATGACCTTACCTGGAATATCAACCTATCTCTATGGGTTATGTATAAAGACTGTAGGTTTTTATGACTGGCATCATAATACTTATTTCAGAAGTCTAAGTTTGTTGCCTTAAATATTAATACTTGTTTGCTAATATATAAAAGAATGGATAGCTAACAAAATCCTGGGATTACTTGTTTAAAGGAGACATACTAACTTGCTCGGTAATATCTCTTGCTACTGTAATTAAATGTATCATCAATCAACAACTGTTTTTGTACAGTAATGAATGCAATGTTGTTAGGCCAGACTTTTTTTCTTTTGTCTGATCTTTAAATGCCTGTTGATAACTTGTGGGTGACATTAGAAATGTTTCTGATAAAATATATGAATTTAATAATCTATTGGGCAGGAAAAGAAAGATGTTGTCCATTGTTACTCAATATTCAATTATTCAGTATGTTCCACCAGCCCTCTGCAATCTAATACATGATATATGTAGCCTAGTGTTTCATAATAAATAGAATACAAATGTTTATTGCCATAATTCTGAAGCTCTTGCATCAGGTTTGTTTCATATCTGTCAATAGGCTATTCTGCTATAGATGGTTTATAAAGTATAATCTATTTGAGTGTTAGCTGGACCTTTTGAGCATGTATTGCTTTCAGAATAGAGGTTATCATTGAAGTAAACAGGCTCAACCATATTTAAATTAAACATAGAATTCAATCACTTTCATCACATTTATTTAGATGGGACAAAATGAGTTTAATTAGATCTGTCTACTTGTCTTGTTTAGACAACTCCACCCACTGACAGCAATACAGCAAAAATGTAATACTAACATTCCTCTATCCTTATTTCTGCCTTGCCTGCCTGATGTCAGTTGGGCTTCAAGAATCTAGGAGTACCTGACATCACAGCATTTTAAGAAAAGGGTTATGGGAAGAAGGGAATCATGATTTATAATTTGGGAGGGCAGAAATCGTAGTAATTATGTTTGTAACTGCTGTAAAGAAGATTGGAAGTCACTTCATTACTTTTCTTTCTCTTTCTCTTTTTCTTCTCTTCTTTTGACTTTTACTGCTTTTCACCTTTTCTTTTATCTTTTCATGTCTTTTTTCTTTTTTCTAATTCTTTATGTTTCTGTAGTTTTTAATTCTGTAAAAATATTTTCTCAGTAAAAATATATAAAAGAGAGAAAGAGAGAGAGAGAAAGGAAGGGAGGGAGGGAAGAAGGAAGGAAGGAAGGAAGGAAGGAAGGAAGGAAGGAAGGAAGGAAGGAAGGAAGGAAGGAAGGAAGGAAGGAAGGAAGATAGGTTGGTTATAAGTGGCCTGCCTGTCTCTTGAAGTCCTTTTTTTTTTTTTTTTTTACTGTTTGAAAAGATTAACTGAAGATCATGATCCCAGGCATCATACCTCTCAAGCATTAGTGCTTTCTGTCCTCCTGCTACTTATTTTTTTCAAAAGTGCCTCTCTTAAGATATACACTGTGAGTTACATTTCATCCAGACTCCAACATTCCCTTTTTAGGGAAGGTTGTTCAGAAGGTACTGACAGAACAGTGTCAGAGAATCCAAGAGAAAGTGGAGTACCTGGACCCCTTCAGTCAGGTTTCAGACTGGAGTACAGTATAGAGACTATAGAGAGGGCATCAGCAGAGATGGGATTTGGATGATGCTTCTTGATCTCTCATCAGCTTTTGACCTCCTCAATCATTATATTCTTCTGGACTGGCTGGGGGGGATTGAGAAGGGGAGGCACCAGGTTATAATCGTTCTCCCTTTTTCTCTGTGGTTGGTTCCAGTCAGCCTTAACAGGGGAAAGAGATTGAGCCTGTGTCTCCTCACTTCTGTGATACCTTAGGGCAAAAAGCTCTCTCCCCTTCTGTTTAACATCTACATGAAACTACAGGTCATCCATGGGTTTGGGTTTCAGTATTATAAGTATGCTGATGATACCAATTGTACATCTTGACTCTGGGCCATCCAAGTGATGCTGTGAGTGCTTTCTTCCAGTATCTGAATGGGGAGGAACAGACTCAGGTTCAGTCCTAACAGACCAAGTAGCTGTGGCTATTTGGGCCCCCTTGTCTGTGGGACTTTCCATCTCTAACCTTGGATGGGATAGCACTTTGCCACTTGAGACTGGTACACAATCTCAGGGGTTTTTTTTGAACTCACAGCTCCTGCTCAAAGATCAGATAGCAGCTATGGTCAAGAGAGCTTTCACACAGATTAAACTGGTTTTGCCCATTTCTAGATCATGGACAGTCACACTCTCATCACCTCATGCCTCAACTACAGCAATACACTCTACATGGGGCTGCTTTTGAACATCACTCAAAAGCTATAGCTGGTCCAGAATGCATCAGTGCAGGCAGTAACGGTTAGTCATATACAGTAATGAGCATACCACTGTATGTCCACATGACATCACTGGTCCACAGGCTTCACTGTTTATCCATTGGCTTCCATGTGCAGTTTGAGATGCTAGCTACAACCTATAAAGCCCTTCACAACATAGGGTCTTGTTGTATGAGAGATTGCCTATCTTGAATATTTTCTGCTGATCCTGTAAGATCAGGCAGAGTGGGTGTACTCCAGTTCCCTTTAATTAAACACTGTCACCTAGTGAGACTTAGGAAGTGTGCCCTCTCTGCTGTGGTGTCTGCCCTCTGGAACAGCATTCTGACAGAGATCCGTATAGCTCTCACCCTGATTGTGTTCAGGAACGTGATGAAAACCTAAATAGTCTCCCTGGCCTTTGGATACGGTGGGTTGAGCCCTTGTAAGCTTTCTTATCTGTTATGGATTCTTTTTCTGAACATCTATGATCTATGTTCTTTTATTATTGTTTCTTGCTTTTAAAGTTGCAAGCTGCTCAGAGTCTTTGGGAGTTGGGCAACCTCTAATTTGTAAAAGTAATTTACATTAATTAAAGTGACAGATGTATTTATGTAACAAATTAGAATGCTTTTAAAGTAAACCTAAGCTCTCCTGGAAATTTATGTTTTTTTATAGCTGTTTTGGAACTTATGACATAAACATGGCAAAAAAAAAAAAGCAATTATTAAAAGTTTGCCTTTTTGTAATAAAATATTACAACTTTTTTTTTTGCTCCTTCCTTCCTTCCTTCCTCCCTCCCTCCCTCCCTCCCTCCCTCCCTCCCTCCCTCTCACATCAGCCTGTTATGCTTAAATTAGGCTTCAATCCAGAAAACAAAGGAAATGACCCTGAATTACCATTTATATGGGGAGGAGATGTGGAGTGTTTATGTACAACCAACTCCCACCCCTTCCAAAGAATATGCAAAGTTAATAAGGGAAAACAAGTCTGAATAGTTGATGTGTCAGAATAGTGATTAATACCCAATGTCAATGAAAGTATGTTGAGTTGAGGAAGATGAGAGAAAAGATTCCTATTTAAATATATATATATGGGTGATATATGTCTACCTCAATCTTGAGTCCTCTACCAGAGGCCTGGGAGTTTGAGGGTTCCGCACAGTATCTTAGCTGTTCCTAGCACTGCACTCTTCTGGACAGAGAGCTCTGATGTTGTTCCTGGGATCTGTTGGAGTCACTCCCAGCTCAGGAGTCACAGCCCCGAGTGCTCCTACCACCACTGGGACCACTTTGGCCTTTACTTTCCACATCCTCTCTAATTCCTCCTTCAGGTCCTGCTACTTCTCCAGCTTCTCAGACTCCTTCCTGATGTTGCTGTCACTTGGCACGGCTACATCTATTACCACCACTGTCTTCTGGTCCTTGCCTACTACCACGATGCCTGGTTGATTGGCCAGTACCTGCCTATTCACCTGGATCTGGAAGTCCTACAGGATCTTAGCCCTGTGATTCTCCATGACCTTCTGTGGAATCATCCATCTGGACTTGGGAGGTTCTAGCCCATACACAGTGCAGATGTTCCTGTACACAATGCCACCTACTTGGTTGTGCCATTCAATGTATGCTGTTCCTGCCTGCATCTTACACCCTGCCACTATGTGTTGGATTGTCTCTGAGGCCTCTCTGCACAGTCTGCACCTTCGGTCCTGGCAAGTGTGGTAGATCCCTGCTTCTATGGATCTGGTGCTTAGTTTTTGTTCTTGTGCTGCTATGGTCAGTGCCTCAGTGCTGTCTTGTAGTCCAGCCCTTTCCAGACACTGATAGGATTTCCCAATGTCAGCCACCTCAGCTATCTGTTGATGGTACATCCCATGGAGGGTCCTCCTCTGCTTGATCTTCCACTCATGTCTGCTACTGCCTCAGGCATTCTTTCAACAGCTCATCCTTGGGTGCCATCTTACTGATGCACTCCTGGATGCTGAGTTTCAACCAGGACAGTAGCTTTGATACCAGAACCTTCCTGCCCTCTTTCCAGCTGCTGTACAGTTTCTGGGTGTTGGACTTGGGGTGGAAACATCCGTACTTTGTGTGGATCTTCCAGGTCTTTACATCTGCAGCCTCCATGTCCTCCTTTGGCCAGCTCACTATACCGGCAGGGTATCTGATGACTGGCAGGGTGTATGTGTTGATGGCAAGGATCTTGTTCTTCCCATTGAGCTGGCTCTTCAGGACCTGTCTGATCCTTCAGTGGTATTTAGATGTTGCTGTCGTCCTTGACTCCTCATCATGGTTCCCATGTGACTGTGGGATACCAAGGTACTTGTAGCTTGTCTATATCTCTGCTATGTGGCTTACTGGTAGTTCCACCCCATCAGTCTTAACTACCTCCCCTCTGTTTACTACCATCCGGCCACACTTCTTCAGTCCAAATGATATCCCAATGTCCTCACTGTAGATCCATGTCAGGTGGATCAGTGAGTCAATGTCTCATTCAATCTTAACCTACAGCTTGATGTCATCCATGTAGAGGAGGTGGCTGATGGTAGTTCCACTCTTGAACTCATATCCGTATCCAGTCCTTGTGATTATCTGGCTGAGAGAGTTCAAGCCTATGCAGAACAGCAGTGGGGACAGTGGATCACCTTGGTATATGCCACACTTGATGGCCACTTGTGCAAGCTGTCTTGAGTGGGCTTCCAGTGTTGTCTTCCACAGTCCCATTGAGTTCTTGAGGAAGGTCCTTAGTGTCCTGTTGACTTTGTATAGAGCCAGGCATTCACAGATCCATGTCTGTGGGATTGAGTCATAGGCTTTCCTATAGTCAGTCCAGGATGTGCTGAGATTGGTCTGTCTCGACCTTGAGTCTTGGACAACTGCTCTATCTATAAGCAACTGGTGTTTTGAGCCTCTGGTGTTGTTCCCAATGCCTTTTTGAGCTGTGCTTATGTACTGGCCCATATGGTCCTGTAGCTTGGGGGCTATGATGCCTGATAGGACTTTCCATGTTGTAGGGAAGCAGGTTATTGGTTGGTAGTTAGATGGTGCTGTTCCCTTGTGGGGGTTTTCCTGATCAACATTCTCCTTCCCTCTGTTAGCCAGTCTGGGTGGGAGCTAGCAGCTGGTTCATCTGTGCTGCTAGGCATTCATGCACTGCAGTTAGTTTCTTTAGCCATAGATGTGGATCATGTCTGGGTCAGGAGCTGTCCAACTCTTCATGTTCGTGGCCCGTTGTTGGATTTCTGCTACTGTAATGGTGACTGGTTACTGTTCAGGGAGATTGCTATGGTCTGCTTTCAGGTCCTGCAGCCACTTTGCACTTGTATTATGTGTCTTCTCTTTCTCCCCTATGTTCTTCCAGTACTGTTCAGGTTCCACCGTGGGTGGTTCTGCTGTTACTGTGTTGTTGCACTGCAGTTGGGAGTACACCTTGGATGGTTCTTTGGTGAACAGGGCATTTATCTTCTTGGCCTCTGCTTCTGTAGTCTATCACCTTAGCCTGGCAGCCAGTGCTGTGAGCCCTTCTTTAGCAGACTCTAGGGCTTAAAATAGAGTCAGGCCCTTGTATTCTTTCAGTAGCCAAGTCTTATCCTTAATCTCCGTACCTTTTGTAGTTCGACCAGCTGATTAATTTCTCTCCAAATTGTGTCTTAGCCTCCAACCTCATTTTCCAGGGGAGGTATGTACTGCTGTTTTTCTTGATCATGTAGCCAAGCATCTCCAGGATTACAGTGGTTGTAGCATATACCAGTTCATTGGTTTGAGTTATGGTGGTAGTAGGGATTGTCATGAGGGCTCTATTGGGATATTCTAGCATACTATCTGATGGTAGATCTCCATTGAGCCTTGGTAATCAGTCTCGAGTGTTGATTGTAGCTAGTTTATCCATGATCTTACGCCTCATGTCAGCTGCTTTGCTCTGTAATGGAGGGGATGGCAGTGACATTCCAGCTTCAGATTTTGGCTGCACATCCAGCTGTTCTTTCAGGTCTTCTTGAGTCCAGGATGTAATGTGTAGTTGGCCTATCTCAAGTTGTGAGAGCAGCTTCCTCTTCACTACGTTGAAGCATTGGGAACTATCTGTTTCTCAGTTAGTGTGTATATAGGTCTTCTGTACATCCATAGTTCCCTCATACATTTCATATATCCCCTCTCATTAGGTCTACTGTTGTAGTAGCATTCCATCAATTCCAGGTTCTCTTATCTCATCCATGTATGATTTGTTCCAGTAGCCCACTTATCATCAGATTGCCCTGGTTCCCCAACATTTGGCACAGCCCTTGTTAATCCAGCCAATGTCCAAGACAGCATGACTCTCTTAGTTTGCGTCACTCTCATATCTGAGGTAGGCAGGTGAAGAGTTAGGGGGTCTTTGCCCAAGGACCCCTATTGGTATTTGAACCCCAATCTCCCATTTCAAAAGGTGGCACTCTAATCATTACGCTATCCAGCCAATACATATATTGTGTATTCTTCTATCTGTGAGAATTGTCATTATCTTGTACACTACCTTTATTTATTTGTTTATTTTTTACTGAAATTTGTAACATCTTGAACCAGTTTCTCATGAATCAGGGAAAACCTATTTTGATAGCACTGATATTTATTATATATATTCCTCAGAATAGTCCATTTCTGGAGTGAGAAAACTGCAAAATAATTTTACAGCACTTGCTTATATATTGCTTTGGTGGGTTAGATTTACTGAAAAGTATAAATAATGGACTAGCATGTAATTTAAACATGACCCTTTATAAACCTGGAGGCTCAACGTGAGGATACATTTGGTAGTTCAAAATATTTCAAGCTGCATTTGATACAGAAAAGTTTGTTGGCTACTAAATTTTGTGATCTGAACTTAAGCTACTTAATTCTGATAAGAAAGAACAAAGGTTGTTCATGATGAAGGAACTACTTTTAAAGACCAAAAGGCTACTTACAGGACTGTCTCTCCCCAGTGGTGTTTCCCTCTCCTGTTAGATCTGTAGAAGAGACATGCTCTGGGTCCCATCCATGAGAGAATACCATCTGTTGGGACCCAGGTTTGCCCAGGAGTGAGTTTTGAGAGGTGGTAAACCCATAGCTCTAGGCATCTGTCAAAACAATCTGCAGTTATGTGATTGTTTCCTGCCAGATGGGGACCTCCAATATGGCATGTAACGGAATATTTGTGTAATCTTAAGAATGTCTATAGAAATTCATGTCTTAGTAAAAACCCAGGATTTTTGTCCATTATTTTAAATTTCTAGCCTTTCAAATGGACACATTTATGTTTGGTATAAAAGAAAAGCTAAAGATGACCAGTCCGGTTGATAAAAGTAAGGATGATAAAAGTAACCCTAACCTCAGTGAAATAATATGTTTTATACAGGGGTATGGGGGGAATCATACAAATTTATCACTTTAGCAGGTCAGAGTATTGCATGGTTTGAGAACCCCTTCTTTAAAAATTCAGATTGAAATATACTTGCATGTTTTGATAATTCTTACCCTAAACATATGGGGGGGGGGTTCTTACAGTATTTTATAGGGGTCCCCCCCTTGACCTGTAGTACCCCTGGGTTCCGCCCCTGCCCTTGTCCCGGGTCACCCCTCTGCTTGTCGTGATCTCCCTCCCCTCTCCTTAATGGCAGATTCAGTCAGGTTTCATTGTCCTCATGATCATTATCTTTTGTCCGTGTTGTTGGTGTGCTTGTGGGGCTTTTCTCATGCGGATGAAATCAGGTTTCTTAAGTCGGGTTCCAACTGGTCGCTGATTGCCTCCGGATCGCTGTATTCCTGAAGCATTGAAATTCGCATTGGCCGGGGCATCTGGGGAGCTGCCTGCGCTACAATGTTGCCGGTTTCAATTTACTCTGGGTGATGTGTTAATTGCCGCCACCTGCTGGCAATTAGCTTGTGGTTTGCCTTGTTTCCTTTCCCTGACTGCCTATGCCTGAGATGGTGAAATTGACTAGCGGTGGTGAAACTGAACAGTGGCGCTGGCCATACTAGGCTAAATCTGACATAAATGGTATAGGTGAACAACAACTGAAGCCTTTTGAAATGTGTCCAGGACTAACCTATGTGGTTTGAGCAAAGCAAAAACTGCTAGAAATGCCAATGAATTTTCCTAAATAGAATTTCAGATGTAAACTGGATCATCCTTTTCCAACCTAGTATGGTCTCCCAGATACAGTACATGTCCAGGCTGGGAGATGTTCACACATCAAGGTTGGAGAAGTTCCTGCTACAGCAAAAAAAAAAAACTTCATGAATGGGAAGCAAAAAAAGCCTTGAAGACTAGTAAAAGATTTTGGTGGGTGGCTTGCATATTAATAATTCAGATCTGTTGGGGAGAATATATAGAAAAGTGAACTATTATGTGTAAGACTTGTATAAAAAAAAATATCAACCATATATGTGCAGACCTGTCCCTCTGCATCTCTTGTGTGGATTCAGATACATTTTAAAACATTTTAAAGGTTTTATAAGTGTATGCTTGTAGTCATGGCATAACATTCTCCATTAATAATGCTTGATATTTTACTGATATTATACTGAGGTATTATATAATACTGATATTAATGAGGTCCTGGAGAATACCAAGAATTAGACAGCAAGAGAGTCTGACATTTTAAAAAAAACAACTCTTACTTGCTTTTAATATTGATGTAATACAACCTTCCTGAATCTGGTACCTTCCAAATTTGTTGGACATTGATGCTAGCTGGAGATGTGAGGATATGACAATGTCCCAGTCAGTCCTATTCCACAGTAATAACAAATTGAATTGTTTTCATGTATGTGTGTTTGTGTGTGTATGTATATGCATATGCATATGCATATGCATATGCATAGTTTATTCAGTCAATGATCAGTAAAAAAAAAAAAATACAATACTAAAGTAAAATCAAATAGATGAGATGAAATACTAGCATAACAAAGATAAAATAACACATAAAAATGTGACATACACTGCTATAATGATGCATTATAAACAACTGTTTTCATGTATTCCATTACATTTTTAATAGGCAGAAGAGAATAAAAAGCTTGTTAAATTCACATGAAAGTTTCCTACATTACATTCTGTGGTGATGTAGCATTTTCACATTAAAGAAGGGATGACAGATACCCCTTGTTACACGTAACATATTTTTTATATATATTAGAAATTGTACATAATAAAGAAATTAATGTTTTATTCTCATGTATCATAGAAATTTAGTGACTGGCAAAATTAAATTTTGTTTATAGTGTAGTTGCTCTATGGATATTGTGTGCATATTTGAATTTTTTAGTAGCATATTTCTCAGAGTTATACTTGTTGCTGAAATTGTGGAAAGCATAAATGAAAAGGGAAAAAAATCGTTTTTGCCCATAAAAGAAAATAAATGATCAAACTGCTTTCACTGTCATTTTCACAGAAATAGTCATAAAATAATAACAATCTTCCAGGCAATAGTTATGTTAGAGATCAATAGTTGTGTAAGATGCATTTACTTCCCAATAAACAAGATGTTTTCATTGATATCTCTGCTGAGATACTCATAAAATAACTACAGTCTTCCATGTGGCAATTGTGTGAGACAGTAATACTTGAGTAAGATCCATTTACTTCCCAATAAACATTCAGTTAGTCCCTTTGTACTTTGGTAAAATTAGGATTTGGTAAAAGTAATACAATGAAATACCAACAATAGTAAACAATATTTAGGTCAGGTACACTAGTATTCCACATTGTATAAGAAACAAATGAAGTGGGGCTCAGGAACATCACATGACCCAAGGGCCAGATGTCGATCTCCAAGTCTCACCCTTAAGCCATATACCTGTCACTCGAGCACTGTGCTCAGGTTGGGAAGATTGGCTGGATGCAGTCCTTCCTCTCATTGTATTCAATAAACATTTTAAACATAACTCTAACCATAATTTTATGGATCTGGCCCTGACAACTCTTACAAAATGAAGAGACCTGTGTTTTAAAACATTTGCAGGAGGGTAGCCAATCATAGGCAAAATCTTCACACATAATTTGTCATACTCCCTCGAATTCTGAAGGCATCAAGATTTCATGCCACCTTAAATCTTGCTGCCCTTACTGTACATCTGGAAGGAGGCTGCGCTGTGCTGCTCTCCTGAAGGCTCTCATGTAGAGTTCTAAGCAAAATTCCACCCCCACCCAAGGTCTCTTCCAGCTGGCATACACAATGGTCCGATTATGCCATGCACTGCACTATTATTTTTTCCCCATAATACTATCAACCGACTAAACTTCCTTTTCCTTCCTTCTCCTCCTCCCTTGGAATTACAGGTCAAGTGTTTAACCTATTAAGCACTAGGTGGCAGTTAAGAGTTAGGGAGTTTGCATGTCTTGGCTGCCTTTAAGTTATTGCCCAAATTTCTACAGGCAAAATGCAGCCTCTAGATAAGTGCAGTTGAAGAGCTGGAGTTAGGAAAAGGGGGGGTTTAAATGTGGGAATCAGTGTGGGAGCTGTTAACTATCCTAAGAACAATGTTTTGAGAGGAATCAAGGAGCAAGTCTTTTCTGGGAGCAATAGCCACTGGGAAAGGAATTCCCTGCCAGGGAGGCTATAGAAATATGCGAACTGAAAGAAAACAGAGTTGGCTAAAGATAATAGTAATAACCTTATTTTCTATACAATCAAAACAGTTACTGAATGCCATTCATGTCTACTATAGACTATAAATTAAGCTCATTCACAATAAGATTGATCGGAAGAAGGTTGCTTAGTGCACTGTTCTTCACATTTAATTAATTTTAAAGGCCATTATGTCTATACATTTTTACTGTTACTCTCTGGTCAGAACAAATGTAAAATTACCACCAGAATTTTCTTAATGGACTTAGAACTGAAAAGTGTAACTCTGCTACCCATTTTACACATGTCTTATTTATTTATTTAGTAATATATTGCAATTTATAGGCTGCCTGACTACCAAAAACTCTGGAGTTCATAAGCGACCCAAAGACAACATATAAACAACTCCCACCCATCCACCCAGCCAGCAGGGGCTCAACCTTCACCCTACCACAAAACCTAGGGGAAAATCCAGGTCTTTGGTAGCTTCCTGAACATCATCAGGGTGGAAGCCATCTGAATGTCTGGGGGGATCTCATTCCAGAGAGCAGATGCCATGACAGAGAATACTCACTTCCTTCTCTGCATGATCCACATATTCATATCACCTTTTGTGGCTATATTATTAATTTGATGAAACAACTTTCCTCAAAAAAATAAAATTTCCTCAGGAGAGAAATGGCTCTAAACAGAAATAACCATACTGTAGGCCTATACATGCTTACTTTTGGCCTTGCTATTCCATCTCACATGATGATGCCCAAAGTAAAGCAACTGGCACTGGTGACATTGGGAAGGTAGAGTACACGCTCAAAGACATCATCTTGCCCAGCAATCCTTTGAAATCTGGAGTTTATTCTAAATTCACCTAATGTGTATAGGTCTGTGATGCCTATGCTAGTGTTGGAGAAAAATTCCAGAGACTAGCTATAGACTAAGCCTTAATTTAAACAGGCCTAACTATATCCTATTGTAATGGTTTAATTGAATAGGCAGTGTTTAATTAAGCTTAAGCATAGGTAAATATTAATATTTTCAAAATCAACTATTGATTGATTATGTGCCATCACATTGTTTTTGACTCCAAGTGACCACATAGATAGATTTTCTCCACGATGATCTATCTATAACCTGTTCTTTCAACTTTCTCAATGGTGTACTCATTGCCACTGTAACTGAGTCCATCCACTTCACTGCTGGTCATCCTCTTTTCTTTCCTTCCCAACATTACAGCCTTTTCCAGAGAACTGCATCTTCACATAATGTGTCTGAAGTAGGATAATTTAAGCATGGTCATTTGTGCCTCGAGTGAGAACTCTGGGTTGATTTGTTTGATGATCCATTTGTTTGTTTTCTTGACTGTCCACAGTATTCTCAGGAGTCTTCTCCAACACCAAAGTTCAAAAGTGTCAACGCTCTTCCTATCCTGCTTCTTTAAAGCCCTATTTTTGCTTCCATAGAGTGCCACAGGGAATATCATGGCTTGCCCAATTCTGATCTTTGTAGGTATAGACATATCACAGCATTTGAATGTCCTTTCCAAAGGCTTTATGGCTACTCTACCAAGTGCTAGTCTGTGGCATATTTCTTGACTGCTTGTTCCTTTACTGTTGATGATTGATCCACCACTTCAATATCTTCATTGTCAATTCTAAGGCTGGTTGTTCTACCTATTGTCATTAGTTTGGTCTTCTTCACATTTAATTTTAGTCCCATTTTTTCACTCTGCTCTTTGACTTTTAGTACTAAGGCTTGCAACTCCTTTGCATTTTTGGTTGTCACAGTAGTGTTATCAGCATAATGCAGGTTGTTGATATTTCTTCCTCCACTCCAGCTTCCCTTAACATATATTCCACATATAGGTTGAATAAATAAGAGGAGAGCATATAGCCTTGTCACACTCCTTTGCCAATCTGGAGCCAGTCTGTTCTGCCATGTCCTGTCCAAATGGTGGCTTCCTGATCTGTATATAAGTTTCTCATGAGGACAATGAGTTGTTCTAGGATTCCCATTTTTATGAGTGTTTTCCACAGTTTGACATGATCAACACAATCAAAGGCTTTTCTAAAATCACATATGAAATGGTAGCAACAGCATTTTTGCAGGGAGGAGGAGATAAAGAAAGGAACAGATGAAACTTCATTTTAGTCACATGTGTGAAGAAGAGAGGCTACCAAACTGTTGTTAAGACTGTTCTCTCCAGGCCAGTAATGTGATGGTATAAACAGTTTATCTTTAATGGAAGACTAATAATGTGACAGGAACAATGTTGTCACAGAATCATTTTGACATTGTTTGGAATATTGAGAAGTTTCCATAAGTTCTACAGGTGAAACTCGAAAAATTAGAATATCGTGCAAATGTTCATTTATTTCAGTAAGTCAACTCAAAAGGTGAAACTAATATATGAGATAGACCCATTACATGCAAAGCAAGATATGTCAAGCCTTACTTTGGTATAATTGTGATGATTATGGCGTACAGCTTATGAAAACCCCAAATTCACAATCTCAGAAAATTAGAATATTACATGACATCAATAACACAAGGACTGGAAATAGAACAATATCGGACCTCTGCAAAGTATAAGCATGCATATGTACTCAGTACTTGGTTTGGGCCCCTTTTGCAGCAATGACTGCTGCAGTGTGGCATGGCATGGATGCTATCAGCCTGTGGCACTGCTGAGGTGTTATGGAAGACCAGGATGCTTCAATAGCGGCCTTCAGCTCCGCTGCATTGTTCGGTCTCATGTCCCTCATCTTTCTCTTGGCAATGCCCCATAGATTCTCTATGGGGTTCAGGTCAGGCGAGTTTGCTGGCCAATCAAGCACAGTAATCCCATGGTCACTGAACCAGGTTTTGGTACTTTTGGCAGTGTGGGCAGGTGCCAAGTCCTGCTGAAAAAGGAGTCAGCATCCCCATAAGCTCGTCTGCGGAAGGAAGCATAAAGTGCTCCAAAATCTCCTGGTAGACAGCTGTGTTGACCCTGGACTTAATGAAGCACAGTGGACCAACACCAGCAGATGACACGGCTCCCCAAATCAACACAGACTGTGGAAACTTCACATTGGACTTCAAGCATCGTGCATTGTGTGTCTCTCCATTCTTCCTCCAGACTCTGGGTCCTTGGTTCCCAAATGAGATGCAAAAGTTGCTCTCATCAGAAAAGAGGACTTTGGACCACTGGGCAACAGACCAGTTCTTTTTTTCTGTAGCCCAGGTAAGACGCTTCTGATGTTGTTTGTTGTTCAGGAACGGCTTGACAAGAGGAATATGACATTTGAAGCCCATGTCCAGGATCCGTCTGTTTGTGGTAGCTCTTGATGCACTAACTCCAGCCTCAGTCCACTCCTTGTGAAAGTCCCCAACATTTTTGAATGGCCTTTTCCTGACAATCCTCTCCAGGCTGCGGTCATCCCTGCTGCTTGTGCACCTTTTTCTACCACACTTTTCCCTTCCACATAACCTTCTATTGATGTGCTTTGATACAGCACTTTGGGAACATGCAACTTCTTTTGCAATTACCTTTTGGGGCTTTCCCTCCTTATGGAGGGTGTCAATGATGGTTTTCTGCACAACTGTCAGGTCAGCAGTCTTTCCCATGCTTGTGATTCCTACTGAACCAGCCTGAGAGACCATTTAAAGGCTCAGGAACCCTTTGCAGGTGTTATGGATTCATTAGCTGATTAGAGTGGGACACTTTGAGCCTAGAATATTGAACCTTTTCACACTATTCTAATTTTCTGAGATTGTGAATTTGGGGTTTTCATAAGCTGTACGCCATAGTCATCACAATTATACCAAAGTAAGGCTTGACATATCTTGCTTTGCATGTAATGGGTCTATCTCATATATTAGTTTCACCTTTTGAGTTGACTTACTGAAATAAATGAACATTTGCACGATATTCTAATTTTTCAAGTTTCACCTGTATTTTCTTAGCAGTGATGCTTACCATCCAAATTTGAAAGTTAAAATGTGATTTGGATCGTCTGTAGGTACGCACATTTTACCTGTCAGTAACAACTTAAACCAAATAAGCCTTTGATGCATGACCCCACAGAAGACACAGCTCTTTTAAGATGTTCTCATCAAGTGCTAAATCCATGTCTATAAATGCTTCATGTCCCATTTTGCCTTTCAAATATATTTTTCTGTCTGCAAAATCAACTGATCATTGTTATATGTATCATCTCTTTACAGCAGTAGTTATCTGTAGTAAATGGTACATTTATATATGGGTATCAGTTGCTATTGCAGTTACACCATAATTATTCAATCTGGGATGGTAACCTCATCACGTTAAAGGGTTATGGTCAAACCATTTCCCTTCATCTCCCTCAAATTTGCTGTGAGGAGTACCTTCAATAAGTTTAAGAACAGTAGAAAATTTGTGGAAGAACCTGGTGTTGAGGCCCAGTACAGATTGTGGTTTGACATGGTTACCTCTTTTTCAAATAAAGTGTCCACTTTAAGCATATTTTTAAAGGGCATGTTTAATGGTATTAGTAGTTTGGCTTTTGGCAATTTAAACTCTTTTATGCAGCCACTGTGATTCAATTAAAATGCAGATTAAAGTTCTTTGACAGGGTGAATTACTTTCAATATAAACATCTGCCTCTTCCATTGACTAAGGGTATATTTGCACTGGAGGCTTAAATGGGTTTTACTATCAGATCATTCTCTTTGTGAGTACTGAGAACTATATTTTTATGAGAGAGGTTAGAAATCCATAGCAAAGCGCTCACTGGATCTCTAAACTACAATTCCAAGAATCTAATCTTTAGGAAAAAGCATAAGCTTCTTGAAGCTAGAATAAATTCAACATAAGCTTCATTTTTGAAAGTGTTTTCAGTAAGCTGCAAGTCAATAAGCACATAGAAATGGAGGAAGAGGGAGGTTTTGGCTATGTTCATGGAATATACTGAACTATAAACCAGCCATTCATTCGTTATATGGTATTTGTGCATAACAAGTATACAAGAAGCTTAGAATCAAGAATTGGAAACTCCAGTTCTTTTCAACCAATTGATTCAAGTTTTGAAAAACACTAAGTTTATGTCATATGACTTAAAGTTGAAATTAATCCATCAAGATATTTTTCATATCTACTAGATATGTAACTAGTGAACACTAGAATGTTTCATAAAGGATGGACTAATGATTATGTTGGCATTGCAAGAAATTTGAGGGCACTAAACTCACATGTTATGTTAATGCTCTTCCTTACATTACCATTATCATTCCCTTTGGAAAAAAATGGTCAATATTGAAAGCTTATTGGACAAATTTTGGTCAATATTGAAAACTTATTTTTCTCTTTTTAAGACTTACAAGATAGGCGAACTCAGGATATAGTTGTAATTACAGTTTTTGTTTGTTCTTTTTATGTATTTTCTTGTTCTTTCTTGTTCTTTTTTTCTTTTTGTATGGTAAATTGTATGGTAAATAGATTAATAAAAACTATCTGGTAAAAAAAATAGTAATTTTTTAGCTTAGCATGTTGTGTGACTCCATCCCATGTGGTTAGCTGATAGTTCAGTGTGCTTTGCAAATCCAGAAAAATTGCATTGAGTAAACCATGGTTATGTTAATTATGGTTAGTATATCTTACAAATATAACCTCTGAGTTATAGAAAGAGGCTCTAATATCTTTTCAGACTTAGACAACCTTTATGAGGACACAGATAATGGTACATGACAAATGTAATTACTTCAGCATGATAATATCTAGTGAAGCTATTCATTCAGTATGCATAGGACAGACAAGCAAAAATAGGAATCTCTTCAGTAGTCTCTTGTTTCTCTCCTCCATTGTACAAATTAGGTTGTCAACTTTCTATGGCAGGGTCCTATTTTTATAGCTCATGTTACTCTTCAAAGTACTATGGCTTGGTTCACATTATACACTCGACTCAGCTACTAATGCAAGATCCTTGCTTGTTAAGAACAAAGCTCTATGTAGTTAGGACTATACTTAGCACCAGCCAGAATGAAGTTATCATTTGAGGCAAGAAATACTTGCTGAGATAGAGATGGCTGTTATAGGAGCCCCTGGCATTTTCCCTATACAGGAGGTTAGAGATACTCGTTCTAAGCAGTCTGCCTTGCAAACCCAGAATTAGTCTGCTCCTGCAGGTGTGCAGGATCCTGGCTTGTTTATTATGGTTTAAGTTAAATTTAACTGAGTGGCTGCAATGAAGAAGCATAATTTTGTTCTTTATCTCAGAGAAAAAAATGGCTTTCCTCTTTTCAGTATTCCACCATGCATGGAAGCACACACAGACATGAAAATATGGTGGTCAACTAGATGTCTATGGGACACGTACAAGCAGTGTATGAACACAGAAGCCTTGGATCAGTATCCAGAGATATCTAAGTATTCTTGTTACATAATCAGTTCTTCAGTCTCCCAACTCCACATTAGAACCTTTGTTATCCACTGCTTGGTTACTACACCTAATTGTGGACAAACAACAGACTGTATTCTTGTTAATAAATAATGGCACATCAACAAGGTATTTGCAACAAAAATCTCAAATACAAATCAGAAAGATATTCCTAAGTAAGGAACTCCCCATATGTTCTAATATTTGGATATGCCAATGAAAGTTATATTTTTTTGATATAACACTTAGTTCAAGAATGAAGTGAAATTGTAGAGGTCCCTTCTGTTTTTCTTTGGAACTAGTCACCTTCTTTACCTTCATTCCATCCATGAAGTGATTCTCAGTATCAACCACTTTTCCTTATAGATCAGCTCTATGTTTCTGCCCCCCTTTGCTCAACTCAACTGAACACAGCTGTTTTAATTATAGAGGACAATCCACCAATGCCTTGAGTTTGCACTTGTTTTAATACGTTCCAACAGTTAACAGTAAACAACAGTAAGATATAGTTTCCATCTCAATCCAACAGGGAAGTAGACTCTCAAAAATGGTAAAAAACATGATAGACCAGGTTAGGGATAGATTGTAACAGAGAAAATCTTTCTGTGTAGTTACTAGTACTTAAAAACAATTTGATGGCACATATTCAATCAATCAAAAAATGATGAATTGTGGGTTTTCTTTCAACTATATTGTCTACTTCCACCATTCAATGTTCAATGGTTTCTCTACAGCAGGAGTTGACACCCGATGTTCCTGGGCTTCATGTGGTCCCAACCCTATTTTTAAGGCCTATTGTCTCATACAAATGAAATCCTCAAACTCCCATCAATAACATTCTATGAAAGTCTCACTTTCCTTTTACTTGAAATATATTGTTATTACTATTGTGGTTGGTTGCACAGTCAGCCAAATCTGGCTGACTATGCGACCAACCACCATCATCATCATCATCATCAAGAGAGGAATCTTTCAAGGAGACTCACTATCACCACTACTGTTTGTTATTGCATTGATTCCTCTGTCAACAATATTGAACAAGTCAGGACATAGCTATCAAACATCAGAAACATCTGCCAGGCTATCCCACCTTGTTTACAGGGACAATATGAACTTGTAAGGAAAAACAGCATCTGAAATAGAATTGCTGTTTAATGCTGTCTGAATATACAGCCAAGATATTGCAATGAAGTTTGGACAGGACATATGTGCCACCCTTACCATCAACAAGGGGAAAATAGTGAAAACTGAAGAAATTAAGATGCCCAATGGAAATAACATCAAGAGTCTGGATGAAGAAGATCACTACAAATACCTGGGCATCCTTCAAGCTGATAACATCAAGCACATTGAAATCAAGAATAAGGTTAATATGAATATATCATGAGAGTGAAGAAGATCTTGAAGTCCAAATTCAGTGGAAGAAATACCATCAAGGTGATTATCACGTGGGCAATTCCAGTCATTAGATACACAGCTGCAATAGTGGACTGGACTCAAGCAGAACTAGAAGCCCTGGTTAGGAAGACCAGAATAATGACATTGAATCATGCCCTTCATCCACGCAGCAATGTTGACAGACTCTGCTTACCAAGGAGCATTGGTGAGTGTGGAATGTTGCAAGTACACCAGACAGTTGAAGAATATCTGAAGGACAGTGAAGAAGATGCACTGAAGCTAATACACCATAAAGGCTTACTGAATAGTGAAGAGGCCAAACTGGCCTACAAGAAAGACCAAATGAAGAATAGAAAAGGGACATGGCAAGGCAAAGTATTACATGGCCAGTACAAAAAAAAAAAACCCAGTTAGCAGGCAAAGTAGATAACACAATACCTGGCAATGGCTAAGAACAGGAAAGTTGAAGGAAGTGACAGAGGTGCTAATTCTGGCTGCACAAGACCAAGCCTTAAGAATAAATGCATACAAAGCCAGAATTGAGGAGACAGCAACAAATGCCACCTCTGCAAAGAAGCTGAAGAAACAGTGGACCACCTAGTTAGCTGCTGCAAGAAGATTGCACAGACTGACTACAAACAATGGCATGACAAAGTAGCAACAATGGTACATTGGAATATCTGCAAGAAATACATTTGCCTGCAAGCAAGAACCGGTGGGAATACAAAATAGACAAAGTAGTATTAAATGAAGAAGCTAAAGTGCTCTGAAACATTAGAATTCAACAGACAAGTACCTGCCACAAAATACTCCAGACTTAACAATTGTTGATAAAAAAGACAAAAAAGTTCTGGATAGTGGACATTGCAATACCTGGAGACAGTAGAAGAGAAGAGAAAGAACTAGAGAAAATCACAGAATATAAAGACCTACAAATAGAAGTAAAATGACTTTGGCAAAAGAAAGCAAAGATAGTACCAATAGTTATAGGCACCTTAGGTGCAGTCCCAAAACATCTGGAGCACCACTTGAAGATGGCATTGATAAAATCACCATCAGTCAATTGCAAAAGGCAGCTTTACTTGGCAACCTGTGACGATACCTTTAACACCATCAAACAACAACATTTGCTTATCCCAGGTCCTTGGGAAGGACTTGATAGGTAGATAAAAATGCCAAATGTAGTCTGAAATCTGGCTGACTATGTGACCAATAATAATAAAAATATTACCGAACGCATGTCAAAGATGCTGTCTCAAAATGGAGGCTATGGGAAGTTTATTGATTCATAAAATTGCTGCAGTATAGTTTGTCAAATCTATCAGCGGGCATCAGCTTAGCAAGGTAGTATTCCAATGTGGTGCAGTGGTAAAGCTGCTGAACCAGGACTAGAGAGAGGCAAAGTTAAGCCCCCACCCAAGCTCACTGGGTGACTTTGCACCAGTCACTCTCTGACAGTGTTGTTGTGAGAATAAAATAGAAAGATGGAGTCCTAGGTAAACCAGATTGAGCTCCTGGGAAAAAAGTGGAGTATATATTTAACAAATAAATAAAGTATTTCAAGAAACACAGCCAACGTGTTTCTGAATACTATTTGATGATTTTAGATTGATTAGAGTGATTTATTACTGTTGTGTCCTGCTTGTGAGCTTCCTAGAGGAATATAATAAATCACTGTGAGCTAAATTAGCAATGATTTTCTTATATTCTTAAACTCTGACCACAATGATTTTGGATTGCCTTCTCCTCTTTCTCATTCTTCTACCCCATTTTCATCCTATCTATATTGTCTGACGCTGTTGCCATGAGATGAGATGAATATTCTTATCCTGATCTCTTGCCTCCTCCACAGAATTCGTCAATATACCACCATTCCCACTTAGCTTGAAACAGAACCAGAAGAGTTGGAAGCTCAGATTCAGGCCCTTGAAATGAAAGGCCTACCACCCAAGCAACATAGAGTGGCTGAAGATCTTTCTGCCCTGGGGAACAGAGGGATATGCAAGCTCAGAAATGAAGTGCAGTCTGAAGAATAAATCTTGGGAATAAAGGGTTGATTGGAAATAGAGCCCTATTCACAAGAGAGTGTTTCTGTTGAAGGGCTTAATAGTTGGCAATTAGCAAGGATAGAGACCCAGTAACCCAATCTTTATAAGCCTTCAATTTTAAGCAACCACTGCTGAAAATAGTATCCTGATCTTTCCGTGTTCCTTAATATACCTTGCTGTTGACTCTTGAACTAATTTTGGACTTCTTTTGGGAACCAAACTCTAACTTGTGCCTTTCTATTCAAGGACACTGGTCAGGAGTAGACTTTCTATTGCCTGCTTTACTGAAATTTCTAAAAGAATTAACTCCAGTTAATCTGCAAGAATTACAACATATACAGGTAGCCCAAGCTATTTAGTTAATATGCATGCTTAATCAATCAGTAACCTAACACGTTGCAGTTTGCTTGCCCATTTGCTTGAATATTATACACAAAACTTGGGTGGTTGCTGAGTCTGTTATAAATTATTGACCTTTCATATTCCTGACCCAGCTAGCAGTTAATTTGGTAATTCATACCTTAGGCATTCAGCTCCAAATTAAAGCAGCAAAGGTTTATGTTATCATGGAGCATGCCCAGGTCACATATGATGGTAAGCCATAATGTAGCTTATTAAATTTTGGCTTAGTATGCTGTGTAAACCCAGGTGTTGTGGTTTCTGCACAAAGGTTTCTGCCCTAAGAGGTTGCAGAAATCTATTCAGTTGTGATCTGATCAACAAATTATGGTAAGGTTAGCACAGTGTATGAACACAGTTTAAGTAAAACATCTCAAGTTTCAGTTCAGAGGATGAAGAAGGAAGACTACATCAGGTCCATATAAGATAAACTAGAATGGGAGGTTGTGTCACCAATGAAGCAGATTCAGTGAAATAACTTTTTCTTAAGTTCTTAACAACCAGAATATGGCAAAATATAATAAATGGGCAATTTGAAATAGTTTTCAAAGTAACAAGTATTATGTTAATTTCTTTTTAACTGTCTTTGATAAAAAAAAGGGGGGGGCAGTCAAATTTGAATCTTAAAAATCACATTTAGTTAATTGCAAGAAATGGATGTACCGTATGTCCTCATGTAATTTTTGCATTCATATCTTTCTTTTCTTATGCATTATCTCAGCTTGCTGACAGGAGATTTTTGCTGAAATAGGAAAAGAGTGGGTTATACATGAAATTATGAATGCTATAAGTCATTGTAAGTTTTTAATGATATTTTTACTGAAGGGCAAAATCATGTTGGTTCATTGTTAAAACAGTTCTGAACCAGCAAACGATTGTTTAAATAAATTATACTCAATTTATAATTCAACTGAGCATTATTATCTGGACCAATTCATTTTCTTAGCTAGATAATATAAACTATGATGGCACTGGCACCAATAAACAAAATGTTTATTATTTTTTGTTAAAATTCTAGAATTTTTAACTTTAAATGATATAAATAGAATGCACTTTCAGAGGTTTTACCACTTCCTACATGATTGCTAATGAGAGTATAGCCTAGCAACAGATATCAGAAGGACTAGCATAACATCATCTCTATACAGTGGTACCTCTACTTACGAACACCCCTACTTACGAAATTTTCAAGATACGACCAGCTCCGGCCCCAAAAATTTACCTCGATGTGCGGCCATTTTTCCACCCTGACACGTGGTCCGCGGCCATTTTTCCGTCCTGGCACGTGGTCTACGGCCATTTTTCCGCCCCGACACGTGGTCCGCGGACATTTTTCTGCCCCGCCGCGCGGTGCGCGGGCGTTTTGCCGCCCCGCCGCACCCCTGATGCACAGCGTGGGCGCTTTTCCGCCACGCAGCGCACGGGCGCTTTTCCACCCCGCCGTGCGGCGCGCAGGCGTTTTGCCGTCCCTGACGCATGGTCCGCGGATGCCAGAACGGATTAACGGTAATTACATTGAACCTTATAGGAAAATTTGCTTCAGGGTGTGACCAAATTCAGAGGGCGGAATGGATTAACCGTATTTACATTGAACCTTATGGGAAAATTTACCTCGACTTGCGACCAACTCGACTTGCGATCAGAGTCACGGAACGGATTAAGTTCATAAGTAGAGGTACCACTGTATTTGTGTTTCTTTTCACTGGCTCCAGAAGGAGAAACAAAGATTTAGGCACTTCAGGGGCAGTTAAAGAGATAGCCTTTACTCTGCCAACATCTGGTTTCTGAGCCATCAAGTGTAGCTGCTATTGATGAAAGAGAAAGCTATACAATTCATAAGTATAGACAAGGAGTAGAACATCTAATGTTAGCATTAGATGTTAAAGTTCAAGAAGCTAACTAAGATTCAGAGAAAAGACTAAGAGTGAAACAGAGGACAATAATAGATGCCAGGGCTTCCTCTTGTCATAATGACTAAAGAGACAATAAGATCAGTAATTTGACACACAAAAAATGAATAACTTAGAATAAGGGAAAAGGGAAACCATGGAATATGACAATGGGTGAAGTAGTAGATGAAGAATTGAGAACATTAGGAATCTGAGGTAAAATATATGGACAAAAAAGGCATGAATAATTTAAAATAGATTGGAATGGTCATGGACACCCCCCCACACACAAAATCCAAGAAGTTCAATTTATGCCACTTCAAACATTAGGGATTTAGGGGATTAAAAGAGTAAAATGCAGAGACAGGTGCCTCTTGATCGCTGATCAGATGCTGAAAATGCAGCATTATGTAGATCCTGAAGAATCAGAGTGGGCAAGCCAGCCTTGTTCATAGGGGCTTCCTAGATATGTTAACAGGCTGTTGTTACTTTATCGTTAGTCGGTAATATTAACACACTTGACCAAAATAAATTATAACCATTGCAGTTTTCTATATTGTCTGTGTAAGACTGTGATCTTTGTCTTTAACAATTTTATTTTTAACCTCATTGTGCTGTTCAACCACAGACAAGTAAGCTCCAAGGACTATGTAAATCAATAGCTGTTTAGACTATAGAGAAAGAGTATAAATGTTTCTATAGCACTTTTTGGGTAAATTAAATCTCTAGGCTGCAAATAAAAATTGCTTTTAAAATTCTACACAGAAAACATGTCTTTTCAGAGCCTTATAAGCTGTGGCTCCTTTTGGTTGTGGGTCACTTCCAGCAGAGAAACAGTAGAAGGTGATACCAGATAATTATCTGTTGAGATCAAATATGGCCTGTAACATCTCCCCAAAATTACAGATTAACAAGTGCTTTGCCTGTAGCTAGAAATTAGTTGAGGATTTACCATAAAAATTAGGCACTCAGTTTCTATGCTATATAGTAACTATTTCATGTGTGGCAGGTTAGAATATATGTCTTCTGTTTTCCTGGCAGTTTGCTGACAGTGTTTAACTTAACTTTTATAATAAAACACATTTTACAATCAACAAAGCATGACTAACTCATTGATACTGTCCCAGGAGTAAGATTCCATATAACTATTCTATCTATGATGTATGTGTGAGAGAGATACCATCACTATTGGCCAGTTGTGTCTGTGTGTATGTATAAAAAACCTGGGAGTTCTGGCTAGATAATTCTAGACATTAGGGTTTTTGTTTTGTTTTGTTGTATTATATTGGGAATCCTGACTGACTTTAATTTCAGTCCAGGGATTTAGTGCTGAAACAGCATCAGTCAGCCTGCCTAGATGCCCAGGTCCCCACCTGTCATCACTGAGTTGTCATTACTACAGTTGATATGATTCAACAGGATACAGATGCAGGCTAAGGAGATGCCTAACACCAGGATGGAAAAGTCAAGTCTCCTTGAGACCTTTTGTTTAGCTCTTGGTGACCATGGATATATCTATGCAGTTTTCTGGCAACAGTACCAAAGTGGTTTGATGTTGTCTTCTTCCAAGTTATTTTTGGACTTCTCAACTACTCTACAGACTAGGGATTACAGCAAAACTCTTGTGTATGCTTTATATCTTAATTCATGAATGCAGATAATCTTTATTATGCTAGCATGCCACTGACATATACTGTATGTGATGACACAGAAGCATCACAAGACCTGGAGATCAACTCAGCATTATCAAAATGACAGGCAAACAGTTTGCCTCCCAACTACTCAGAGAAAAAGATAAATTTGTGATGCTGGGGTATGGAGAGGCAGTTGAGGAGGGTAACTTGCCCACGGCCCTTCAAAACATGCCTGTCAATGATTTATGCCGGGGGAACCCAGCAACATCCCTACTGCTTTTAATACAATCAATTATTGCTTTCTTTCAGATTGGCTGGGCTATCATTATTGTCTTGGTGATAAAGTAAAATAAAATTTTAAAAACCCACATATTTTATAAAAAGAATTAAATGCATACTGCAGTATACTTTCTATTAAAAGTTAACTTTACCTGCATACTATATCGAATTGTCTTTTAAAAAAAAAGATATGTTTGTGACCTTTAAAAATGGAATAGAGTTTTAAAAAACCATAATCCATCATTATCTCTTCACTCCCCTTCCCTGTCATTCACCCATTGCTGACTGTGAATGGAGCATTCATTGTACAATACATCAACTTCTTATGCTCCTGCCATGTTCTATCATGAATTATATTAATCCACCTAAAGCTAACAAGGATTAATTGCAGTCGTACAGCAGATTGGCACAGGAGGCTATGCTGTTTGGCAATCCCAGAATGCTGGCATTCATTTATCCTTGCTTATTTGTCACTCTTTCATATCTCAACAGGTGTGTGCCCAATCACTGTGAGCATGGAGGGAAGTGTACACAAACATGGGATAGCTTCAGTTGCACCTGTGATGGGACTGGATACAGTGGAGCCACGTGCCATAACTGTAAGTGGGACCTGGAATCTTCACGCCCCACCCATAATGATTTTTGTTAATTGAATTAATAACTATAATAATAATTGTGCCATGAACAATAATGAAACCATTATGAACCGAAAAGACAGATACTGTATTAAATGTACCTTTCAGTAGTCAGGAAGTCTGAGTTAAGTATCTTAACAGTCCACCAACAATATAACATTTGAGAAGAAAAAAATATGCTTTCAAGAACTTTTAAGAAATAATCATTTTTCCCCTAATGTATTTCTTAGAAGACATTTGTTATCACTGACACAGAAAACCGATTTTGTAATTTGAACGGAAATGTTTTCTGAGATTATTTGAATGGCATAGTCATGTGCATAACTGGAAACTTTTTTTCCACTCCCCAAAATTGAATCATGGTTTAGAAATGAACTCTGCATGTTTTAAACCTTGCATTTCTTTGGAATACTGTATTATGCTTAATGCATTGTTTCTGTGAATTAGATCCCTTCCCAAGAACTAAATTCATTAAAAAAAAAAAAATAGTCCACGTTAATCATGTTTATTTTAGTTATTTGTTACTTATGTATCTTGTTTTTCAGTAAATGGTATGCAAGGCAGTAAATAGCATTAATACAATAAAATATAATAAAACGTCAATAAAGATAAAAGAAAAAAAGCTGAAAATGCAGATAAAATAGCTAGTTAAAATACATTGAAATATTATATCAACTTTTTTGCAGCAAGAGCATTTTGTAGCATCTTTCACATGAATCAATTTCAAGCCCACTACGTCAAATACATGAAATGTAGTAAAGCTGGAGGAAAGGGGTTATAAGAAGTGGGGGGTCAGGAGACATAATAACAAAATAGCTTAGATATTAGTCATAAGTAAAGTAATGGTATGTGTCCTTGTTAGTTCTAATCAACTACATGATGCTGTTCTTCAGTCATTTACTTGCTGCCAAGTATGGATCAGACTGAGATCTAAAAGAATAATAGAGCTACATTACGCTTAGACTTTGTGGGATAGGAGGCTTTATCTTTTTTCCTTTCAAACAGTTACACTGCAGAAGATAATGTTTGAATCAGGGGTAGTGTTACTGCTTTGTACCAATGTATTATAATGGTTGGTTGCACAGTCAGCCAGATGTTTGGACTGGATTTGGCATTTTCATCCACCGATTGAGTTCTTCCCAAGAACCTGGGACAGGCAGATGTTGTGGTTTGATGGTGTTAAAGGTATCATCGCAGGCTAGAAGCTGTTCCAAGTAAAGCTGCCTTTTGCAATTGACTGATGGTGATTTTGTCAATGCCAATGGTCTTCAAGTGGTGCTCCAGATGTTTTGGGATTGCACCTAAGGTGCCTATTACTATTGGTACTGTCTTTGCTTTCTTTTGCCACAGTCATTCTATTTCTATTCGCAGGACTTTATATTTTGTGATTTTCTCCAGTTCTTTCTCTTCTATTCTGCTGCCTCCAGGTATTGCAATATCTACTATGCAGACTTTTTTGTCTTTCTTATCAACAATTGTTAAGTCTGGGGTGTTGTATGGTAGGTGCTTGTTTATTTGAATTCTAAAGTCCCAGAGCATTTTAGCTTCTTCATTTTCTATTACTTTGTCTGCTTTGTGGTCGCACCAGTTCTTGTTTGCAGGCAAATGGTATTTCTTGTAGTTATTCCAATGTACCATTGTTGCTACTTTGTCATGCTGTTGTTTGTAGTCAGTCTGTGCGATCTTCTTGAAGCAGCTGACTAGGTGGCCCACTCTTTCTCCAGCTTCTTTGCAGAGGCGGCATTTGCTGTCTGTTGCTGTCTTCTCAATTCTGGCTTTGTATGCATTTCTTAAGGCTTGGTCTTGTGCAGCCAGAATTAGCCCCTCTGTTTTTCCATAGAACTTCAGGTTGTCCATGTAAAGGAGGTAGGATAGCCTGGCAGATGTTTCTGATGTTTGATAGCCATGGCCTGACTTGTTCAGTATTGTTGACAGAGGAATCAATGCAATGACAAACAGTAGTGCTGATAGTGAGTCTCCTTGAAAGATTCCTCTCTTGATGTTAACCTCTCCCAGTCTATCACCATTGATCAGCAACTCTGTCTTCCATTGTGCCATTGATCTTTCCACAAAGCTTCTGATGTTTCTACTGTTATTTCTAGGCACCTGATTATCCAGTCATGTGGCAGGGAGACAAATGCCTTCTTGTAATCAATCCAAGCTACATTCAAGTTGGTCTTCCTTCCCTTGCAGTTTTCCAAAATCATCTTGTCAGTTAGGAACTAATGTTTTTTCTCTCTGCTGTTTGGGTGGAATCCTTTCTGCTCTCATGGAAAGACCTTGTTTTAAATAAGATGCTGTTGGACTGCATCAGCAGCCACACCAGTTAGCAATTTGAAAATTGTTGGTAAGCAGGTAATTGGCCTGTAGTTTCCTGGTGCTGCCCCTTTTGCTGGATATTTCATTATCAGGTAGGTTTTGGCAGATGTTAACCAATCTTCAATTTCACCTCCTTGCAGTATGTTAAATCGCTTGGAAATGAGTGGGTTCAGACCAGTCAGTTGTTTCAACCAAACACCATGCACTTCATCTTCACCTGATGCTGGCAAATTCTTGATCCTCCTTTCCTCCACCATTTCTGTTGTTATTACAAGTTCTTTCATTTCAACTTCTTTTTTATTCTTATCCACCTCCTTTATCCAAGCTGCACTCTTGTTATATTTCTTTGGGTTGTCCCATTTTGCCCAAAACTGCATTGTTTCTTCTTTGTCAGCTGTTGACTGGTTCATTGCAGTCTCTCCATTGATGGATTAGTAGGAACATTTCTGATTCGACTGAAATTGGAGATTCTGCCTATAGTGTGCAATTCAAGCATCGTATTTGCTGATCTTTTTGGCTATGGCTGTTATTTGCTGCTTTATTATTTCCAGTGCTTCTTTGATCTTCCTTGTTTTTAGGTGATATTTCATGATCAGGTATTCTTTGATCTTCTTGTTCTTCAGCTTCTTTTCTTTCAACTGTTCTAGCTGGCTTGCATCTGATCTTAGCACGCTGATGTTATTATCCAACCTGATCTTTCATTTTGGTGGTGCACTGTTTGGCTTTTTTTCTTGTTTGTTGATTTTTCACCCAAGGTATTCAGTTAAAACTGCAGCTGTGCTGTACATTAGTAGGTTTGTTTCTTTCAGTGAGCTGGTGCTTATATTTGATATTATAGTATTGGCATCTTTTAATATTTGTGCTAGCTGTTTCTTTGTAATAAGCTTCAGTGCAGGCAACCTTATTCTGTTGTTTTTCTGCTGTTCTAGATGCTCAGTTATTCAGTTATACCCAGGGCAAAGAAATTGAAGGCTTGACAGAAGTAGCTTAGACAGTAAAACCTTCTCCTCAGAAAGAACATAGCTCTCTAACTAAAAAATAAGAGGGATTGAAACAAAGATTATTATTATTATTATCATCATCATCAACAACAACAACAACATTTACATTGCCACCTGATTCCCAGAGACTCTGGACAGCTTCTGACGTGATTAGGCATCACCAGAGATCTGTCTATGTCTGTCCTCATGGCCAAATACATATTCAAAGCCTGAAGAAGGAATCAGAGAACACCCTCCCCCAAATACATCCATTTAACTTCTTATAGATTGATGTTTTGTGTGTAGGATGCTGACAGCACCTGCAAATAGCATTGGATTGACAGCTTACAGTATGTAAACTTGTGCTTTTACACTTAATTATCAAAAGCAAAGGAAATAAACATATTTATAATATCAACATTTACCTCTATAATAGTTTATAATGTTAGTATTTTAAAAAATCTGATGAACTTAACGGCTAGTACTATACATGTAACAACTTATGGGTGATATATTAATATTCTGTTTTGTGGTGAGTGGATGAATTAAAGTATTTCAAAATTTGGGACTGGGATATAGTCACAAGGGTAAAAATCCAAAAATTGTGAAAGAGGTCCTTTACAAACCCTTCCCTATAAGTGCAAAAGTGAATTCAATTTTATTTGAATTAGGTTTAAATAGTGATATTAAATTAGTTAATTTAAGCATGCCATACATTATTTGGAAATTAGACAGTTTTTAAATATTTACTAGTGAGAAATGATCTTGGGAAAACATCACTTCTCTGAAATTAAATGTATTACCCAAGGGAAAAGCATTCTCAGCTGCAATACTTCTGGATAATACACTGCCTTCTGCAAATAAAATAAATACAGTAAAACATGGAAATGGTACTTCTTGGCTTGTGTAGTGTTAGAACAGGGATTTAAAAGCTATTGTTCTATTTTCTCAACCACTGTTACGATAAAGGCTTAGAGATGCCTGTGCCATCTGGGGATCTGTAGCAACAGCAAGCTTTACTTTTCCAATCTCTCTGAAATTTCAGAATGGGTACGTCTAGGTGTATGCTAGTAAAGAATTAAATTTTACTTTTACAGTAAGTCTTAACATAGTTTGTTGCTGTTCAGAGACCAAATTCCTTCCCCAAGTGAGATTTCCTGAAATGTTTCAATTAAATAGTAGCACTTTGATAAACAGAATCTTATTATGTCCTCATCCTTCCTCCTCTTGAGCCTTTAAGCCTGAGGAAACTTATCAGGTCATGTTATATTACAAGCATAAAATCCAGAAATGTTTTTACAAAACAGATTATGCACCCTCCTGTGAAAAAAATATATGTCAGGATTTCAATATAGCTATATTCTGCTATTCCAAATTCTAATATTGTGGTATCTTAAACAAGATAGGGAAAGCATTCAGAGCATGGCCTCTAGAAATCTATCCAACTCCTTTAGCAGCAGTGACCATAGGATGTGTACTCTATGTATTTTCTTGGGTACTTATGTATTGCGAAGTAATATGTTGCATCTACGTGTGTGTGTGCTTTTTCCTCATATTATGGCTGTGTCCATCTGTATGTGTATACTGGGAAACCAGACTGGGATCTGTATACTCCGCTCTAGTAATCAAATGTTTACTGATGACCAGCAGCTCCATCTTGCTAGGGCTTAACCTGAATTTATTTTTTTCTCATCCATACCCTGATAGCCTGCAGGTGCTGGTACAGGACTTCTACTGCATCTTTGGCTCAGCCTGGGCTCGCAATTGTAATGAGTACCATCAGTCTACTGATGATATCTTGCACCAAATCAATGGATGACCTGTCCCAGTAGTTTTATATAGATGCTAAATAAAAGGAACAAGCCCTGTGGAATTCCACATTGGAGAATCCATGAGCTCACTTTCTCCTCCCACATTACTATTGAATGGGATCATCCAAGTCCTCATGAAGGTTATCTACCGGAGTGTCCAACACTATTTCCATATCATGCTTGAGCCTGAATCCTGCGTGAAATGGATATAGGATTTGTCCATTTCTTCTAAGATCCTTGGGAGCTAATTCACCACCACCTTCTCAGCAATATTTCCTTAGAATGGAATATTGGAAACAAGGCAGAAGTTTTCCAGTGTGACTGGACTGAGAGGGTGAACATTACTCCCTCCTTCAGAAAACTACTCAATGTCCCCTGAGTCCAGCCAAACACCTAGATGTCTGAAGGAGCCACATATGGAATGAATCAAACTGACAGGTGGTGGCGTTCATACTACAGAGCATTCTGTTTCCTCAGGTTCCACCAGCTCAAAAGTATCCCAGATAACATTGCCAAATACTGCCACATTTACCTTTATTGGCTGTGCCTAGCCAATGTCAAGTCTTAGGTGGATGTGAATGGTTTTATCAGTGAAGATAACTGCCACTTCCTAAAAGGAACTTAATCCCGTTACGCAGGCAGAAATCTGCAGATATAATAAGAGTGGCAAGGGACAAACATTTTACCACTCTTGTCACCACTGTATAGGCCTGAACCTGGGCACATACCAATGCTCAGATGTATTCAATTCCAATCTTACACTATCATCACTCTAGGCATCTTTTCACTTGTTTCACCTCTTGGGGCTCCTCAGTATACTAGGGAGACGCTTGGGGTCAGTGAATGGGAAGAGGCCTCACAGCAGCAATCTCATCCATAGCTCTGACCATATCCTTGTATCAGAAATTGAACAGATATGAAACCATGTTAACTGCCTAATAATTGGAGAATTCCCAACCATCCTGAGAAAGCTAGCAGGAACCTGGAGCAGAGCATCTTAATGGCCTCTTCGTTCATGTGGAGATTGAAGGCACTAGAAATCTCCAGCCTCACAAGGAGGTGATCCAAGTATGGTAAAGGACAGATGTCAACATTTTTTTAAAATTTATTTATTTATAGCACTGCCCAGCTGCAAACCAGCTCTGGGCAGCTCACAGTATAATAAACAATTAAAAACACAATACAGATCAAAACAAGTTGGGATCCAATCACTCTATACAAAAACATAGACAAAAACACATCCAGCAAGGGGTTCCATCCATCTTAAGCCAAGACCTAGAAGAACAACCCAGCCTTCGAGGCCTTATAGAATACCAACAGGATGGGAGCCACACAGATTTTTTTTGTGTGTGGGGGGGGAGATCTCTCATTCCTAAGGATAGGCACTGCGACAGAGAAGGCACAGTTTTTGGGTCCCAATAGATGGCACTATTTAATCAAAGGAACCTGGAGTGTGCCAATTCTGCCAAGTCATGCCAGCCAGGTGGAAATGATAGGAGACAGATGGTCCCTCAAATAACCTGGCCCTATGCCATGTAGGGCTCTGTATGTGATGACCAGCACTTTGAATCTCTTCCAGAAGCATACTGGCAACCAGTATAGATCACAAAGCAAAGGTGTCATGTGGGCATTTTGAAGCATCACTGTCTGTTGCATTCTGGACCAGTTGAAGCCAAGTGGTTTTCAAGGGCAGCCCCATGTAAAGCATATTGCAGTAGTTGAGCCATGAAGTGAGCGAAGGGCCTCTTGATCCAGAAAGGGATGTAACTGGCACACCAGATGGAGCTATGCAAAGTCCCCTTTGGCTACAGCTGCCACCTGCTCTTTGTTAGCTGTAAGTCTAAGAGGATCCCCAGATTGTGCACAATTCTTGAATGGGGACGTTCTACCCCATCCAAGAGTACAGATGGCAAATCCCCAGGTCCAGGAAGCTCTCTTTGGCCTTGGTAGAATTGAATCAGAGTCAGTTCCCCCCCATCCAGGCCCACATGGCCTCCAAGCACTGGGACAGGACCTTGACAGCCTCACTTGACCAACCTGGAATTGAAAGATATAATTAGTTATCATTAGCTTATTGATGACACTGAATCCTAAACTTAGAGATTTTGGAATTCAGTGGCTTCATGTAGATGTAGGACAGCACTGAACCCTGTGGCATTCCACATAAGAGGGGACTATGGGATGACTTCTTCCCTCCCCCCCCCCGCCCCACACACTCCAACATACATTGGAACAGGAAGGAAGAGAACCACTGTAAAATGGTGCCCCCAATTCTGAACTCCTGCAGCAGGTCCAATAGGATACCTTGATCTGCGGTATCAAGGACTGTTAAGAGATCAAGGAATACAAGGATGCATGTACTACCTTCATCTCAACTTTGCCACAAGTCATCAACAAGCATGACCAAAGCTGTCTCAGTACTGACTCTCAGTCTGAAACCCTTCTGAAACAGATTTAGATAATCCACTTCTTCCAGGGTTTTTTGCAACTGCAGGCTGATCACCTTCTCAAGAACTCTCCCTAAAAAAGGAAGGCTGGAGATAGGATGATAGTTGTCTAAAATTGTTGGGTCAAAAGCCAGCCTCCTGAGGAGAGAGCACACCACTGCCTTTTCAAGGCCAAAAGCACCACCTCCCCTTTCAATGAGGCTGGCACCACAGCATGGACCCAACTATAGGTCACCTCCCTGGCTGCCTTAACAACATAGAAGTGATCAGTACACCAACAGCAGCCCTAGTTTTTCCCTACAACCCAACATTACTCATAGTCACTTCTGGACTCTGCCAAGGTCTCACATACAATTGCAGCAGCCCTTCCTCTCTGACCTTGGCACTGTGGCTTACCTTCAGAATCAGAATTAGAATCAGAAACCAAGCAGGGCACATATCCAACAGGACTACATCATTGTTGCTGTTTGGCCTAATAATACACAGCAGGTCTGCATATTTAACTACCACTACCAGACCTGACACTTACCAGTAACAACCTGAGACCAAGGCACCTGAAAATTTGGTGACCTGGGTCAGTGCTGGAACAAATGGATTAGAAGAAGGTACCTTCACCCATGTGTAGGTCCCATTTCTCCAGCAGTGTCCAGAAGTGTCCCTGCATTTTTGAGGTAGCCAAAGCAAAGGAGTCTCCATTCCTTTGCTTTGGCTACCTCACTCCATTCTGACTTCCTATCCAACCATCCTAATCCACTGATCCTGACATGAAAGGCTGATGTTAACTAAATAATTACATTGGATTTAATCAATTATGTCATTTACAAGGATACCAAACACTCATGGCAGATTGAATTACCACAGTCCCTAATAGTCTCTTTTGCTGTTGACCAAATTTCCATCACCAAAGCACATTTGGGTGCTAAGGAGGAAGTCAGAGAAGTAATGACAAATCCTAATGATTTCTGTTGGTCTTCCTTAAGTAAATAAGGCAGATGCCAACACAGTATTTGTAGGTCAGGTATATATTTACATTGTGTTCACAACATAATGTTAAATTTATTTAATTCACATATCACATATTTAGATGATTGTTCTCAACAAGAATTTATTTAAGAAGATGAAATGAGATCATGCAATGTATTTCCTGATTTTGTTCCTAAAAAATATGATTTGAACAAACATTTCACCCTTTGTTTTCGAATGTGATTAAAAAACGAATGGGGAAAGGAATGCATTGATTCACTTTTCTAAATGTCAGCTCCATTTAGTGCCCTAGGAGCTTAATGAGCTTTGATTATTTTCCCCCTAAAATGTAATTTTTTTGCTATTAGGAAATATTCTGAGTCATTTTAATAATGAGTTTATAACATCAAGAAGTGCTTTTAGGAAGAAAGAATTTGAGTCACATCTTCTTTTCATTGCACATTATCATTAGTGTGGACAATAGGCTAATTGTTATACTTGAAAAACATTTCCAGTTTTACTAATTGAGAAAACCAAAAATAAACAACATAGTCTGTAATTTGCATGCTATGGCTACTTTTTGCATGCATTTGGTTAATTTTTAACTACTGTGATATGATCCTACTCTTTTATATGCTGAAACTATTATTTGAGAAAAAAGAAAATTACATGATGAATTTTAAAACTTCATTACATAACATTAAGTAGACTAGTTTTCTCTAGAGTGACATAGTGCATAAAAGTTCATATGGACTAAGGAAAGAAAAAACTCCAACACACTGAGCCATCCACTCTCAGTTGGGTGCTGCTCAGCATTTTTTCTAAGGTACAAAAGAAAGGGTGGGGTTTCTCAGCCAATATTCAGAAGCCCTCTTGATCAAGGATTCCAAGGTTGCTTGTTTTTCCTTAAATGAATAGGTTCCACAGCCTGAACATGTGTAAAAGCCCCTACTCTAATACACACCAATCCAAGTAAATGCTTTTGAAAGAGGATGTCAGTCTCTATGATGAAAATACAGTTGCAATGATATCCATGAGTAAAGAAAAAAGTTAAGCATATTATAAGGGAAGTAAAGACATCTCCTTCCTACCTACAGGAAACAAAAAAGTTACTTTCTTAGGAAAAATGGTATTTGACAATACCTCAACAAGGAACAACGGATATCCAGGGCATCAGAACTGACTCAGTATGAGAAGAACAATATTCTAACATTTGAGTTTGCCTTTCATAGCAATAGCTCCTACACAATGTTGTATTTAGTCAAGGTGCCTATTTTGCTCATATTTTTACTCAGATCTTCTTACTTTACTTTTTTACCTCAGGTTTTTTTTTTTTCTGTCAACAGTAGAAGCAGGGTTGTCAGATTGCAATTAGAAAGCTCTTCCTCCATGTTTAAATCCTCTGATGTTCGGTCTCAGGCTTCATTTTTAATTTGTCCCTCATCATACCATCTGTTCCTCCTCTGCTAAGCCATGATAAGCCTAAAGGCTGCCTCACTGCAGCAAAGCCAGAGGTATGGATGAAAAGATGTGAGGAAGAGCAGAAGCATCTGTTTTGCTTCCCCCTTTATTACTGGATTTAAGGTAAAATGAAGCGTTCAACCTAAATATCCTATCAGTAAACCCATCATTCTCCCTATAGCAACTATTTCCAACAACCAGGCTTATTTTCAAGGTATTGTACCACAGAATGTCTCTGATGCCTTCTTTTAAGAAATTAACAATGTAGCATCTGTTCATCTAATTCACCTTCTAGGAACAGATATTACTGAGGCTATGGGGCTTCAAGATCATTTAGAAATACCTTCCAAAATACAGAGATAATTTTATAATTTGTTGGTTGGAATTATAAATTAATAATACCCCATTATGCAGTATTAATGTGCTTCTTACTGCCTGTACATTATTTGTTTGTTTGATTGTTTGATTTATTTCTTGACTTTTCTATAGGGGCTCAAGGCAATATACCTAGTACTCCTTCCTGGAGTACTTGTGGAGTAGGTTGGGCTGCTTAATTATACTTTGTTTAGTATTCATTAGCAGTCACTGAACATGAATGTCTGATTTCTGTGGATTACAGTCATTATTTTATTAGCAATTATGTAACTAATTATATAGAATTTCTCAAAATGATACTACCAGCAGCCAAAAAACAGCAAAGAAAATAGTTAATGCAATAATGTAATTTAAAATGATATAGGAAAAGTCTTTTTTTAACTGAAATTCAGATCAGTTAACAAATGTATATATGTTGCTTTTTGTGTTTTCTATGCAAATTTTCAGCCTCAGATTGTAGCTAAATAATAGTCCACAGTTAATCTATGGAGAATATGAAGCCATCTTAGGTCAGCTGATATTGTACTCTTGGGTATGGGTAATAGCACCTATTCTTCCTTTAAAAGGCTTATACCAAAATATTTAAAGAACAATGGAAAAATAAATGCAGCTTGCAATAATTAGTTTGACCAAAATGGAAGCTGTTCTATTCAGTGCTGTTAAGTAGAGTCAGTAAGTATGAAATTTTGTTCTGACCTTGCTGTGGATTTCTTTATTGTAATATGACTTTGGAGCAGTGTATGATGATGCACAAGACAGGGGTTTTTCCAATGAATATTTAAAGAAAGCCCTTTCTGATGGCCCTCTATAAGATGTTGAACTTCAGAGCAGGAACATGAGAATCCATCCTTAATTTATTGAGGCATGGTAGTAATTTGATTTTGACAATGATTGGTGTTGTAGAGGGCACAGGAAGAAAGGATGTAGATGTATGGGCTTTAATCCTATAACCCTTTCTGAGAGCAAGAGGTCTTGCATGATTTTGAATTCCTGTACACACTATAAGAAGATAAGAAGTATAAATTGCAGCTGTAATCACAAACTGGCAATTTTTTTATCAGATCTTTTGCATCAGCCCTGAGTAACCCCCTCCTGTCCCTCTCCTTTCAGCTGACAGTTTTGCATCTCTCAGAACTTTAAAATATCCTTGAACAAACAGAGAAAGGAAATTGGTTATTGGCTGCCTGCTAGTTCTCCACATGCAGGGAATTAATCATTCTAACACATGAATGTCTGGGGAGAGACAGTATAGGTCCAAAGTGCTAAGGAAATCATTTCCCAGTGCTACCCAGCAGGAGCGGAGGGAGTAGGTCACTGAGCTGGTGACTCACAAATAGAAATGGGGGAAAGAGTGGGAAAAAGAAGATAAGAGGAGGAAGGAATTTTATTACATGAAGGGGTAAGGTATCTTTTAAAGGTACATTACTTTATCTTTATTTGCAGTCAAAGGCCAACATGTATTCACCATCAGACACAAAAAGAACTAAAGTGGCATAGATCATATACAAAACAATAGAGTATGATTTTGCACAACAGACAGAAATATTAATTGCACACAATTTTGCAATCCTTTTAGAAAGCACAGTTGATCTATTCACTAGAATGAAAATAGCTTCCTTTCGAATTTCTATGGCTGTTGATTATTTTAAAAAGTGATTAAATCCTCCTGCCAGGTTGCATAAATGAGCAGCCTTTTAAAGATATAGATATAGATATACAGTAGATATATATATATGTACACAGTGTGTGTGTGTATATATATATACATACATATACAGTATATACACATACATACATACATACATACGTACAACATCAGAGGTCTCTGTCCAGAAGAGTGCAGTGCTAGGAACAGCTAAGGCACTGTGCAGAACCCTCAAACTCCCAGGCCTCTAGTAGAGGACATGAGATTGAGGAAGATACATACCACCCATAGGGGTGAGAGGAGATTTTTTTTTTAAATGACATTTTTGCAGTTAAGCAGTTTTTAATAGTGAAGTAAACACTGTTAAGAGTTGCATCTTAAATAAATAAATAAGTAAATAAATAATCATATATATTCATCAGATACCCTGCCAGTATAGTGAGCTGGCCAAAGGAAGACATGGAGGCTGCCAATGTGAAGACCTGGAAGCTCCTCTCAATGTACGGAGGTTTCCACCCCAAGTCCAACACCCAGAGACTGTACACCAGCCACAAAGAGGGTGGGCGGGGTCTGATGAGTGTCAAAGCCACTGTCCTGGACAAAACCCGGAACATCCAGGAATGCATCAGTAAGATGGCACCCAAAGATGAGCTGCTGAGAGAATGCTTCAGGCAGCAGCAGACATGGGAGGAAGTTCAAGTGGAGGAAGTGCCATGGCAAGACAAGCCCCTGCATGGGATGTACCATCAACAGATAGCTGAGGTGGCTGACATTGGGAAATCCTATCAGTGGCTGGAAAGGGCCAGACTAAAAGACAGCACTGAGGCACTGATCATAGCAGCACAAGAACAGGCACTAAGCACCAGATCCATAGAAGCAGGGGTCTACCACATTAGACAGGACCCAAGGTGCAGATTGTGCAAGGAGGCCTCAGAGACAGTCCAACACATAGCGGCAGGGTGTAAAATGCAGGCAGGAACAGCATATACTGAATGGCACAACCAAGTAGCTGGCATTGTTTACAGGAACATCTGCACAGTGTATGGGAGATTCCACAGAAGGTCGTGGAGAATAACAGGGCTAAGATCCTGTGGGACTTCCAGTTCCAGACAGACAGGCAGATACTGGCCAATCAACCAGACACTGTGGTAGTATACAAAGACCAGAAGACAGCGGTAGTGATAGATGTATCAGTGCCAAGTGACAGCAACATCAGGAAGAAGGAGCATGAGAAGCTGGAGAAGTAGCAGGGCCTGAAGGAGGAATTAGAGAGGATGTGGAAAGTAAAGGCCAAAGTGGTCCCAATGGTGGTAGGAGCACTTGGGGCCATGATTCCTAAGCTGCGAGAATGGCTCCAACAGATCCCAGAAACAACAACAGAGCTCTCTGTTCAGAAGAGTGCAATGCTAGGAACAGCTAAGATACTGTGCAGAACCCTCAAACTCCCAGGCTTCTGGTACAGGACCCGAGATTGAGGAAGACACGTACCACCCATAGGGGTGAGAGAGGAATTATTATATATGTATACACACACATACACACGTGTCTGTATATCTGGGTGTGTGTGTATATATTAAAAAATTAAGGTGCAACTCCAACATTAGTCAAGTGAGACTTTTTTTAAAAATGCACAAATATTTCTGAGACAACTTTAAAGAAACATAGATAGTAGAAAATAATTTTGAGACTTTTCAGATAGGAAACAAAATCCTAATAAGAATAAATCCTGGGACAAGATTGCATATATCATCTCTCTTTTAACTTTTTACAGTTTTTTTAAACTTTTTTTCTAATATATTGTTTACTTCACCATTAAAAACTGCTTAAATGCAAAAATATCTTTTAGATATTTATATTAAGCTGTCACTGCAATTCTAAGAACTTAATTTGAAGGAGATTTGCTGTCCTGTTTGTTTAGCACTGGGGGCAATGCAAAGGAGATCTATAGAAGGAACATTCCTATTTATATGGCTCCATCCCTCACAAGTCAATTTAAAGCTGGCCTAACAGTAGTAGTAGTAAAATGCATCCCAGTTAGTTTACACTTGACTTAGCCTATGCCCAAATGCTGCTCATAGATGAACTGCCATTTATTACAGCACACATGGCTAGGTTTTGTGCAGTAGTGTGTAAGATCCGCCAGACCCTGATGGGCCAGGTTCCTGCTACACAGATGTATTTTATGTATTTTTAGATATTATCATTTTTGCAATTTTACATATCACACATTATGTAAATTTAGATACCATTACATTTTTGTAATTTTATATTCTATCACTTGTTACATAAATTTAGATGCTACCTTATAACCTAGATATAGATTGCTCCTTTTGGACTTCACTCACAGATTCTAGTCAGGTTATTTCATAGATATATTTTATTTGTTTTTTTTTCCTTAAATTTTATTTACTGTCTCTTAAGTTAGATGTATAAGTACTCACAGAGCACTCATGGACACATTGCTTGCACTGGTCTAAGACTATAATAAATTGACTGACTTTAGTTTGCACTTATATCTGCACACCACAAGAAATTAATAAAAATGACAATACCTGTAGCATGTGTTTATATGCACACAGACATATAAATTTAACAAACATTATCTAGACCAAGCATTCCCCACAATATAAACTGATAATCATAATTCCAGCCGAATATAATTGTTCTTCTAGCATCATAAAGATCTGAAAAGAAAGTGTTTTAAGAGTCTTTTAAATTCAATTGTTCACACTTCTGCCAGCCTCAGTACATTGAGAACAAGCAGAAAATATAATAAGCCAATCTGTTCTCCATCCAGCTAACCAACAGAGTTTAAAAAGGGGGAGATTTAAACAGTGTTCCACTTCTTGAACTGGAATATCAGAAATTGCTTCCCTACCAATCCATACAAAAGAAAATAATTGCAAATACATCCCATCCCCTGCAAATTTTCAGTACATGAACTCTGTCTTTTTCTACCCATTTGCAAAAATAAAAAATAAATGAGCAGCTATCCTTCACTGAAAGTGCCATTTCTTCTCTTTCTGTTAATTGTGTTTCTAGAAGAATAGAACAACAGCATATTTGTAATCCATTGCTTTTCAAAAGCTGCAATGTGGAGCCTCTATGGGTATTTCCCTACTTGTATATAACCACAGTATGAACATAATCTGGCAACATCTTGTCAGGTTGCAATGTCCCTTTTGCTGAAAGTGTGACTTCCACCACTGCACCACAAGGGGCAGTGGAGTGTAAATGGAGAGTTAGCAATTTCCTCTGTTTACCTCTCACTGTGGCCACCCTATCTGAGAGATAGAAAATCTTAGGGTGCTTTCTTCCCACCACACTTTGTCTTCACTTTTGATTTCTGACTCTCTGCTCAGAGCTAATATGAAGTAGCTAGTTATAGTAGGAGCTTTGCCTGTCTGTCTCCTCCACCCTATGTATTTCCTATAATAAACGTCTTCTGTAAAAGTTAGAAAAAGCTGCTTTACTGGTTCTTGCTCAGGTTAGATTCCTGCTCTCTAGAAACACACTCAGCCAACTTCTTCTAGCACCTGTGATGTTGCCTTCATCTCATCCTCAGTCTATGAGTGAGCCAGGTTTAAATCATCCTTAGCTGTCATGTTTTGAAAGTAGTATTGTCCTGCAGGAGATATGGGCCTCTTTTAAGATGTGTAAAATATGGCATTCTTCACCAACCATTCTGTCACATTCAATTGACCTGTAAGGGGTTGTGACAATCTGATCCAAATGGCCAGGATGGTGCAGGCACATTTCCCTACTTGGTCCCAGGCACTTTCTTCTGCCTCCATTCCCCCCCCCCCCAAAGTGAAAAGAACTAGGAACAGTAGCTGGTGCCATGTATCCAAAAGCAATTTCCAACCCATCAAATTGTTCCTTGATGCCTGTAGGAAGTGCATGGTAAAGTGGGAGAGCTGACTGTCTCAAAAAGAAACCTGCAGCTCTATGCCATCAAACATTTAATTACACTTAATCTTTAATTGGACTAAACTTCATGTCAAAACAATCCTGCTGAACAGGTGGCTGTGGGAGCTGCATGGTAAAGCAGAGGAGGGGAATCTCTCAAAGCCCAGGAGCTCTATTCCATCAAACACTGAACTAAAGCTTAATTTTTCAATCTCCAATTTGAAATGTTTCTCTGTCATATTAGAAATAAAATTCTCAATCTGCAAATCAAAAGATTCTGCTCCACTGTCCATCTTTCTTTAAATATGTCCTTCCTAGAGTCCTTTGTCCTGTCTTCATTAGATGTTTCTTCTTTCACCCACTGTGCCTCAGTTTTGTTGTAGATTTGATCAAATTAGAAAGAAGACTATTTCTGATTTCCATAGTTTTAGTCAATGAGAGAAATTCCAGTTGTGAATAAGGTGATATAAATACAAGAGAACAATAATTCAATTTCTTGGCAGTGTGATTTCCTGTCTTGATTCACTGTATTTTGGAGCAGAATTAAGGACAATCAATTATTATGGTTGGTTGTGCAGTCATCCAGATGTTTAGACTGGATTTGGAATTTTTATCCACCTGTCAACTCCTTCCCAAGGTCCTGGGATAGGCAGATGTTGTTGCTTGATGCTGTTAAAGGTATTGCTGCAGGATATAAGCTGTTCCAAGTAAAGCTGCCTTTTGATGGTGGTGATTTTGTCAATGCCAATGGTGTTCAAGTGGTGCTCCAGATGTTTTGGGATTGCACCTAAGGTGCCTAGAACTATTGGTACTTTCTTTGCTTTCTTTGCCATAGTCATTCTACTTCTATTTGGAGATCTTTATATTTTATGTTTTTCTCCAGCTTTTTCTTCTATTCTGCTGCTTCCAGGTATTGCAATATCCACTATGCAGACTTTTTTGTCTTTCTTATCAACAATTGTTAAGTCTGGGGTGTTGGGTGGTAGGTGCTTGTCTGTTTGAATTCTAAAGTCCCAGAGCACTTTAGCTTCTTCATTTTCTATTACTTTGTCTGCTTTGTGGTCCTACCAGTTCTTGCCTGCAGGCAAATGATATTTCTTGTAGATATTCCAATGCACCATTGTTGCTATTTTGTCATGCCGTTGTTTGTAGTCAGTCTGTGCGATCTTCTTGAAGCAGCTAACTAGGTGGTCCACTGTTTCTTCAGCTTCTTTGCAGAGGCGGCATTTCCTGGCCATTGCTGTCTTCTTAATTCTGGCTTTGTTGGCATTTGTTCTTAAGGCTTGGTCTTGTGCAACCAGAATTAGCCCCTCTGTCTCTTTCTTCAACTTTCCTGTTCTTAGCCATTGCCAGGTATTGTTGTTATCTGCTTTGCCTGCTAGTTTTTTCTGTGTACTGGCCATGTAATACTTTGCCCTGCCATGTCTCTTTTCTATTCTTCATTTGGTCTTTCTTATAGGCCAGTTTGGTCTCTTTGGTATTCAGTAAGTCTTCATGGTGTACTAGCTTCATTGCATCTTTTTCATTGTCCTTCAGATATTCTTCCAATGCCCTTTTTTCTTCTTCAACTGTCTGGTGTACTTGTAACATTCCATACCCACCTATACTGCTTGGTAAGTATAGTCTGTCAATGTCTATTATCATCATCATCATCATCATCATCATCATCATCATCATCATCATCATCTCTATAATTCATTTTAATTGCTGTTAATAGGCAGCAATGTGTCCACTTAAACATAATCATAATCATCCAAGGCAATTATTTATTATTTATTAGGACTGTGCCAGACAATCAAAAGAGGGGTTTCCAGAAAACCTCTCTTTTAGTAGTTAAAACAGTCTTGCCTTTTGCAAACTTTGTACAGTTGCTTTGGATGCCATTCCCCTTCACCTCTATGCAGATGTTTGTGAGCAGCCACTCTGCTTCACTAGGAAAAAGTGAAGTGAAATGACTGCATGACACAGATGCAAGTGGAAGCAGTTTTCAAAACAGCCACACCAGCCTGGAAAATGATATGGCTGCTTTAGTGAGTCAGTGCTTCATTTGTATTTGCAATCTCTGCAGACCACTTGTATTTCCAGCTCTACACAATCCTAGCATACTGTATATACTTTAGTGTAAGTTTAAATTTTCAGCCCCAAATCCTCTACTGAAGATTATTGCAAAAACTGATCAATTGAAAAGATTCCCTGCTTCCCAGCCCTATTCCAGCAGTCAGTTCCATAAATCAGACTTTTGTACTACTGACTTGCATATGTATTGTTATTGTAAATAGGAAATTCAATAAATCATGGATGCCACATTTCTGTCTGCTACTGCCTTCTGTTTTTTGGAGAGAAGCAGGGAGAGTATTATACAGTATTGCATATTGACTGCTAGGCTAAAACTGTTGGTTTCCTTATTTTTTTATAGGCAGCCATTATTTCCGTCCAATGAAGACTGAAGCATATCTGAAAGCTGGCAGCATCCTTGATTCATCTGTAATGGCAGAATCACAAGCATGCTGATGTCTTGAATATATTCCCCAATAAACGCGGCTGGGGGGGGGAGGGGTCAGAATTTTCATTCACACACTACTTAGTTAATTAGAGCTCTGCTTTTATGGAGAAAACATAATTAAGACGGATTCTGCCAATTATGTTCATCCTTTCCCAGCATTCACACTGTAGGATAGCAGGAAAAATCAAAACAGACCAGGATCAAAAGCCAGCAGTTGACAGCACAGTAACAGTCTAGCCTGGAGTTCATGTCAAAAATATCCAGCATTAGTAGCAAAGCACTGACAGTTAATTCCAATTGGACACATTTGCACTAAATGTAGCTTTTCAGTTTATAGCTAGGGTGCTTTGTCTTCAGTATGTCTGTGGAAATGAGTTTAATCATGTGCTAGGGCTGCCTGAAAATGAGATTCTTGGATTTTATTGTTGCAACCAAAACTGGCTCTTTATTATGTTAATAATATAACCCCTATGTTAAGTTTACTTAGTGATCAAAAAGAAATACCTACTGTAGTTAGCATAATGTTTGACTGTTCATTCTTGCCTTTAGCAGTTGTACTAACCTTTTATTTGTAAACTGAGAAAATGTAATGGAAATCCGAAGAACCCCCTACAGTGCTACTTTGCACTTTAGAGTAAAAGGCATTTAAAACATTTGTTTCCTCTTCACTAAAAATGTCCAGACACTGAAGCACATTTTTACCTCTTATAAACTTAGTGGCAGCCTCAGATGCTTCTAAAATTCTTCTGAGACTGAAATGCTTATTTGGAAGCCTTTGCTGTCTAACTTATTTGCTTCTTTGTATATTCCTTTTTTTCAAGAATTATTTGTCTTCCAAACAGCTGGCATAATTTAAAAGAGAGAGAGAGAAAGAGAATAGAGCTTGTTGTTCCCAAATTAACAAATTAAAAAGACAAGGCACAGAAAGGAACAGAAGGAAAGTAGAGGAGAAGAAGGGGGAGAGAAGGGGAGAGAAGAAGAGGGAGATCAGATTCCAAAGTTGAAAATGAAGTGTTAGCTGTAAGCCAGCTTTCATGCTTAGTTTGGTAGAAGCTGATATTTCCTTATTAGTATTTTTGCTTGACTAAGAATTGCTGCTCTATAATCCCTGATTGAAGGATTCCAGATTGTGCTGCCTTTCAACAGTCTAGATTTAGGGCAACTGAAAGTAGGTGTGACAAATAAAGCCAGTTTCTTGAAGTTGATGACAATTTTTTTTTTTTTAATCTGTACTCAGTCGTTACCAGCTCTGCAGTGACTGCTTTTGGACAAGTCCTTTGCAGTTTTCAAGGCAAGGTGTTTCGGAAGTGGTTTGCCAGAGCCTCCTTCCTAGAGCAGAGCCCAGCTGGCGAGCGCAGGAGGCGGGGTTTCCGTTGCTTCGCGCCTTTTTGGGGCGAGTGCGGCTTGCGCGCTACCGGCAACTGCTCCTGACTCCTTTTGCAAGGCGCCGCCAGCATTTTTCCTCCCACCGGAGTGACAGTACCCATTTATCTACTCACATAAGTTTTCGAACTGTTGGGTTGACAGGAACTGGGGGAGGAAGCAGGAGCTCACTCTGCTGCGCGAAGGCTGGGCTCGAACCGCTGAAGTGTCGACCATTTCTGGCCAGCAACTTTCAGCGTCATTAAGCCACTCCGCCACCACGTCCCCCCTTGATGACAATAGGGGTATCATATTTGGGATACTGGTCAGAGCTCTAAGCCCAAATCAGTCATTAGGCTTATTCATCACTTGCTGAATGCTATTTGCAAAAATGAAGGTATATTTCCAGATATTGGATCACAATTCCAATCATCCTAGATATTTGTCTTGCTGGGTGGAGCTCATGGGAAATGAGTCTAATATTATCTGGAGAGCCATGGATACGTACTTCACCCTTGCTGGTAGCAGGTGTCATTGATTTAAAAGTCAAGAGATGTTTAATTTTAGTTAAAATTTGGTGATGTACAAAAATATTTTAACATTTTGTTTTGAATGTCTGAGAATTTTGCTGTGACCTTGTCACAAAACTCAGCTATTCCAAAGTTAGAACTTTTTCAGGATCCAATTACTGTAATCCAACAGCTTCAGTTGGACTTTGATGCTGAGAAATGCAATTGGGATGGCTTTTTTTTTTTTCCTTTTAAAACATCTAAATCTAGTCATGTCCCTGATGTTACTTCTTAGGCTAGGTGGGGATTTGGGGATTGAAGTGCTGGAGAAAAACAGGGAAGATTTAAATAGGTTATGGTTCACTGGAAAGCCATTTTGGATCCAGATTTGGCTGCTACAATCAGTTGATTGTAACTGAATTGCTAGTGATGGAACTTGATGAGTATAATTGTTTGCAAACCCCCCATACAGCCATCTACCCTCTTCTAATAGAAGTGGGATAGATTTAAAACAGTATGATAGATAGAAATTAGGAAAGAGAAGGGAGAATTCCATCCTCCCCTTATCCTTTAAAGATTAAGAGGACATTTCTCATTCCCTCAATAATCCCTCCCCACCAAAAAATATTGTACTTATTTCAGTGGGCTATTATATTAGTACACATAATGTTGCTGTGCTTTGTGGTAGATTATTTTTTATTTATGTATGGTCCATTCCAATCAGTTGACTATGAGCAACATGAAATTCCCAAAATCCATAACTTGGGTTAAAAACAGATAAGATGAATAGACAAAATCAAACTAAGTGGTCAATTCTATAATCAAATCCAAACTAAAAACTATGCATCACAATATAACCATACATAAACTGAGAATATAAGCATTCAAAACTAAAGTGAAGCCAATTCATCAAGTAGATGCACACACAGACACATTAAATAGCAGGGCTGTGGGAAGCGTTGGAGGACTACCTAACTATGATAAAGTTCTGAATGAAATTTCCCTTTCATGTGGTTCCTGTGCTCCTAAGACTAGGTCATTTCAGTCTGCTTCGGAGTGCCTCTCACAGAGATCACACTATGAAAGAAGGTTAAAAGGAGCCTTCTTCGGTCAGAAGAAGCTCCTGGGCAGTGCACTGACAGGTCAAACTTCCTGATCAGGGTGTCCCTGTTGACTTCTCCTGCCTCTGCATGGGAAATTCCATTACAAATTAAGCAGCTCTGCAGTTATGTTTGTTATTTCCCTATCCTGAGTATTGCTTGTCCCACCTACAGTGCCTTTCCTGGTATTTTCTGAGGGGGACGCATGGCAGCCACAGTTCTACTTTTGATCTAGTCCCTACTATTTTTAGAGATAATATTTGAACTGTTGAGGGGAGCTGTTGTTCCAGATTATTTCATTCTTTGTAAAAACTGATAAAAGCAAATACAAGATGAAGTTGCCACAACTGTGTCCTCCACAGGAACATCTCTAGTGGTTTGAGCACCTTTTCCTCTCCTGCCTTAGTCATCTTCTGAGTGTATTATGGCAATGTGCTCTATATGGGACTACCCTTGAAAACCAGTCAGAAGCTGGTCCAGAATGTAGTGGTGCGATTAGTTATGGACAAACATTGATACACCCATGTTACATTATTGCTCTGTGAGCTACACTGGCTTCCAGTGGATTCCAGGTGAAAATCAAGGAGCTGGTTGTCATCTATAAAGCCCTTCATCACATTGGACCAGGCTATCTGCAGGACTGCCTCTTTCTGATCATTTCTGCACATCTCATTATGATGGGTGTGTTCTGGACCCTGTCTATTAAGCAGTCTATTAAACAGTACAGTCTGAGTCTGCTTGCATTTCATAAGTATATGAAAACCTGGATGTTCTCTTGGGCATAGGGTCTGCCTGAGCCTGTCAATGTGATCATGTGTTTTCTTAGGATTGAGTTGGGTTTGTCATTGGGTGCTAAGTTACTGCTTCATCTGCATACAAATTAAGAGAAATTTATTTGAACAGGTCAGGCCCTCAAAAAGCTGGGGGAAAAATCACTTTAGAACCTAAAGGATAGCTGATTTCTAGTAGGACTGTATTTTGACTCAAAGCGGAGAATAAAACCAGGGTGAATTGGGGCAATTGGGGAGGATTTTTTCCCCCTCAATTAAAATAGAACAAACAATTCCAATCTGTTCTATCAGAATTCAAAAATCTTCTTTATGGATCTGGGCTACAAAACTCCAGCCAGTTGTAGGTTACTTAATAAATAAATCATGGTTTAGTGGGATATGCAACCTTAACCATGATTCTCATGGAAAAACTATTACTTCTTCTTTAGGACTGTAGTGGTAGGACACAAACTTTAAATCATATTTTCTACCAGTATTCATACCTATTTAATATTTTTATTCCAAACTACGAAACTTAAAAATGGTTATGAAATGAAGCCTTTTGACTTTCAATAAAGCTGTTTGGCTTCCATACTCAGACTGAGCTGCCAGTCTGAAATATTTTGTGGTAGCTCAATTATAATTTCACCTCCACTTGTCAATCATCCTCTTTACCATCTGCCATATCAAAGACACATTCATCTTTATCATTCTAATGACAGCTTCCCCTCTCCTTGTCTTCATCATCACAAAAGTAATGGTCTTGTTTCTCAACAACATGATTAAATCCAAAGTCATTTCAGAGGTGCTTTGGCATCTGCCCATCTTCTTTTTTTAAAATATTTCATGCTTGCTTTTTAATTTGGTATCTGTTTCCACAGGGCACATTGAATATTGCATCAAGAATTGGAATGTTTTATGAGCTTGTAGTGCAGAACAGAAAGGAGAGAATGATAATGGGAATATTATATGTAGACAAGGAAGACTGTCTTTTTGTTTTGAAATTTTATGAATTAACTTTGAAGTACCCTAGAAAATATGGGAGATGCTCTTTTTCTGAATACCACTGGGCATATAACTCATTCCTAGCTTAAAAGAATATCTAAAGGATGGTTATCCCAAATCTATCATAATCAAGTCAGGAAGATACCCTGGCCATGTGATTTTCCAATACTTGGTGGAATTGGCTTTGCAAGAAGTGGTAGGAAATGATTTTCCTTCTTTCTTTTTTTTTTCTGTGGCTCCCAACCAAAACTGCCTCAATTACAAAAATACATTTGTATGGCTCAAAATTATAGCACATGCTTGTTATGCAGTTGGTACCAGCTTCCATCACCCGCATCTCTAGCTAGAAAAGCCTCTGCCTGAAACTGGGAGAGCTGCTACTCATCAGTTCTGAGTTAGATTAACCAAAGCCCTGATTCAGTAGAGCTCAACTTTCAATGTTCCTAAGACATGAAAAAAAGAAAAAAGAAACAAGGATCATACTAAAATTACCTTCATGGTCTGTAAAGATTAGACAGGCAGAATTGACATGCCTGGAAGTACTGGTGAAAATTATAGTGACGATTTTAATAAATGTAGATGTAAGAATATACTTCCAGAGAGTCCCTATTCATCATCTGGTGGAGAACTGCTACTCTGCACAACATTTCTCTTCCAAGCATGTGTTTCATGAGTACATGGAGCTGGAAATGAGAATTCATACAATTCCCTCACTCTGCTACCAAGAGAAATGTTTAAATAGAAAATTATGCTTCCTACCAATTGACAGGAGAGGTACTAACTGCTTCATTTAAACCTTAGTCAGCAATTAAAAGTATCTCTTCAGAATGTTATTATAGTTGATTGCACAGTCAGCCAGATGTTTAGACTGGATTTGGCCTTTTTATCCACCTATCAAGGACCTGGGGTAGGCAAATGTTGTTGTTTGATGGTGTTAAAGGTATCATCTCAGGATATAAGGTGTTCCAAGTAAAGCTGCCTTTTGCAATTGACTGATGGTGATTTTGTCAATGCCTATGGTGTTCAAGTGGTGCTCCAGATGTTCTGGGATTGCACCCAAGGTATCTATTACTATTGGTAATATCTTTGCTTTCTTTAGCCATAATCGTTCTATTAGCAGATCTTTATACTTTGTGATTTTCTGCAGTTCTTTCTCTTCTATTCTGCTGTCTCCAGGTATTGCAATGTCCACTGTCCAGAATTTTTTTGTCTTTCTTATCAACAATTGTTAAATCTGGGGTGTTGCATGGCAGGTGCTTGCCTGTTTGAATTCTAAAGTCCCAGAGCACTTTAGCTTCTTCATTTTCTATTCCTTTGTCTGTTTTGTGGTCCCACCAGTTCTTGCTTGCAGGCAAATGGTATTTCTCACAGATATTCCAATGCACCACTGTTGCTACTTTGTCATGCTGTTCTTTGTAGTCAATGTGTGATTTTCTTGCAGCAGCTAAATAGGTGGTCTACTGTTTCTTCAGCTTCTTTCCAGAGGCAGCATTTGCTGTCTGTTGCTGTCTTCTCAATTCGTATTCTTATTCTTATTTCTGGGTAATCTACTGTTAGATTCAGTCTAAGACTAGTGGAAACTTAATAATTCAAGTCCTAACCAAAGGCCTAAGAATTATTAAGGTAGCATCTAAGAATATGAGCAGTTCCAAGCAGGGTGGTTTTTGTTTTTTGTTTTTTGTTTTGTAAAATTAGGGTGTTCAGGTCCAATAAATGCAATATTTCCAGGTATCGAGGGAGTCCTTTAGGTATTGCTCCAAGGGCTCCAATCACGACTGGTATAACAATGGATTTCTGTTTCCGTAGGTGTTCAACTTTGATCTGCAAGTCCCAAGATTTCATAATTTTTTCCAATTGGTTTTCCTCAATCTTAGAATAACCAGTATAGCAACATCAATGAACAAGACTTTCTTCTTTTCAATAATTGTTATATTAGGCATGTTATGAATAAGATGCCTGGCTGTTTGGATCTTAAAGTCCCGTAAGATCTTAACCCATTCATTTTCCAAAACCTTCTCAACTTGATGGTCCCAGTAGTTTTTACTACATTCAAATCCAAACCCCTGGCAAAATTTCCAACAAATAATTTTGGCAATTTGTTCATGATGCTGCTTGTAGTGAGCTTATGAAATTTTGCTGCAGCCACTGATCAAATGGTCAATTGTTTAATCCTTTTCACTACAAAGGTGACATTTGCTGCTCTTTCTTACCTTAATGCAATTAGTTGGCAAAGCTTGTTCTTGAGCCATTAAAATAAAGCCTTCAGTTTCTTTCTTTAACACTCCTGATCTTAACCAACTCCATGTGGGGTTTTTAATCAGCTTTTCCTTCTATATCCTTCAAGTATTGACCATCCGTTGGCTTGTTCTTCCAATTAACAAATTAGTTTTCAGTTGTTTCTTTTCTAAACTCAGCCTTCACCTTTGTTGTTTTCAAAAGCTTTCCTTGATTGACTTCCTTCAATAAGGGTTCTTCGCTTTTCTTAATATAGTCATTCAAGCCATGTTTTTGTTCCTCCATAGTTTGTTTCACCTGTAGGAGTCCTCTGCCCCCTTCAGTTCTTGGCAAATACAGCCAGTCAATATCGCTTTATGGGTGTAGAGCATGGTATATTGTCATTAGTTTTCTTGTTTTCCATTCCAAGTTATCAAGTTCCATCTGGGTCCAGTCAACTATTCCTGCTGTATATCGTATAATGGGGTCTGTCCAGGTATTGATTGCTTTGATGATACAGTGGTACCTCGGGATACGAACTTAATCCGTTCCGTGACTCTGGGCGTATCCTGAGTTGGTCGTAACCCAACGCAAATTTCCCCATAGGGTTCAATGTAAATCTGGTTAATCCGTTCCGCCCTCCGAATTTGGTTGCACCCCGAAGCAAATTTTCCCAAAAGGTTCAATGTAATTACCGCTAATCCGTTCTGGCATCCACGGACCACACGTCAGGGGCGGGAAAACGGCCAGGCGCCGCGCGGCAGGAAAATGGCCGCGGACCATGTGTCAGGGGCGGAAAAATGGCCGCGGACCATGTGTCAGGGCGGAAAAATGACCGTACCTTGAGGCGGTGTTCGCACATCAAGGTAAATTTTTGCATCCGGAGCTGGTCGTAACCCGAAAAGTTCGTTAGTAGAGGCGTTCGTATCCCGAGGTACCACTGTATTTCCACCATTTAGCTTTGATTTCAATCTTTTTTGAACTCATTTAATATAATTGGCAGAAGTACTGCCTTTAATTTGGTTAGGTAATGTCAATTGTAATAAATTCCAAATCTCCCAAATATTTGTAGCCTTTTTCTGGTGTTACTGCCTTTATCAAATCTTTACTATCAAGCTGTATTCCATCATCTTCAACAATTTTGCTTGCCTTTATGGCTATAGTTGCACATTTATTGATGCCAAATTGCATTTCAATATCTTTGTTGAATTCTTTTGTGCTTTTTAGCAAGGAATCCAGTTTAGCCTTCATTTTTCCAAATTGTTTTAAGTCATCCATATACAGTAAATGCAAAATTGTTACACCTTTTTTAGCAAATTCATATCCACAATTTGTCTTGTTCAAAATTGTTGTCAGTGGGACTATTGATAATATAAAGAATAAAGGTGATAATGAGTCACCTTGAAAAATTTCATGTTTAAGTTCAGCTTCTCCTAACTCAGCTTTATTTGCCAAAACTTCATTGAGATATTCATAAATTGCCTAATGTTTCTGCCGATTCCAAAAATTTCAAGACATTTCTCAGTCCAGCTATGTGGAACAGAATCAAATGCATTTTCATAGTCTATCCAAGCCATAAACATATTTGTTTTTTTTTTTCCCCCTGAATTCTTCTAAACCAACTTGCCAATCAATAACTGGTCCTTTGTTCCCCTCAAGTTTTTGCAGGGAGTAAATCATTCCTTTTCTTCCTTTCTTCCTTTCTTCCTTTCTTCCTTTCTTCCTTTCTTCCTTTCTTCTCTTCTCTTCTCTTCTCTTTTCTTCTCTTCTCTTCTCTTCTCTTCTCTTCTCTCTTCTTTTTTTTTGTTCTACAGGGAGTAAATCATTCCTTTTCAGGTAGCTATAAGTTTGATTTGCAACTATGACTCTAAATAGCTTGTATGTTGTTGGCAAACAGGTTATGTGTCTGTAGTTTCCAGATTCACTTCCCTTCTCCTTGTGCTTCTGAATTAGGAATGTCCTTCCAGTTGTTAATCATTCTTCATTTCCTGGTGCTTCCAAAACTCTATTCATCTGGTCTGCTAATCTTGAGTGTTGACTTGTCAGTGATTTTAGCCAGAATCCATGGAGTTCATCTGGTCCAGGACCACTCCAGTTTTTGACCTTCTTTGATTGCCTTTGTACCATTTCCTTAGCTATCCTAATGTCTTCCATGCTGGGTATTTTCACTGCATTTTCAACTTGTTTGATCCATGTTGCATTCCTATTGTGACTCCTGTTGTTTTCCCGGAAACTTGTCCAAAATTTTAGGGCCTTTTCCTTGCTGGCTTTTCATTATCTGTGGTTGATTCTTTCCCATTTTCACGGGTTTTGTAGAATTGATGCTGGTTTGCTCTAAACTGTAAATTCTGGAATGCAAATTCTGCTGGAAATTGGATTATTCAATTGTCATATAGCTTGATCTTCTCTGCAATAACCACAACTCTTTGTTTCAATTGTTCTACAATCTCTGCAATCCCTTTGTTCTCCAGGTTGTACATGACATGCAGACTAGTTTTGATTTTCTTATTTTTCACATTTCCTTGCCTCAAATTCTTCAAATTGCTCAAATCCATGCAAATATTCTTTATCTTCAATTCTAAGTGAATTTTCCATTTAGGTTTTCCCTTCTTAATGACTTTATTCCTTTGTATTTTAAGTCCCAATTCTTCAGTAGTTACATAGGCTACAGCATACATCAGCTGGTTTGTCTGGGTCAATGTTTCAGTTGGAATAATTTTGACAGCTTTGTTAATATTCTTCACTATTTTAGATAAATCTTGTTAATTTGATTCAATTTTGGCAAACATATTGTTTTGCCTTCTTTCATTCAGTCCTTGATTTTCCCAACTAGTTCTTCATTAACCAATAGCGCTTGCAGTTCTTTAGCAACTTAAGTTTCTTCTTCTTGTTCTTCATTAACATCAATAGTCTCTTCACTTTCTACTGTTTGTTGCTCACTCTGCAAATTGGTATTATTATTGGTAGTTCTGAATAAACCTGAATTTTGAGTTGCTGGTTTTTCAATTGCTTCCAGTTCAGCATTGGTAAAGAACTTGTGTTTCAAAATTGCACGCCTTTGGTCCATAATCTCTGCTCATTAACCTCTAAATCTAGATGTCTTTCTTTCCAAAGCTGGTACATTCACTTTTGAAATCCATGTTTTGATGGTCCTGACTGTGGTAGAAACATTCCATAATTGAGTCGTTTTCTTCCTTTGACCAAATTCTTCACTTTCGATTGCCTTCCAGTAGCCTGTCAGCTCCATGCCCTGGTTGCCTAGTAGAAGGAGCTGAGTCCTGTAGCACATTTTTTGATGAATGCCCAGGAGCCACAGCATCCAACATGACTCATTAATCCAGACAACAGTCAATCCGGCATGAAATTCAAATTGTATATACTCACCATATTGAATGTGGGTTTTTTGGAACAGATTTAGTCCGAATCTTCAGTTAAGACCTGTCTGATATGGTTACACCTGTTCAGCATAGCCCTTAGCATCATTAGAGCATGCAGGCCCCTCCACCACAATGAGGTATTGTTCCTTTTGAGGGGATGATGATGATGATGATGATGATGATGATGATGATTACTACTACTATTATTATTAATCGTTTTGTGTATCCATTTTCACAGTGCATTTAAGAACTTTAATATGGGGTTGGAAATGTTTGTCTGGTTAACACTGAGACTGGACAGGGCAAAAATATAAATTTGACTGTAATCAGAAACAGGAATTCAAATCAGAAAAGAGAAAAGATGCCTACCAATTTTATTATCTTGTGCCATGCTAAACAAAAAGCCAGGCAAATACACATTTAAAAGATGTATTGGCCTTTGTTTCCTGAGGTTAGCTGGTGGTAATTAGCCTGAGAGCATGAGGACTTGCCTTGAAATGTGAGTCATCAGCAAGAGAAAGGTAGAGATATAAGTGTTTTCTGTGACAGTCCAAAGTTTTGGTAACACAGAATTATATGACCTGGTCCAAATGTCAAGCCAAGGATCTGAGTAGAGGGCAAGGAGCAAGAGAAAAGGAACCCAGGTCTGGTTTCCAAGAGAGGAAGCAAAGGGCAAGGTTCTAAGGGCTGCTCTTATATAGCCCCAGGTGTTGCCATGACTTGATTAGGGCACTGTTGTCCTCTCTTCTCAAGGAGTCAGGCTGATTGCCTTTGCTTTGCCCTTGGTAGCTGCCAGCGTGTTTTTGGGCTCAGCACCCTGCCAGAATCATTACCTGAATCGGGTCTCACCTGCTCAGACTCATTGTCTCCTGGAGCTGCAGTAGGTACCTGCTGGCTGTTCATACTGATTGTCTGGTCTGCCTCTTCAGCCTGTGATTTAGAATATTCAGAGGAAACCACAATAGTTATTCATTGTAGATACGATGCATTGGCCCACTTGGCTAGACTACAATAACAGGTTGCTTTAAATGGGATGTTGGATTTCCAGGTTTAGAACCAAAAGGCCAGTTTTGAACATTTGATTGCATTACACTCAAATGCAATACAAAGATAGAAAGATTTCGAATGCTTCTCCATAAGGAATAGTGGAAAATCAAAGTAACCCCCTTGTTCCTTTATTTATATTCCTAGGAATGCAAAATTAGGTGGGGTGGTAGTCCTCCTTCAGTGCTGAACAAATGAACAATTACAATGAGAATAGGCAGTGAACATAACACAAGCAAAAATATACATCTCTGGACATTGGCTTGAGACTTCTTTCATAATATTTTCATATTTGATTTTCCCAACAGTAAAGCTTAGGAAAATGGGGGGGGGGGTATTTGGAGCTTTGGAAAGGTATTTTAAATAGAAGAGTATTTGCTTTGAAAGGAATTAAATGAAACTGTTAGACTTTTCCATAAATGATATATTTCTGAAGCTATCCTATAAAATAATTGATGTTTATATATTTGTAAAAATCACATCAAAACCATAGGAATGTATCATATTGGAACCAAACTCTATCATACTTAGAATGGACCCATCTAAATCAATGGGGCTTAGGTTAAGTTTCATATGATTGCTTGTATCTAAGCAGTGCCAGGTCAAGGTTCATGGTGCCCCTATACAACATTGACTAACGGCACGAACTCCCCCCAATGTGAATATTTGTATTTATAGAATGATTCAGAAGGAGGGACAGCATTGGCACCTATTAAGCTTTGGCTCCTAGGCCAGTGCCTACTCAGCCTTAGCCTAAAGTCAGCCCTGTAGCTAAGTCATTATATGAGCTATATTAAAAATTATGTAAGTACCTAATTTAGAATTACTGCTTCAAAAAAAACATATTAATTTTTATTTCCTGAGAGTTATAGCAGCATGATAGGCTTCATTCTTGAACAGAAAACCATTTGGTTTGAATCTGTCAATATCATTTATCATTTATATATTGTTCTTTCCTGAACTTGGATCTCAGAGAGACATATACCCATCATTTCCATAAAGTACAAAGAAAAGACTTCGTGTTGAGATTTTATGGCTTGTGTGAATCACAAACAAATAGGACAACTAGCTTGGGAAATCAGAAAACATCCTGGAAGATAGCAGTGGGAAACTACTTCTATATTATTGGCAAGAGAAATACATGAGAGTTTTGCCATTTTAGGGATAACAACAAAAGAGGAAACGATCATATATTTCTGCTTCTGATCACCCATCTTGAGTTCTAAATACTTCCATTGAAGACTCTCAGGATCAAATTAGAATACAATATGGCTGTTTATTTATTTACTTACTTGCATTGTACTTTTATTCCAAGAGTTTGAATTAATGTATGTAAACACTCCCTCCTCTAATTTTTCCCCACAACAATAACTTGTGTGATGGGTAGGGTGTAAGGTTTACCCCGTTTGTCTCAGAGAAACTCTCGTGACACGGGTGTTCAGCAAAGCAGTTTACTCAAGCGTAACATAAGTAAGTACAGACAAAGCCAGGATTGCTTGGCACATCTTACAATTGTATTTTATAGTTTCCCCATTCCCGTGCTTTTCCCCATTGCTTGGTTACAGAGTACCCGCAGTAATCCCCCTCGCCCAAATGGCAGATTCAGTCCAGTTCTTTTGTGTTCTTGATTGCCATCTATGGGTTGTGCGGTTGTTGTCTCTGTTGGGTTTTCCTGTTGCACGTAAAGCTGGGAGTTCTCAATCACACGCTGATTGCTTCCCTTCCGATCCATTGCGCTCCCCTTTGTCTGCAGCACTCTAGGGTAGCCGGCGCTGATACAAAGTATCCGCTTGTGGTTTGAGTTAAGCATCGCCACCTGGCCATAATCAGTTTGCAGTTTTAACTTCCCCTTTTCCTCAGCTAGCGCCCGGGCGGTGAAATTGACTAGGCGCGGCTGGGCAGCGCTTCGCCATGCCGTGCCGTGCCATGCCGGCTTAATCTGACATAGGGCAGAAAAAGGGGGACTGGTCTAAATTCAGTGCTAAACTTCCATGCTGAGGATGGACTTGAAGCTGATTCTACCCAGTCCTGGTGTAGCTACCTAAAAATTAAATCTCTCTGTAAATACTGTTTATTTTTTATTTAGGAAAAAAAAAGTTATTAAGCTTTGTACTATGGGTGTCATTACTTGGGGTAGGATATTGGCTCATGAGTGTGCATGAAGTCCAACCCTTTCCTCTCAATTGCTTTTCTGAGTAAAATAGTTCTTACAGTTCTGATTTGTTCCATGAGATAAAATATATCAGTATCATAGAAGTAGCAGTTTGCTTTGTCCTTTTCAGCCAAGAAAAGTTAAAATGCTCTATTGGTCTGTTCAGCATGTGAACTAGGATGCTATTAATAATCTAATATATATATTATTATATCCCTGGAAATGCATATTTGTAGCTGTTTTATATAATGTGACTCTAAGATGAAGCTCACATCCTAAGATATGACAAACCTGTTCCTGTCCTGCCCTTTATTGTTTTCTGGCATTAAGACTCTGCAAACAAACTGCTTAATATCAGTTCATGTTATTATATTACAATAAAATGTCAAGAACATTCAAGCAGATGGATAAATGGGTATAAGTAGGGAAAAGAATATATCATGGTTACAATTTATCATTTCCAATGTGCTTAATATGTAATTAATGCTGTACACCAATTAAACCATAAGTAAGTTTCTGCCTGTGAGCTTTTGATCTTAATTAGGGACAAAAGACTCAAAAAAAGGTAAATAGAAGGCAAAGTCAAACTGTCATATGGGAGAAATGTTGGAAGCCAAAGACAGAAGGGGGAGGGAGGAGCAAGAGACAAGCACAAAATAAGGAAACACAGAAATATAGCATTAAAGTTCATCATTCCATTAAAAGTCCATTTTAAAGTGAGAAAATAAGGAAGTCAGGAGGCTTGATGAGTAAATTAATGTAAGATGAATGGCACAAATGAGTTCAGAGAGAAAAAGGAACAAAGTGAGAGCAAGGTTGTACAGGATTTAATGACAAGGTATGGATATAATAAGAAAAGTTGGAAATAATCCAGACATCAAATACTGAAGGTAAGTGGAATATAGAATTAAACCATATTAGTTTCTATAGATATTAGAATTGTGGGATCATTTCCATTTTCAATGCGGAATGTTCTTGTTTAAGACAAATATATTGTAACAGGCATAAATATGAGCAATATTGGATTTCCTTTTTCTTTCTTTTTTCTAACTGGAGGGTGTTCATGACACATCACTACTGAGCATGTTAAAAAAAGATTTGTACTTTAGTTAGCAATCAGAATCGTTTTCCAAGATAAAAATGCCATTTAATTAGGGCAAGAATTATAGCTTTTAAATAACACATTTTGTGATAAAGAACTGATGAGTTTAATATTCAGGTGCTTATTACAGTACAGACATTTTTTAAGGTTTCATTATCCTGGTTAAAAATGAATGTGCTGGCAATAAGAATTTTGTTTTCAAATGCAGCCTATGAGATCTAATGAAATATATTAGTACCATATTTCTAGAATGTTGCTGCCTGAAACTGTTTACTTGTACAATGATTTAGCTAATATTAGCAATAAAAATGTATATCCATTTCACACAATATGTTAGAGAACATATAGTAAGTAGGGTTAATTGCTCCTCAACTTGAAATATGCCCTTTGATATCAGTTGTGCCCATTTCTTTGTGGATCTGAAACACTGAAAGGATGTTGCTTGGCACCATTATGCTATGCTTTATATATAAGGAAGCATCTGATTATATGTTGCTGTTCATTTTATATACTTAATTTTTTAAAGTGACTTTTGAGGTTTTTAAAAAAAAAAAAATTAATTATAAGAATGCATAAAGAAATATCACTATAAAATCCAGTGAGTCTTCTTTGAAAATAATTTCCCTTGAGACATTAATAAAAATGATTTACTTTATTTTTCATTGTTATTTCAGCATTGCCAAGATTTCAGTGATAACCATCATAAATATATATACAAGAATCACACTTAACCCAATTCTTTGGTAAACATTTTCGTTTGCTGAGGCAGAATAATGATAAAATTACCTAAATATATTATGGGTCAGTTTATTTCAGCAGACATTAAAATTAAAGATGACTAGATCAATATAAGTTTCCTCATAGTAATTATAAATCCTTAGACTGTCTAGTCTTTTGGGAGCCACATTTCTCAGTATTCCCTGTGGAGAGGGAATTATTAAATAATTATGAAATAATACATCCAATGTTTTATAGGCAAGGAACATGAATGCATGCATGCATTTCTCTTTTTTTATTGTTTATTTTATGACTAAAAACAATATTTGAAGATATTTGTCACACTTGTATAGAACATAGTTTGCACAGACTAAATCCAGACTTCAAACTATCTCCAGTTCTCACTGAAGTTCCCCAGGAAAAGTTTCCAAAATATCAAATACTTGATCATTTTAAGTGAAATAGTTATATCGCTTCTCAGCATTTTGGCTAAGATCAAGTGTGGTATCTGTTTTGATCAATTTAATATCTGATATGTTCTCTATTTGAGAGCTATATTATACATAAACTCCTTGCTCATTTGTTGCTCACTGCTAGTGGTAAAATCTACAAGTTGTCCTAAAAGGTGTTCCCAAAGACAGATAAATTCACACAGGCAATGCTCACTGGCAGGCAAAAACTTTTTGGTGGGCAAAAAAAGAGCTACATTGTGTTTTGGTTGCTTAGCAGTGTTGCCTACTCCTATTATATTGTGAAATAAATCATGATTTTAAAATTGCATTTAAATTACAGATTTAGTAATGTGAAAGTAATCACTTATTTCAGAAGTGCCTTAATTTCATTGAACCACATTGTCTAGGAAACATTTCTTTTTCTTGCTAGATGGAAGCTTTCTTCAGTGGCTGAGTGCTCTATCTGATCACCATCTTGTCCACCTAGAAATAACTTCAACAGTGTATCATTCTGCTACTGAAAATTTCTGCCCTATCATAGAGTGGGAAAAAGAAAATGCTCAGCTGCCAGATCTATCACAGTAACAGTTACCTTCTGCAACCCCATTAAACTCTATTTTCTATGTATATAATTTTTATTAAGGATTTTGATTACAATAGTAAAACCTAATGTAAGCTACAGTAAAAGAAAGAAAAGAGAATAGAAAGAATAAAACGTGCAAGAGAAAAGAAAAAGAAAGAAAAAAGAAAGAAAGAATATAATAAAGAAAAAAGAAATATATAAAGAAGTGACTTCCAACCTTCATTACAAGTATAGACAAATTTAATAACTCTTCACCCCCTATAAGGTTACATATATCTCTTCATCCCATATCCCATCCCTTATCTATAAACAAATCCATAAAACATCAGGTTTTTCATCCTGGTGTCAGCAAAAAGTCCAGGGTTTGCCAGAATTTTGCAAAAAAAAATGTCTTGTTTTAACCTTGATCAAGTAAACCAACTTTATATTATTTCATTTTATTTCTAACAGTCTAAATCTTTAGTTCATTCAAATATTGCCATAGGATTTGATTTCTCTTCAATTCTTCTTTATCTTATTGCACAGACTTCTTCAAGGATTATTAAGATCCAATAAGAAAACATTTTCCAGGTCATTCTTTTGGTTTGTCATTTATATTTCCCCTTTAATTTTTAAAACTTCAGCTAATTTAATTTATATATCCAATGAAGCGTCCTTTTCCAAATCATTCTCTTGGCCTGTCATTTGTAGTTCTACTTTCTCTGTCTTGTCAGACAAAATTTGCTCCACATCTGTCACTGCCACATTAATATCTTTTGGACAAAGTGTATCCATAGAATCAGACGTCATTACTGACACTGTTGATACTGTAGCTACTATTTCTGGCTCCATTCTTCAAAGATCTCCTTTAATATTTCCAATGTTATGATGTCTTCTGTCATTTTGTAAGTCCCAGTACTAACTGACATCAAAAGCAGGCTTGTATTTTTTTCCCTTCTACTTAGAATATTTAGTCCCCTTTAAATTAATTCCAAATTTATATGGACCCTTAATCCATTTACAACTTTCTTAGATTAAAATCTTATTTAGCTTTTTGCTATTTGTTTCAAATTCTTTAGGTTCTTAAGCTTATAATAATTATTTGTTGTTGTTGTTATTGTTGTTCAGAGTCTAAGCTTGTCATTCCAAAGCTGTCTAATGGCTTTTAGGTGGTTAATAAGCAATTTCTGAAAGTGATTAGAAAGTAAGGCTTGCAAACATAGTGTCATCTAAAAGGCTTTACCACAGTTGTGAGCAAGATGGCTAATCCCTTCATCTCCTGGTGCTCAAACCCATGGAAGACTGCTGTCCTGCTGTCTCCTCACAAGAAGCAGCTGTCCAGAGCACTTGTGGTTGATCTCCTGTCCTCTTCTTGACCAGAGGGGTTCTGAAGAACCAGTCTGCCCACCTGTTCTTTGCTGTGGTCATCAGCTCCGCTTTCGCAGAGACGTCTTCAATTGACCATATCTCCCCCGGAAGTCCCCATTAACCTCTATTTTCAAATGAATTCAGTTATGTTACCCTGTATGATTGGAAAGCGTAAAGCTCTGATTATGTTATTTTCACTCTAGGGAACATGTACGGAAATATCTCAGACTTATTAGTTTGATAAATTATAGGAGCACTGATTTAAAAAGTATTTTCTTAACTTTACTGCACTAAACACTATTTGATCATAACAATATGGCTAAAACGTAAATGTGAATATTTACCAACAATACTGATGTCAGCATTATTTCATCTTTAATTATTTTTATATTATTGTTTGCCATTAATCTCAGCATCCTCAGGAGAGTACAGAGGTAATTTATGTAGTTAAAAACAATCCACATCTGTACTATCTGGTTTTTTAGAACAGTGGTATAATGTAGAATTCCTATACTCTATTGGATATTTAGACTCACAATTCCTGCTGAAGCAGTAGCTAGACACTTACAGTTAGAAGGACATTTTCTAGCTCTGGTTGATGCACCAATTGTGACCACGGGACCTAACTACAGTAACTTACACTTCCACTACCATGTTGTTAGACTAATGCAATGTGCTGTACACAGAGCTGCCTTTAAAGGCCACTGCTGTCAGCCTTCTCTTCTTTAGGCTAAACATGCGCAGTTTCAGGGCATATAATAGGAGACTTCCAATGCTTGGACAGCTACTTACAGGGAAGAGGGTATGGATTTATCTTTCATAGCACCTGCGGGTAGGACAAGAAACAACAGGTGGAAGTTTTACAGAAGAAGATCAAAAAGTCAAAATAAGGAGGAATTTCCTGCTATTGAGCAGTAGAACAGCCTGCCTTCTGGAGGCACGAGGTTTTCAAGCAAAGCTAGATTGCCATTTGTCTGGAATCATTCCTGCCCCAGAGAGGGGGTTAGACTAGAAAACCTCCAAGGTCTCTTCCATTCCTATGATTCTGTGGTTCTTTGGTGCTACCTGGAAACTATAATCAATCCAGAATGCAGTGGTCCATTTGCTAACTGGCGCTTGATGCTGCAAACACATTATACCTGTGCTATACAGTATGTCTTGCACTGGCTCCCAACTAGTTCTGGGTACAACTTAAAGTGCTGGTTTTTTATAAGTTTATAAGTCCATCGCCTGAGTACCTTGCAGAACCCTCACCCCAACCTGTTAGATCATGCAGGGTGAACATGCTTTTAGTTCCCCACTTCTGGGAAGTGAAGGGAGCTGAACCCAGGAAGCATTGTATTTTAATGCTTCTGCCTGGCATTCCTCTTCGATGGCATTCAGGAGGATGCTGAAAACCAAACTGTTCCAGAGAGTATTTTAGCTAGCTAGGGAGGTTTAGCCATGTTTTTATCTTATTGTTATTTCTTACTGTCATTTTTGTCTTGGTTTACTTGGACTTTCGAGGGGGGAAGGTTATTTATACTGTATTTTAAGATGTAGTGCAGATGTTTTATTTCTATGTGTGATGGAGTGTTTAACAGGAAGAAAAAGGACCTTAGCCCAAGTTTGATGCTAAGCACTGCAAGGCTGGCAAACTCAGGAACCAAGAACCCCTTGGATTTCTGGAAAGAACATTATTGCTAGTAGGGTAATGTAATAGAACCTTGAGAGCCTCTCAAAACAATTATCCTGCTCAACTTATAACTAGCGTAATTAAGATGGAGTTGTTCTGAGTCTCTTCCTCATGCTCCCTACCTCTCCTGGGCTGAGGGGTATTTTTGTAATGCTCCTTTTTCCTCTTCTGTTTTCCCAGAGTTTGTTAGACATTCCATCACACTATGTCATAGAAGCTGCCAAAAGTGCCTTGGATTGTGATGGAATAGAAATGGAACCAACAGTTAAATAGCTATTTGCAAACCACAAGTAAGCATGCAATTATGAGCACCTGATCATATAGTATTTGCTTCTCTCCTGGATCAGCTCCATATCTGCATGATCCCATCAGATCATCTCTATTTAGCAATTGAACCTATATTTCCTGCTCAGATGCCGCTTAACAGGAAGTGCATGATGTCAATTTTCCAGTGCAAGCAATGGAGTTTTACAATGTTTCTTTCACCATTTCTCTTACAATATTATAACTTTTCCTAAGAATGTACTTTTCCTGGATCTCTGGGTAGGTTATTTACTTGAGTTACTGGTTTTGTTTGTTTCAGCTATTTATGAACTCTCCTGTGAAGCATATAAACATTTGGGCAAAACAACAGGTTCTTACTGGATAGATCCAGATGGCAGTGGTGCACTGGGACCTTTGAAAGTTTACTGCGATATGACAGGTAACTGCATTGTGTAATGGAACTTTTTTCTTTTGTTTCTAACAGATCAGATCCTTTTTTTATATATTGCATATGTAATACAGAACACTACGCAGACACTTTCCTTCTTCATAAGATTCTTCTGAGGGTAAAAAAAAAATGACTATCCTAGGTAATATTTGCCAAAAGAGAAACTGTGACCACCCAGGATTCTTCTGTTAGGACAAAAGCTACATAGTTCATCTCTCACAGCAGAATTGCATCTGTGGCCAAGCAGGCAGTAGATGTAGATAATGAGTCAGTAGTTATCCTTCCTTTGGCTGGATCAAATATTAACATGGATGAGTGAGACTTCAAACCACATTTGCTCTATGTTCTAATCATTATGCAGCTCTGGTTTTCAGCCAAGTGCTGCATTTCATCAAGCTAAACACGTGAGCAGAGTAGCTGATACTCTTTTTTCAGATCAGACCATCTGAGAAATGATGGCTTGCTCTGCTCAGCAACACAATAATTGAACAGCAGTTTAGGCACTAGACTAAGCTGTATTATGTCTTCAGCCTGACAGCAGTAATTACTTGTCCAATCCTGAGCATTATGAGAGTTTCATAAAAGTATGCTATAGTGCATCAATACATTATGTAGTTTTCAAAAGTACTAGGTTTCTCTGCCTTCATTTTTTACTATCTGACATGATATCACGATGCTTGTTATTGTCTAATGCATGTCAAATGTCTCAGAGGGGCTTAGTTGGTGGTCTTGAGGCCTTTCCTTAGCCACTGTGGCTTAGAATACAGAAGAGAGAGAGAGAGGGAGCACAAGCACAAGGAATTGTAAGACAACATTACATTTGGGTTCCTCTAAGTGTGAGTTTTTATTGAAAACTAAGAACCATAGCTGATAATTATCATGCTTCATTTGGATGGCTTGAAAATGGCTGAAGCTTCCCAAAAATTTAACATGACATGGCTTGTAACAATTTTTTATTATAACACTAGAAATGTAACCACTTCCAGACTGAATATCTTCTGAGCATAAGATTGTTGCCCCCAATATATACCTTCTTGCATTTAATTTTGCTGCTTTTACCTGTACCGTTTCCATGACTTAATGGAAATCTGCTATCGCTCTGCAGCGAGATGGGCGGTGACAAATTTGAAAATATATATATTATGTATATATAATACTCCATTGCTATGTGGCAATTCTTTATAATAATTTTCAGCATTCCTTCTCTGGGAAATTCTACCATACAGTGTAGGTGCCCCCAAAATATCATGTTACAAGAGACAAATTTTCTGTTATGCTCTGTTAAGGGGACAGAAGTTCTCTTGCTGTCTGGCTTAATGCTTAAACGAGAAAAATAAATGCTGTAATAGAAGTTCCCTGATCATTCCCAGAAAGAATATTCAGAGTATAAACACTAAACAAACAAACACAGATTGACTGCTTTACATTACTTAGCACTGAGCTGATCTTAGCTGACCTCAGAAAAAACTACATAGGCAGATTTGGTTAGTATACTTGAATGGGACAGCATTAGGAAATTCTAGGGTTATATTTTAGACTGGAAGAAGGCAATCACTTCTGGGATTTGCTAGGGGTTCTATGTGTGTTCACCAGGAACTGAACTAAAGTCCATGGAATCTTCTCCTTATTCTTTGCTAAAAGACAAGGGTTTGGATTAGGCCTATAAGCCATATGCAGTAAAGTAACCAGATATACTGAACTTCTCAATTAAGGTTGCTATTACTGTTTGTTCTTCTACATTTATTTGAACTTGTATCCGCTAGTGGAGGTCAAACTGATAGTCTACATTAAAATTTTACTTACTATAATGTTTTCTCTCCCATTTTATAGTCAGTTTCCTATAACAAAACAGTCTGTTTTATGGACTTATTTAGCCCTGGAAGTGTTTCAATGAATGCATGTGGAGATTGTATTAGCCATTTACTTTCTATTTTGTTGTTATGGTTATAAAGATTTTTTCCCCTTCATCTCTGCTTTTTCATAAAAGATTGTGCTTTACTGGTTTATGGATGGTAATGTTCAAAACATCTTTGCATGAAAAGATGTACCTGTCACAGCGTGGTTAGTAGAAACTATTCCCTCCCTCTTACTGCCCTCCTGTATTACAAGCTGTCTCTTTATTTACTCTTCTTCAAGGCTCTGTTGCCCTTATGAAGTAAACATTTCAAACAATGACTCCTGGGCATGTCACATCAAAATCTGGTTGCTTCTTGCTAGTAATACTATTTGTCAAGTTGACAGTCAGCTATGTTAAAAATTAAACCATTCAACCTTTGAGGAGAGGTTTTGGGTTTTTTTTTCAAAGAGGGTTTTCCAATAGTCCATTAGCGTTTGTGTTGCCTTCTGTGTTTTCTTTAAATAATGCTTAGTTCTTCCAAACTATAAACTCAGAATGGATTTATATTAAAAGGAGTGGATCATTTACAATAATTTTGTATTTGGTCCATTCACAACCTGTGGGGATGCATGTTTTTATTGTTTTGTGGGTGGCTTACAAATGGGCAGCTATAATGAACTTAAATAAATAATGATTTTTAAATAGCATATTACATTCATTTATTTGTGAGATTCATAATGAGAATCATGGTAAGAGGCAAATATGTGTAAAAAAAGAGGAAAAAGGGAGAGGTACAGTCCTCTGTGCATCTCTAATCAGTCTTCAGGGATATGGTCTGCACTCTAATGTTTAATTCTCTACATTAATTTACCTAGAGAGACAAGCAAGTTCACAGTGCTGCAACTGTTCATATGAAAAATTCAGGACTCCTTGCCTTCTCTTGTTTTCTCTGCCAGATGCTGTTTTAGAAAGGAATGAGTCAGCAACAAAATGATTTGGCGGACCCATCGATCTTGCAATACACACACATACACATATACACACCTGAATACACTGTACTGCTGATGCGAATCTTTTGATACAGCTGAAAATATCTTCCTAACTACTGTATAATGTGTTTTCTTTGACACAGTCCCCGGATCCCTAACTTTTAAGCCTGAGACACTGTAGCAGTCTTCCAGATCCCAGAAACCCCCAGTTTCTCTGTGCTTTCCAAAACAGGCCACAAAAGCAACAAAAATCCTCTCTATTTCTCCCACAATGCTATTTCTTTTTTTGCATTGCTCCCCCATTTGTTTTCTCTATTAGAAAAATGACCAACTAAAGTTTAAATTGTACTTTAGAAAATTGCAGTATTATTTAATAACACCACTGTTCCATTCCTTCAAGATACATTCAGACAATAGCTGATTTGGTTTTCAGTCAGAAATACCTTCCCTTATGTAGGTGATCCTTTGGATATTGTTTCACAACATCCTTGTTGAGAGGTTATCTGGCTGATAAGGTGTTGGCTTTGTCTTGTCTGCATGTTGATTACTTCCTGTGTTGATTTTTGTGTGAAGGGATGGCTTCTTGGAAGACATTGTTCTTTTCCTGTGGTAGTCAAATTGTAGTTGGTTCATGGTTGCTAGGCTGATAAGGAGATGGCTTTAGTTTATCTAGGGGTTGGATGATTGTTCTATGATCAGGGGAATGTTGTTGCATATTGAGTTGATGTGCTAATTTTGGGCCTTTGGTCATAGATTTTTATAGGTTCATAGATGGGGTGTAAGTCTATATGTCTGGTGCTTGGTGCTTGGTGGGAATGCCATGCTTCTAGGAATTTTCTTGCATTTTTTATCTGGCTTGTTCTAAGATTTCAAATGCAAGAGAATCTTAGAAGCACAGCACTCCACACACAGGCAAAGCAGGCAAGACAGAAGGGTACATTACCCCTGGCAACCTCACTTCTTCAAAACTCCTGCACTGATGATGCAGGAATGATAACCTAGTAGGATAATGAAATGTTTGCATTTGAAAAACCAAGATTGAAGAACTCCAGTGTTGCAATCACATACTTATACTCCATGACGTACACATAGTAACATGTACAGTATATTTCATTTTTGCCCCAAGAAACCAACATCTGTTCCAACTTAATTGTTAAACAGTGTAACACCTCACTGTTAACTTTTTTCCTGTCTTTATGGTGATATGTGCTTTATTTCTGTCACAGTTAAATTGAGTTAAATCAGGGGTGTAAAGATGTAGCCCTGGGGCTGTTAAAATCACACCAGTATACACTCACATTTTGCCACTTAAAATATCTAAAGTTCCTTGTAAAATAGGCTGTATCCCTGGCCACTTTTGGGGAGTAGCCTCAGTTTGATGCAGTCCTCAGGCCAAAGTAGCTCACTCCTAGATTAGATGATAGACTGAAACTCAGGAAATTGTACCATGGACATTATCATAGGATATATCCTATAAGCATATAACCAAAAAGTGTCTGTGATAGTTTGCTGAATAAAGAGACTAGGTAAGCACAAAGTAATTTGGAATTAGTCTGTAATCAAAACCAGGAAATCTCACTAATATAGGAAGTGAAATCTGGAGGAGGAAAAAAAAGTCAAAGAGACAAATCAGAATGAAAGGGTGAGATAACTCATAGTAGTAATGGTGGACTGAAATTCAAATATAGTCAGAAAAATATTTTTAAATTAGAATAGAGTCAAGTTAAGAAATGGCAAACAGGAACTAATTCAATCAGACTGAAGAGGTATCCAACAGCAGCATAAAGCCTAAAATTCTAGGGGATTTCCCACAGTCTCTCATGAAACACCCACATCTTACAAGATTTCACTGATTCCAATAATGCCATAATATATATATATATATATATATATATATATATATATATATATATATATATTATGGTTGGTTGCACAGTCAGTCAGATGTTTAGACTAGATCTGGCATTTTTATCCATCTATTGAGTCCTTCCCAAGGACCTGGGATAGGCAGATGTTGTTGTTTGATGGTGGTAAAAGTATCATCGCAGGATGTAAGCTGTTCCAAGTAAAGCTGCCTTTTACAACTGACTGATGGTGATTTTGTCAATGCTAATGGACTTCAGGTGGTGCTCCAGACATTTTGGGATTGCACCTAAGGAGGTTACATTATCATTATCATTCATTAGTTTTAACATCCCTTCATCTATTATTTTCTGTTTTACTTGGTTTTTTAAAATATTTTTTATACTTTTTAATATATTTATTGATTGTTTTTAACCTTGTATGCCACCTGGAGTTGCTTGGATAAAAGGAGATGGACAACTAATAAATCAAGTAAATAAATATATGAATAAATTATTATTTATTTAAAATCAGCTGGCGAGTTACAGGCATCATATAAGGCATCTCTCCCCAGAGGACCCCATGTTGCTGGTACAATGGACAAAAATGAACTGATGATCTCTGGATTTACTACTTAAGAAGTGTTGTTTATAGGAAGAAGAGAATCATGACAGATAATTTAGGAGGGCAGAAATGATAATGTTCGTAACTGTTGTAAAGAAGATTGGAAGTTGCTTCTTTAAATACCTTTCTTTTTCTTTCTTTTTCCTTCTCTTCTTTTGACTTGTCCTGCTTTTGACTTTTTTTAATCTTTTCATGTATTTTTCTTTTTTCTAATCCGTTGTTTCTGTAGTTTTTAATTCTGTAAAAAAAATTCTCTCTCTCCCTCTCTCTCTCTCTCTCTCTACATATAAGTTAAAATGCCACAACAAAACAGATAACACTTAGGAATGCAACTACAGTAGGGTTGGAAAAAAAGTGAGCCTGTTTCATACCAGGGAATCCCAAACTTTTTGTTCTATGTACTATGTACTTTTACCACATGCAAATACATAGCTTTGATCATTTTCCTCAATATATCAATGAACAAGTTAAAAAAAAAATACTGTACAATCAATGTAGTATTTACATGATAGAAGAAACAGCTCCCAAGATTTCCTCCTTTGGCTCTAGAATTCAAACTTCCATTTATCTCAAAATATTACTTAAAATTAAGCGATATAGGCAAACGATAGACAATAATGTCTTTTGCACTATCTCACAAAACTAGCTCTAACTTCATATAGTAGAGGATTAAAGCTATAGGAATAATTTAGATTGTTTTAAAAAAGAAAACATTATTATATGGACATTTTTCTCTTCCTGAAGAAATGAACAAAAGCATAGTGTTTTCTATTGAATACCATTACAAAATGACCTTGATCTTGAACAAAAGAAAAATAATAATGAAAAATGCAGAAGTAATGGGAGTGAAAAAAGAAAATCATTGCTTAAGTGCATGGAGTGCAACTATTTATTTCCTCCTCATCCATCTCTATCATCTGGTAATTTATTAGCCTGGACCTAGTATATAGTCCTGCTTCCTTTTTTGACAGCATTTGAAATAGATCACAGGGGCCATGGGGGGGGGGGTTTCCCCCCTAAGTCTCCTTTTGCTCCTGAGTTGATTTGGGTAATCCATATAACATTGTGGAATTTTATATTTAGGTGCTTTGATCACTTTATAAGTATAAGGATTTCCTGACATTTTATTATATTTTGCTTGACTAAAATGAGATCAATCCTGACAACTGAAGATAGAAGTTGTCAGCATTTTTGTGTGTTCTGGGGTCATGGTTTGTTCCAGTTGCTCCTTGAGGTTATCTGTGATGTGTTCATATTTGTTTAGTGTGAGGTGAGCATCCATGATCATTAGCCGTATCATTTTTCGGCCACCTTCTTGAGCTATTTTTCCATGCAGCTGTGTAGTTTATTGGAGGTTTGTATCTGATATTGATGAGTAAGGCACGCTACCATAGGCATTCATGTAGAAAGAATACAAAGTGGAGCATAACCAACACAAGCTATGAAAAGGGTAACACTGCCATATATCAGAAACATCTCAAAAGCAACCAACAGACTATTACAACTACACTGCATCACCATAGCACACAAACCAACTAAAGCCCTCCAAAACATCCTAAGTAAACCAAAAGACCCAGTTAGCCCAAGAAGAAAAAACAGGAGTCATCTACAACATACAGTGTAAGGACTGTAACAGCCACTATGTAGGATAGACAGGCAGAAGACTAACAGAATGCATATGTGAACACCAACTAGCAGTCAGAAGACATGATGAAAACTCCTTAATCTCACAACACATGGACAGACTCAACCATAGTTTCAGCTGGGAAACTGTGAGCATCCTAGACCAAGCTAAATCCAAAAATGCTCGAGAATTCCTGGAAGCTTGGCATTCAGACACATCAGCCATCAATGAATACATAGAAACAAACCACATTTGCACACCATTCAAAAGAGAAAATAAGAAAGCTAAGAAGGAAACAAAAAGACCAGAACACATCCTCTCCAGCAGCTTACACCCAACTCAGTAGGAATTAACACCAGACAAACAATCAGGCAGAAAATAATACCCTAATCAAAGAACTACCAAAGAGAAAACCATACCCCCACCAACACTACTGTATATAAACAGGGAGCAAGCCCCACACTCACTAGCACTGATGATGTTACCTAGTTAGGTAATGAAACACATGCAATCAAACAACCAAGCTCAGAGTGTACCAAGGACTCCACAGAAGAATTAAAGAAATCCTCAGAAAAGAAAATTATTTCACAACAAATGAAACCCCTAGAACAGTAATTGTCCATGTTAACAATAAGAAATGGAAGTAAAAATTAACTATGCAAATCAAAATAATTTTGAATTTGCAAATAAGCCAGGGAAATGGTTGGCATATAAACTGAGGAAAGAAAAAGAGAAAAAAATATTAAAATTACAGATAACTTAAAGATGTAAAAAATATTTCATCAATATTACTCTAAATTATACAAAGTACAAGTTTCCCTGGAAAAGATTGATGGACATTTAAAGAAATAAAATTGACCATGGATCACAGAAAAACAGAAACAATTAATGAATGGGCCTAGAATAACAAGGGAAGTTTTTGGAGGTATAAAAAAGGTCAAAATAGGGAAAGTGCCTGGACCAGATGGTTTACCAGCCTCTTATTATAAACATTTTGAAGATGAATTACTACAATCATTGCAAAAAATGATGAATTCCATTCTACAGACTGGAAAGGTACCAGATACTTGGACAGAGACTAATATAGCATTAATACCTAAAGAAGGTCAAGACTTGACCTCACCAAAAAATTACCGCCCGATATCATTATTAAATAATGATTATAAGTGAATTACAATGATTTTAGCTGAGAGAATGAAGATGGTTTTACAGGATTTTATTCATGAAGATCAGTGTGGGTTTTTACCTAAAAGACAGCTGAGGGACAATATTAGAAATGTATTGGATATTTTGGAATACTTAGAACAACATAATAAAAAGCAAGCAGCATTGATTTTTCTTGATGTAGACAAGACTTTTGACAATTTGAACTGGATTTTTTTGTTTAAAAATTTGGAAGATATGAACTTTGGTGAGAATTTTATTAAATGGGTAAAATCAATCTACACTTCACAAAGGGCACAGATAATTGGGAATTAACAAAACCTTGTGAGATACACAGAAGGACTAGACAAGGATGCCCCTTGTCACCATTGCTATTTATTATAGCTTTGGAAGTATTGAATAACGATATAAGGCGAGATGAGAGAATTGCTGGAGTGACGATTAAAAGAGAAGCTTATAATTTAGAGGCATTTGCTGATGATCTAGTGATGATTCTTTTGGAAGATCCTCTAGAGGGAATAAGAACTTTAATAGAAAAACTAAAGGATTTGGGGGTATTAGCTGTTTTTGAAGATTAACAAGCAATAGATGAAGATGTTAATGATCTTAACAGCAGTGCTAGAAAATAGTTTACAACAAGTGATACCATTTGTTATTAAGAATGACCAGGCAGGATTTATAAAAACTATGAAAGCAGCTGAGAACATTAGGTTAGTTGTATATTCAATAGAGTTGAATAAAAATAAAGATCAATTTGTCATTTTATCTTTAGATGCGGAAAAAGCTTTTGATAAAATATATAAACAGTATATGTTTGCTGTATTAAATAGGTTTGGATTTCCCTTGAAATTTATAAAATGGATTAAGATATTATATGAGTTGCCCACATCTAAAGAAAAGGTTAATGGTATTCTTTCTGCTACTTTCTCATTATTTAGAGGCACTAGACAAGGATGTCCACTTTCACCCTTGCTTTTCAATATCTGTGTGGAACCCTTGGATTGTGCTATTAGACAACACAGGGCGATCTACAGAGTAGTACAAAATTCAGCTGAACACAAATTGATTTTATTTGCAGATGATATTATTTTGTTTATTACTAAACCTCATACTACTATTCCAGTGTTGATGCAAATAATAGATGCCTTTAGTAAAATGGCAAGGTATTCTATTAATTGGTCCAAATCAGAATTGATGCGAGTAGGTGAAAATTTAGTTAGCCATCCATTTAAGAAATATCAATTTCGTATTTGTACTGAATTTATTAAATATTTAGGAATGTGCATACCAGAAGATATAACCAGTTAGTAACATCTAATATAAATAAATAAAATATGTAAAGAAGTTTCTTTAGATATGGATAGATGGGAACCATTAAAATTCACCCTTTGGAGAAAGGTGAATGCTCTCAAAATGAACATTATTCCGAGATTAATTTATATTCTGAGAGGAATTCCTGTTCAAATATCTGGAAAATATTTTCAGAAAATAAATTCTTTGTTTACAAAATTTTTATGGGGTTCTTCGATTCTGAGAATATCTTTACAGAAAATCCAACTACCAGTCAATGAAGGAGGATTCAGTTTTCTGAAACTGGAGCTATATCATCAAGCTTACTTACTGTGAAGTATTAAATACTGGAAGCCAACAATTGGTGTTAATTTTCTGATTTGGACAACATTGGAATACATATATATATATAACACCTTTGGTTGGATGGACAGTATTAGGATCTAAATACAACAGAACTCTAATATCTTTGGAAAGCTATGAAACATACTGTCTAATAAAAAAAAAGATTTGACCCTTTTTCCCATGCCAAACTGACTTTATGGAGAAAGCCAACTTTAAAAATTGGGAAAAAGATGATGATATGGAAAATTTGGATGGAAGTGGGGATATTGACATTGGACCAACTGATAGATGATGAAGATAAATGTTTAACATATGATGCGCTGAGAGATAAATATAATCTATTAGAAGTATCCCAATGGCAATATTTACGGCTACAACCTTTCTTAACAACATTGTTTGACCAGCAGCATTCTCAGCTTCTGAGACACCTGAGATACTAGATTTGTTGTTGTTTAGTCGTTAAGTTGTGTCCGACTCTTCGTGACCCCATGAACCATATTGCGCCAGGCCTTCCTGTCCTTCACTGCCTCCCTGAGTTTGCTCAGTTTCATGCTCATTGCTTCAGTGATGCTATCTAACCATCTCATCCTCTGCCATCCTCTTCTCCTTTTGCCTTCAATCTTTCCCAGCATCAGGGTCTTCTCCAAAGAGATCTCTCTTCGCATTAGGTGACCAAAATATCTGAGCTTGAGCTTCATTATCGATCCTTCCAATGAGCAATCAGGGTTGATTTCCTTTAAGATTGACTGGTTTGACCTCCTAGCAGTCCAGGGGACTCTCAAGAGTCTTCTCCAGCACCACAGTTCAAAGGCATCAATTCTTCGGCGCTCGGCCTTTTTTATGGTCCAGCTCTCACAGCCATACATTACTACTGGAAAAACCATAGCTTTGACTATGCGGATCTTTGTTGGCAAGGTGACGTCTCTGCTTTTTAATATGCTATCTAGGCTTGCCATAGCTTTCCTCCCAAGGAGCAAGCGTCTTTTAATTTCATGGCTGCTGTCTCCGTCTGCGGTGATCTTGGAGCCCAAATAAATGAAGTCTGTTACTGCTTCCATTTCTACCCCTTCTATTTGCCAGGAATTGATGGGTCCAGATGCCATGATCTTAGTTTTTTTAATGTTGAGTTTCAAGCCAGCTTTTGCACTCTCCTCTTTCACCCTCATCAAGAGGCTCTTTAGTTCTTCTTCACTTTCTGCCATTAGGGTGGTATCGTCCGCATATCTGAGGTTGTTGATGATTCTCCCTGCAATCTTAATTCCGGCTTGTGATTCTTCCAGCCTGGCATTTCTCATGATGTACTCTGCATATAGGTTAAATAAGCAGGGTGACAGTATACAGCCTTGTCGTACACCTTTCCCTATTTTGAACCAATCGGTTGTTCCATGACCGGTTCTAACTGTTGCTTCTTGGCCCGCATACAGATTTTTCAGGAGACAGGTAAGGTGGTCTGGTATTCCCATCTCTTTAAGAATTTGCCACAGTTTGTTGTGATCCACACAATCAAAGGCTTTTGCATAGTCAATGAAGCAGAAGTAGATATTTTTCTGGAACTCCCGTGCTTTCTCCATGATCCAGCGAATGTTGGCGATTTGATCTCTAGTTCCTCTGCCTCTTCGAAACCCAGCTTGTACATCCGGTAGTTCTCAGTTCATGTATTGCTGAAGCCTAGCTTGTAGGATTTTGAGCATAACCTTGCTAGCATGTGAAATGAGTGCAATTGTGCGATAGTTTGAGCATTCTTTGGCGTTGCCCTTCTTTGGAATTGGAACGTAAACTGACCTTTTCCAATCCCGTGGCCACTGTTGCGTTTTCCAAACTTGCTGGAATATTGAGTGCAGCACTTTAACACCATCATCTTTTAGTATTTTAAATAACTCAGCTGGAATACTGTCATCTCCACTAGCTTTGTTGTTAGCAATGCTTCCTAAGGCCCACTTGACTTCACTCTCTAGGATGTCTGGCTCAAGGTCAGTGATCACACCAGCGTGGACATCAGGGACATTAAGATCTTTCTTGTATAGTTCTTCTGTGTATTCTTGCCACCTCTTCTTAATCTCTTCTGCTTCTGTTAGGTCCCTGCCTTTTTTGTCCTTTATCATGCCCATCTTTGCACTAAACGTTCCTTTCATATCTCCAATTTTCTTGTAGAGATCTCTAGTCTTCCCCATTCTATTGTTTTCCTCAATTTCTTTGCATTGTTCATTTAAGAAGGCCTTCTTATCTCTCCTGGCTATTCTCTGGAAATCTGTATTCAGTTGCTTATATCTTTCCCTTTCACCCTTGCTTTTCGCATTCCTTCTTTCCACAGCTATTTGTAAAGCCTCATCAGACAGCCATTTTGCTTTCTTGCATTTCTTTTTCTTTGGGATGGTTTTAGTTGCTGCCTCCTGTACAATGTTACGGACCTCCGTCCATAGTTCTTCAGGCACTCTGTCTACCAAATCTAATCCTCTAAATCTATTCATCACCTTCACTGTGTACTCACAAGGAATATGATCTAAGTCATACCTGAGTGGTCTAGTGGTTTTCCCTACATTCTTCAATTTAAGCCTAAATTTTGCAGTAAGAAGCTCATGATCTGAGCCACAGTCAGCTCCTGGTCTTGTTTTTGCTGTCTGTATAGAGCTTCTCCATCTTTGGCTGCAAAGTATATAATCAATCTGGTTTCGGTATTGACCATCTGGTGATGTCCATGTGTAGAGTCGTCTCTTGTGTTGTTGGAAAAGAGTGTTTGCTATGACTAGCTTGTTCTCTTGACAGAACTCTATTAGCCTTTGCCCTGCTTCATTTTGTACTCCAAGGCCAAACTTGCCTGTTATTCCGATTACTCCTTGACTTCCTACTTTAGCATTCCAATCCCCTATGATGAAAAGGACATCTTTTTGGTGCTAGTTCTAGAAGGTGTTGTAGGTCTTCATAGAAGCGGTCAACTTCAGCTTCTTCAGCATCAGTGGTTGGGGCATAGACTTGGATGACTGTGATATTGAATGGTTTGCCTTGGATACGCACTGAGATCATTCTGTCGTTTTTGAGGTTGTACCCCATTACTGCCTTTCCCACTCTCTTATTCACTATGAGTGCAACTCCATTTCTTCTAAGGGTTTCTTGCCCACAGTAGTAGATATAATGGTCACCCGAATTAAATTCACCCATTCCCGTCCATTTCAGTTCGCTGATTCCCAAGATGTCGACGTTCAATCTTGTCATCTCATGTTTGACCACATCCAGCTTGCCTTGGTTCATAGATCTTACATTCCAGGTACCTATACAATATTGTTCTTTACAGCATCGGACCTTCTTTTCGCTTCCAGATACATCCACAGCTGAACGTCCTTTCGGCTTTGGCCCAGCCGCTTCACTCTTTCTGGAGCTACTTGGAAATGCCCTCCGCTCTTCCCCAGTAGCATATTGGACACCTTCCGACCTGAGGGGCTCATCTTCCGGCATCATATCTTTTAGCCTTTTAACATTGTCCATGGGGTTTTCTTGGCAAGGATACTGGAGTGGGTTGCCATTTCCTTCTCCAGTGGACCACATTTTGTCAGAACTCTCTGTCATGACCTGTCCGTCTTGGGTGGCCCTGCACGGTATAGCTCATGGCTTCACTGAGTTACGCAAGCCCCTTCGCCACGACAAGGCAGTGATCCATGAAGGGGTGAGATACTAGAACTACCTGTTAAATCCTTTAGAACTAAAAATAAACTATTACTTTTTATAGATATTTGTAATCAATAAATTAATTTGATATGCAGATGTTAAGGGATGAGTGGAATAAAGAACTAGAAGTTTCTACATTGCCTACACAATGGGAAAGTGTCTCATCTTCTACAACAAGAGTGTCAATAGACCTTAAACTACAACTTATACAACAAAACATAATACTTAGAATTTACTGGACTCTATTACATTTGTATAGAAAAGGATTGTCAAAAACAGCGTTTTGTTGGACATGTAATAAGGACAATGCCTCTTTAAAACACATGTTTTTACAATGCCCTATACTTTACTAAGCTTTGGGAGAAAGTAATGGACTATATAAACATGATGGTGCAACAAAAGCTTAAATTTTCAGAGGATAATATTCTTTTGAACTATATACCTAGTACATAGAATTTGACACCCAGACAATGTAAATGGATTCTCCATGCCCTTACTTTGGCCAAAAGACTGATACTGCAACATTGGAAAGATAAATGTATGGCCCCATTCACTCAATGGATTGAAGACCTGATTGCACTTGCCACTTATGAGCTGATTGCCCTATGTAGACTTCATATAGATAAGTATAATGAAATATGGGACTCATTTATATAAAATACAATAGGTTAAAAAAAAGGCAGTTATACAAATATATTGGAAATATATATGCATTTGAATAATATTTGCATTAGATAAATATATATAGATGTGTAACTATTTACTGTATAATGATATACTACAGTTTTTATTTTTATTCTTCCATTTTTGTCAATGGAAGGTTAATGTAGATTTTAAGAATCATTATATTAGAAGTGCCATATTGATAATATAGAACAGATATAAATCCAGACTGTGCCCAAAAATGCCTTTATGGGTCTCAGCACAAGTAGCATTTTATAGGAAAGAAACCACAGGTAAAGAGAAATTGTTAACTTATCAAGAGTTTAGAACAAGAGCATGGAGAATATAAGATGAAATCGAGAGCAATTGGCTACAGAGGGATTTAGTTTTCACTGGTTTTTCTATGCACAGTTAAGAGAAGAATTTAAGGCAAATAATAGGACATTTGGAATTGAGCAGCAGAAGACAGAATTTGAAGTTGAACTATGTACAAATGAACATATAGTTGCTAAAATGTATAAACTTTTATTGAAATTTGAAATGGAAGAAGTACAAGTGAAAGACTATGATAAAATGGGCTAAGAACTTTGGACACAATATACTGATGGAATAGTGGAAAAAATATGTGGTTAAAAGGATTGAAATTCACATGTGATATCTTAAAAGACAATTTTTATTAAATTATGTACCATTGGTATATGACTCCAGAAAAATGTTCTAGAATGGATAAAGGCACCTCAAATTTATGTTGAAATGAGGATAACATAAAGGGTCATTTCATCATGCCTGGTGGACTTGTAAAAAAGCCAGAAATTTTTGGGTTCAAATATGCATAATGATACAAAGAATTTTAAAGATCAACATTCAGCTGAAACCAGAACTTTTCTTCTTGGAATTAATGGATACTCAATTAGAAGAGAGCCATGGAAGATTATTTTTATATATTATTACTGCTGTGAGACTATTATATGCACAAAGATAGAAGACTCTGATACCCACAATGGAGGAAAGGTTGGTGAAGATGACAGAACTAGCAGAGATGGCAAAAGTTACTTGTTTGATTAGAGAAAGATCAACAATTGCATTTCTTAGTGACTAGAAACCCCTTACAGACTTTTTGCTGAGAAAAGAGAAAAATGAACTTGTGATTTATGGGTTTGAAGATCAGAAGGGGTGCTTTATGGAAAGAAAGAAAGAAATTATGATGTAACTTGAGAGAGAGGGGGTAAAATATAAATATATCTATAACCACTGTCAAGAAGATTGGAAGCCTTTTCTATTTCTATTTTCTCACTATTCACTATTTTTCTTTATTCTCTTTATTTTGTTAAAAAAAACTTTAATATATATAGAAAGGAGACAGAATGTGCAAACTATCATGCAATATCTTTAATTTCTCATGCTAGCAAAATAGTGCTTAGGCTCATTCAATGCAGGTTAGAGCTCTGCATGGAAAGGGAGATGTCAGATGTTCAAGCTGGTTTCAGAAAAGGCTGAGGAACAAGAGACACTATTGCTGATGCATGCTGCATAAATGAGAAAGCCAAAGAATATAAAAAAGAAGTCAGTATGTGCCTCATTAATTACAGAAAACCTTCAATTTTATCATATCAGCTGTGGAATGTGCTTAGCAAAATGGGAATCTCAGAATATCTCATTGTCTTCATGTGAAACCTATATATAGGTCAGGAATCCACAGTATGGACAGAAGATGGTGAAACAGACTGGCTCCAGGTTCACAAAAGAGTGAGGCAAGGCTGTATACTCTCCCCTTATTTATTCAACCTACATGCTCAGTATATATAAAGGGAATCTGGGTTGGAGTGTGATTTTAAAATTGGAGGAAAAAACATGAACCATCTGCACTAATCTGCACTAAGTCAAAGAGCACAGTGAAAAAATGGGAACAAAATTAAATATAAAGAAGACCAAACTAATGACAACAACAAGCCTTAGAATTAATAATGAAGATATTGAACTGGTAGATAGCTTCTTCCTTTTGTGATAAGTCATCAACAGTAAAGGAATGAGCAAACAGGAAATACGCCAGAGACTAGCACTTGGTAGAGCAGCCATGAAGGCCTTGGAAAAGATATTCAGATGCCATGATGTCTCTATACCTACAAAGATCAGAATAGTGCAAGCAATGCTATTCCCAGTGACACTCTATGGAAGCAAAAGTTGGACTTTGAAGAAGCAGGATAAAAAGAGTATTGACACTTTTGAACTTTGGTTTGGAGAAGTCTTCAGAGAATACCATGGACAGCCAAGAAAACAAACAAATGGGTCATTGAACAAATTAACTCAGAGTTCTCATTCAAGGCATAGATGACTGGACTCAAATTATCCTACTTCAGACACATTATGTGAAGACTTAGCTCTCTGGAGAAGGCCCTAATGCTGGGAAAGGTGGAAGGAAAGAGAAGAAGAAGATGACCAGGGGGAAGGTGAATATACTCAGTTACAGTGGCGATGGGTGCACCATTGGAAGACCTCGAGGACCAGGTTGGGGACAGATGTTCACGGAGAAAATCTATTTTATGTGGTTGCTAAGGGTCAACAATGACTTGATGGCATGTAATCAATTGTTCAATCAATCAACTCATCTCAGAGGATAAGGTATTCCACAAAGTTGGGACCTCAAAGAAAAGGCACATAATAAATCTTTAGCATGGTACACAATTTGCTGCAAACAACAAACCTTTGCATACCTAAACTAAATGAAACCCATCATAAATGTTTTCACACAAACCTCACAGGAGAACTAAGTTAGAAAAGACAATTACCTAGGGGATAATTTTCACCTTTAACCACTTCAGATTGACATGAGTCCTTGATATTTTTAATTGAGTTGATCCAAGAGGTGCTGAAATTCTAACAAAGCCATATGTTTTAGTCAATAGGGGGGAAAACTGTTTTTGTTAAATATCTTTTTCATTATAATCTGTTGAGGGTTTTCAATCAAGGGATTGATATCAGTGGCACAAACTGATGTTCTGACATCAGACACTTGCTGCATAGTGCTATGTAAAACATTCCCATTAGAATGTGAGGAAACTGCTCACCTGAAAAGAAAACTAAAGCATTTGGAGTTAGAAGCAACAAAGTACACTTTATTGGAATACACTTACAGTGATCACTGGGCTCCCCACCAGTAGACAGCAGGAGAGAATCCCAGCAAAACAACTCCCCGTGTTATATATGTTTGGTCAATTACATTTGAAACAGAAAGATAAAAGGACTAATACAATTGTATTGTAACCTTTCCCTTGGAATGCTTTGATAAGTTATTGATCTGATCTTCTTGTTATATTTCACACTTGCATTATCCTTTGTGATATTATTGACATGTACCATAAACAGCAATGTTTACATTGTGATTTTTTGTTACACCATTCCATTCTTCCTCCCTAGAAAGACAACTGTCTGGTTTAGATTAACTGTCTCTGGTCCAGGGTCACAGTATTAGGTTATACTAATGCACTGCTGCCTCCAAACTACCTAAAGATAGAAGCCTATCAATGGGTGCATATATTTTAACATGATTTGATGCCAGAGATTTGTATGGCAGACATCAAATTATACCACCACACTCGGGATAACTATCCTGATGACTCTAATAGTGGAACATCATGTAACCATTCAGTTATAGGTGGATGCTTGTTCTTCTGGGCAGCGAAAAATAATACTAGTTACTAGTCAATATAATGGATAGGCACTATGTAATCCTAGGCCTGTGGTCTGTACAGTGTATACTCAAAAATAAGTTAATCAAGAATGAAAAGGCATAAACTGTTACAAAACCAACTGATGTCTATATAGCTTTCCAAACCAAAAATAAATTAATCTTGCCATTGGATGTGTGGTTTGATATTGCAAATGATATCCATGGCAGACATTTTTCCTCTTTAGACATGTGAAAGGATTTTGACCATTAGTTTTCTCACCATTTTTCATAAGATTTACCTTAATTTCAGTTCCCTTACGCTGTATTGCAACTGAAATCTTCAGAGATTAACAGGGTAATATCTTCAATTAACTATTTTACTTCCTCATCCCTTCCAGTATTTTTATGGCAGAGGATAAGATTTTATTTATTTATTTAAAAGTTTTACATAACCCCCCCCCCCCATCTTAAGCCATAACTCTGGGTAGCTCACAGCAGTAATAAAGCTAGAACCCTAAAACCATAAAAAGAAAACCAAAATGAAGAACTGAAAAAACTGGCACCTCAGTGATCTCCTAGGATGCCCCAGCAGCCATCCATAAGCTCCAATCACTCCAGTGCCTGGGCAAAGAACCAGGTCTTGATGGTTTTCTGGAAGGCTAAAAGGGTGGGGGATGCTGGATCACCATGGGGAGAGAGTTCCACAAAGTAGGGGCAGCTATGGAGATTGCGAGTAAAGTACTTCTTTTTCAGACCTACTTTCTATTGTGCTTAAAATGAATATGAATAACAATGAAGAAGAGAAGAGAATTCCTGTGGGTTATTGATGAGAAGAGATAACGTCTTTTTGTGTAGTACTATCTTCTGCCTTAGTGCACAGTTTGTTGTTTATTTTATTCCTATGCTACATCTAAAAATTTAAAATTTTCTGAAACTGGCAAATCACAATAATATAAAAATACATTAAAAATTTCCCTCAGGAAACTAAATGACCATCAAGGAAAATCTAAATTGTTTGATGATATTCAAGTTGCTTGTCTATTGAATTCCTCTTCCATCCGGAAAGGTTGTTTCCAGTTTTCCATTTGTGTTTGTATGTACTTTGCCACATAAGTTACATTTTCATATGCCTATTTAACTAATAGTCATCACTACCCAATAAGATGGGAGTATTAAAAATCCTTTTTTTTTTAGAAAAAAAAATCCATGAAACTCAGTGAGATTTCTGAAGTATTGGATGGTTTATATAGTTTTCTGAAATACTATCCTCAGAGAATACAAGAAATTCATTTTTATCAGGTATACCTGCTAAAAACATTGTTCCTCATAAAGATAGTATTGAATAACTGCAGCTATTATATTTGGGCAGCAAAATCTGGAGATCTATTAGAGGCCAGTAAAAAATAGTTTTTTCTTTCTCTTTCCTGGCATCGTGCACACATGCAAGTTTTGCAACCCAGATATGGCAGATCTAATAATATATTCTAGTAATATATTCAACTATCAGACAGTATAACATAGAAATAACATTGGTTAATGTGTCAGAAACACACAGTCTGAGATTCTAAGGCCTTGTATGTCTTCTGAAAGCTTTTAGTGCAGCCCCAAAATCCTTTCTGGCTACCACTAAATTGAAAATTATTAAAGTGGCTGTAAAGCTAATTTAAATGCGTGCCCTAAGCATAAAGATATTTGTCTACTTCCTGCTTGTAATTCAGCATATGAAGATGTGTTCTCTGCCAGTTCAAACCTCTCTGCTCTATCAGTCCCAATCAACTGGTGCCATCATTTCATTTTTCTGCAACAAATAGAAAAGTGTGAGCCTGAAGTAGTATTTTAAGATCCACCTAAATAAATAAATGATAGGAAAACGTGATACTTCTCTCCACAGCTTTTCAGAGTGATCCACTTCTCGCTAAGAACCTATAGCGGCAAATAGCTAAACATACATTTTCTTCTTTGAAATTTACCTTGTGTTTGAAATAGGTCTTCTGAGCATTAAGCTAATCAGCAGTCTCCAGGTACTTGCCAAATTTTGTCTCATTAAAGGAGATGCCTTGTGCCCCTATGGTGGATCCATCTGCTCCTCTTGCTTTTTTAAAGTTTACGATGGGAGCTAATTATACCGTATGGCTTTTTTTTCTGCGCATGAGTTCAGTTGGCTCCTAACATTGTTATACGACTGAGCAAGCAATTATGGAAAAAAGAAAACTTGAGGGTAAGGGTAGAAAAGAAGTGAAATGTTGGAATATTACATTTGGGGTTTACAAGCAGAACTCAGATACAAGTAACTGAGCTGAACCACATTCCAGACTCTGCAGGAAACTAACCTACTACAGGTTAGAAGGACAGTTGTAGAAGCATTACTTCTCTATCTAAAACACACATTTGCAGGTAAAGGGGGAAAGTTTCTTAAGGCCTTCACTTCCAATAAGTTTAGAACAGTAGAAATCCATAGCTTGCTCAAGAGTCTCACAAGTCTAAGCAGCAAACCACAGGAATCATCTTCACCGGAACCAGAACCTCGCATGCAATGTATCTCTTATAACTGTATTACAGGAAATTTACAAGCCTTTCATCAGGTGTCTTCCCCTACCTGCCAAACATGTAATCTTATTATCTTCTAGATTTATGCAGCTTCAAGTCTATGCATAGCTACAAGATAAGAATTTTCCTTTCAAGAAATCAAGACAATTTCTTCCCATAAAAGTGGTTAAGAGTGATTCAATAAATCAGGCTGGAAAAGGGCAGGCAGAAGGGGCTGCTATTTTGTACCCTGCCTGCTGAACCACTGAAATATTTAACAACCAAGTTGGGTTCTGCAATTTCAAAGGCCTGTGAAATGTATGAAGAATGAAATAAAATGTGAGAGCAGTAGTAGTTGTATTAGAATAGTTCAGTTTCAGTTTATTATAGTCTTAGACCAGTACAAGAGGTTTGTTCATAAGTGACCTGTGATCACTTATAAAACTGAGAAATCTTTAGATAACATCTAATGCATATTTAGAATATATAGAGAGAGCAACCTGGCACAAAGCCACAGGTAGAATTCAGACAAAGCACTCTATGTCTAAGATATAAGTAAGGTAGTATCTGAAATTTACCTACAATATAGTAACTCTAAAATTAAAAATTTGATGACATCTAAAATGTAATCATAATATCTAAAATTAAGTGGAATTTAATAATATCTAGACTTATATAAAATACATCTCTATAGCAGGAGCTTGCCCTATTAAGGACTAGCAGATCTAATGGTAGGTGACCAACACAAGCAAAAGTCTACATAAGGACCTTGTTTAAGCTGGTAGCTGTCAAATAACAGTAATAAAATATTACAAATTCTGATAAAAATTATCATACATTTGAGGCACATTCTAAAGGTACCTGATAATGCAAACTAAAATACTAATTGACTATAATCCATTACTGCTGAACCTTTCGGCTAGCTTCCTATCCGATCTTTATTGCCACCGCACAGAACCTGGCTACCTGCGCTGTAACATAAGGCTGATCATCCATAAGAAGCATTTGAAGGTGATCTGATTCTTGACAGCCAGGCTGCTTACTGATCAAGGGAGCGAGCAATTTACTCCATGGAACTTGGTAGAAGGTACAATGGAGGAGAACATGACCCATATCTTCCACTTCCTTGGCATTACAAGGACAAAGTCTTGCAGCTAATGGAATTTTTTTATATTTGCCATCCAACACCGCTGAAGGAAGAGCGTGACAACGAGCTAAGGAGAATGCTTTCCGATGACTGGGGAGCTCGAGCTGTGCTAGATTTCTGGCAGTGGTGACCATAAACTTGCAGCACGGCAGGGATAAAAAGGATGGAACCTTCCCTAAATCTGCTTGTTGTTCTATATCCTCTGTCCTTTGCTTTATGGCTATATTAGAATAGTAGCAACTGCTCAGAACAATTTCCAAGAGAGCAATTCCCAAGGGAACTGCTGAACTTCCCTTTATTGGATAAGCTCAGCAGAGCCTAAACCTCCATCTGTCTGGGTTGTTTTATTACAGATTCTTCCAGGAGCATCTGAAGTGATAGTTACTGATGACAAAACAGTGGGTGCAACCAGGAGATCAAAATCCTGCCCTTTCTTATGTGCATGTGATTCAATTTCAACCCACCATTTTGACATTGTTGATCATCATTGCAGATGTCCCTGGATTCTTCCACTGGCAGGGAATTGAAGTTGTAAGCTTAAATTGCCCCTTCCAACTCTATCATACTATGAATTGGTATGAGTTTCTTTGTTCTCCAGTAATTTTCTCTTTAAAACAAAAACAGCTAGTAATCATATATATAAATACAAAAGCAACACTTACCTTGAGGCCTTATATTACTTAGAAAATATAAAATATAAAAAATATATTACTTCAGAACATATACATCTAACTATCATCAGATCCACGGCATATATGTCCTGAAGTCTCAACATGAAATGTTTTCATGCAGCAGCAGCAGCAGCAGCAGCAGCAGCAGCAGCAGCAGCAGCAGCAGCAGCAGCAGCAGCAGCAGCAAATGGAGGGCAAGTTCATTTTGATAACAACGTTGCCTGAAAAAGACTAGATAGCCAATTCTGGGCTTTCACTCAACAAATAGCTGAATAAATCAAGTCCAGCTTTAAGCACATTTTTTGCATTACACATAAGCAAAAGTGCCATTTGTTGTATTTAAAGTTGCTTCATTGGTTTTTCCCTATTTATCAACTAAAAGAACAATCATTGAATCAGTCTTGGGGACTGTTTTGTGCTCTAACTGTGGCTTTACAGGACATACATGCAGCTGCTAGCATTCAGCTAGAGATGCTATTGCTGTATTGATTTCTTTCATTATGAAGGCACAGTTCTAGCCTACAGTCAGGAAGCCCAATCTAACTCAGTAGCTCTGGATGCCTCTATGACAATGACTACATACATCTGGTGAAACTCTCAGGGGAGCACACCCTGCCAAGCTAGTTGGCATTACAGAAGAATGCAGACCCCACATCCACCTATTGAGCAAAGTGTTTGTTGGAAGTGGGATTTCAGAGGCACTGATGCTGCAGCTTTTCACAACCTACTGACCACAATGGGATTTAAGGATATACTCCTTGTCTTCTCTGTATCTGTTATTCTGCCTGCTTTTCATCTATTAGATTGCTAATCTTGGAGTCTTAATTCTGCATTTGTTGCTAGCAAACACACTACTTGCTGACTCCTCTCCTTGTAGGCTGCAGTTACCTGTAGCTGGATGCTAGTCTTTGCCTATTTCCTTCAATAAATCTCCGTTTATTGTTATAAAACTTGCTTTGCTATTCTTGCTCAGGCTAGATTCTTACTCTCTGGAGCAGTCAGATACACAAACTGGCTGGCTACTGGTGCTGCACTTGGAGATTCATTCTGCTAATGGCTCTGCTGTCACCATTCCTGACTCTTCAGCACCTTTGACCCGCCTCCTGAACACTGCCCCATGGCTGCCAACTCTTTTCCTCCCCACATGGACTTACCGCTCTGTGTTCTTCCTTTGACATCTTAAGTCATCCTGCTAGTTCTGTTGCTCCTAGCTCTGAAATACTCACCTTTTTCTGACGTGCCCACATAAACCCTGTTCCAGAGGTCTACTTCTGTAATAAGTGTGAGGGTGGCCCCATTCTTTAGTTACACTAAACACTCAATATTGAGAAGAGGGGAAGAAGAGGCTCAGGTTGACCACCATAAAGCTTTTTCCACACTGACAGTAATAATAATAGGAGTGCCTAATAATAGGATAGTCTTTCAATAATTTAGCATGTATCTTCAACTTTAGACACACACACACACACACACACACACACTATATGCTTTCCATTAATTGAGATGGAAATTAATAGAAAATAGGCCAAAAGAGTAATTTACATGGCCTCCTATTTTCTTAATATCCTCAGCTACTGTATGATACATCTGCTTTGCTAAGTGAATTTAGCACTCATGCAAAATGCCATATGGACTCACCAGAGATTTGATACAAGCTCAGCACAAGCACCAGGACAGATTTACATGCACACTTGCCTTTTGTCTCTTATTAACTGTTGGAAGTTAATCAGAGAAGAGCATCAAGAATTGTGTTTTAGAATATCTTACGAAAGTGCACCAATCCTTCAACTCTAATGGAACCTGGATCCTGTCTTCTAAGTTCTTTTAACATAATGAATCAGATCCGTTGGTAGTAATTTATTTTGACTGAACTACTTAGAAAAGGTTTGCCTTCTTGATAAAGTACAATCCATATAGCATCCCAGATAATTTGGAATTTAAAGAATGTCTTGACTAAAGATTAGGGAGCACAAAGTCATTTCAGATTAAGAGTTAAGAATCTTTTAGAATATGGCAACAGCACCCAGCAGTTTGGTGGGGGGCTTTTTCCTGTGCAATACAGAAAGAAACAGTGAGGTACTAGAAGCCAGTAATTATCATTTCTAGCTTGTGAAAAGAAGTCATAAACAATCTAGGCCATTGGGAAGACAGAAAGAATTAACAAAGGGAAAAGAGAGATAAGATAGTGCTTGCCAGGGCAAAGTGATGAACAAAGAGTTAATATCTGGGTTTTTTTGGGGGGGGGGATCTGTTTTTTAGTGGCAATATGAAAACAACCCCTGACTACACTTAACAGAATTAGCGCTCAGTCTAAATACTAAGTTCCTTTTTAAAAAGCTGTATCGGTATAAATACATGCAATGGTCTCATTTCATAAAGGAAAGGAACATTTTAAAATATAAGTTTGTTAGCATAGGTTTGCTCAGAGCATTCAATTATGAAACACACAAAAGGCATCTAAAGTATGTTACAGGGATTGATCATGAAAGAAAGGTTTTCATTTTCTGAAGTATTCCAAATACAATTTCAGGAGCATGCAAGGCAGCACAGAAGAGTTCACTGCCTGAGGAGAAGATGTCAGAGCAACATATATAAGCCAGCCAGACCAGTAGTCAAATTTTACTTTAATTCTGTGATGGGGTAGCATCTTTAATTAATCTGAGTAAAGCAGGCTAGGTTTGGGTTGCAGGAAACGCCAAATGAAATAGAGCTCTGTTTTCTATTCCCTTCCTGACTATCTACAGCCTGAGGCAGCTGCCTCTCTTGGTCTAATGAGAGATCCAATCCTGTGTATATATGACTGTATGGTATTTAATTGAATCTCTATATTTTATGGCAGAAAGCTAATCACAGCTGAAAATAGTGGTTTAGATCCAAGAAATGATGTTTGTGGGAAAACTCATATTTAATCTTTCATGCTTGCTTTTTAGGCATTTTTTTTTAAAAAATAGAAATTAAATTGGATCCAGCTTACCTTTTCTTAGGTTTGGCTACCAAGCTATGCATGATGGCAGAGCCAACAGAAGTTGATCAAATACTGTTAGTAGGATTAACTTCAATATGCATCTCTGAATTAGAGATAGCAAGAACTTCAACTAAGTCCAATTTGCTCTTATCTATTTTTCTTGCAGAGGACAAAGTATGGACTACTGTGAATCATGACTTGCAAGAGCGTTTTCCAGTGGTAAGCAACAGACCAGAGAAGCATGCTTTGCTACAGCTTAATTACAGTGCCACCATGGATCAAATCTCAGCCATCACTGGTAGCGCCGAGTATTGTGAACAGTTCATCTCCTATGTCTGTAAATTGTCAAGGCTGCTGAACACCCCAGGTAGGCTAAAAGTAGAATGTCATTGCTGCCCTTAACAATTTTTCTTATTTGGCCATGAGACCCTTCCCGAGGTAAGCTAAAGATGGAATGTTATTGCTGCTGTTAGAAAAACTGCCCTGTTCTGCAACAGGTTTAAATCACATCCAAAGTAAGCTCTGAAGTCAGATTTACTTATATGGTTGCATGGAACCACTCAATTTATGATGGGGGATATTTGAACATGAAACACTGTCTTTATTTCAACTACCTGATCCATACTGACAGCCTTTTGACATACATTCACGTTGTGCTGCTGGTAAAGAATTTATTTAGTGTCCCTTGAATTGTTCTGTCAACTGCGTAAACTCAAAGTTGAAGAAAGAAAAAAAAAAAAAGCAAACAGAAAAAGCAGGCACTCCAATCATACATCTTCCATCCAGACTCCAATATTTGCTGTGGTCATTCTTTCTGTGTAAAAAAGATAAGTTCTTGTTTCTAAACAGAGAGTTGATGGGCTCAAGCATGTCTCTGACCTGAAAGATGTGCAAGAATGGAAACATTACAGTTATGTGGCGTGAAGGAAAGACATAATGTCCATATTCTGGAGAGCATTATTCTAAAGAACAGCACTCACAATATAAAAGCACGGGAAACAAGAAAATGCATCTGAGTTTTCCTGTAACTCTGCCTTTTCAGTCTGGTGCAGAATTACGACAGCTTCTTTGTCAAAGGTGGATAATTTGTGCTCTTCCACAGAGCTTTGAGAACAGCTCCAAAAGTTGCTGACCAATTTGAGAGAACAGGAGAGTAATTAATCAAGCTAACCCCACTTTTTGAAGTATAACCCTAAGCACACTCTCAAAAGCCAAATGTGCCCTTAGCCTGAAAAAAGTTGCACATCTATGTGCTGTCCTGAGGAAAACAAAGAGCTGTCAGTAGTTGTGTAAACTTGGTACGTAACATAGTGTCATGGAATATTCAGTATTTCCTTGATAATTCAGTTGTCAGAATACCACATTAGAATATATTTTTCATCTTTCCTTCCTCACCTGAAAATGGGTACGGTACCTAGCTACCGCTTGAACCCCAAAATATAGAATTGTCACCTAAACAAATGTAGAAAATTTTCATATTAACCTGAAGGAGATATAGATTTGTGAAAAGAGATTAAAAACAGGTGAGTTAATTTTGCTTATTCTCAGTTCAGAACCAAACATTTAGCTTAAACTTTAAAACAGTGTTATTCTCAATGTACTATTCCTAGCAGCAGGGGAGTTTTCTAAGAATATGTTGTTGTTTTACAAAGAAAACACCTATTACATGTTATAATTCCTTTTTTTGGAGTAAACCCATTTCAGGACTGTAAATGTTCTTTGTAAATTAGATGCATTATTGTATTTTTTTTCCTTCTCTGTTGCATACAGAAATGGTAGAGAGGAAAACATATTACAGCAGATCATTTTAATACATTTTAATATACACTATGGCAAAGTATAGTATGCATTGTACTGTATGGAATAGGCTACACATGTCCAGCAACAGTGATTTATACCACAAAAAAGCAGAAGCTGATATTGTTTCTCTTTCCAAAAGCAACTGTTTTCAGTTCTGTTCCATAGATGGCTAACCCTAATGTTCATTCTTGTCCTAAACCCCTTTTTTTTACTGTTTGAGAATATTGTCTTAAAATGCATAATGGTATTTCTACTTATCTCAGAATACAACTGTTTGCATAGCTTCTTTTCCTTGGGGATTTTACAAATGAAGCACACTAAGCCAGAAGAAAAAGATTGCTTAAAAATCATGACTGTTTATCATTTTGTGTAGGCGAATAATGTTTCTATATGAAATAAATATATAAATGTTTCTGCTCAAAAAGTAGCCAACAATTCAGATGTTTGTCTTTTGGTTGGTTGCACATCTAAGTACTTAAGATTGTTACTGTATTCTTGCAATGGTGTGTATAGAAGCACAGAAAATGTCGGAACTGTAGATATTAACCAATCTGACTGGTTGTTCCACCCATATCTGTGATTGCAGCAGATCTAATTCTAGGGGCCAAATTACCACAGGGAGCAAATTAAAGACTTCTTGTTACCATTAGAAGATCATTATATCTCATTCTCTTTTAGGAAGGTAAAGAACCCCATGGAAGTGATGTTCATCTGTATTTTCCTCACTTTCAGTTAGTACAGCAGGAACAGGAAAGAGAAAGAAATGAAAGTCAGTTATACTTTCTCAATGAAAAGAACGCAGTCTTCTGAAATCTATCTATCCTTTTTTCTATTCAACTTAGAGCAGTCTGCCTGAAAATGGCTGTGATGAAAGAATGCTAGGTATCATCTCTAGACGTGTGATATATTGCCACCAACTCAGTTTTCTGAATATTCATATTTGTGGAATGGGAGGCACCTTCCTGCCAGAGTGTGACCCATTTTCCATCCCATTTCATGTGATTTGTCCTGACTGACATAGATTATTTTGTGAGGCACTTCCATGGCCCACCATGGAGCAATAGACTCCACATAAGTTATTGTATCATAGAGAAATCTGTGAAGGAGAGTGCTAAGAGAACTGAAGGATATTTTATTTATTTTTTATTTCTTTACTGCTAGGCTTTGCACCTTTTCATTGGATTTCACAGAGCACAGTAACCCTGACTTTATCTCTTTAGGGTCTGTTGTGGCTTCTGGCTCTGCTGTGGTTCCAACTAGGGATCCACATTTCATTTTTGAGACATCGACAACCTTAATGGGAGAGGAAGCCAAGGAGGAGATAACATTGTTAAGCAGAAAGAACTGTGGAGTCCTTAGGGTTCTCTGAGCTTGGCTGTTTTCTTGCAAATGTTTCATTACCCGGCTAGGTAACATCTTCATTGCTAGAATGGAATGGGGTTTGCTCTCTGTTTATATACAGTGGCATGCCCTGCCAGTGCTGGTGGGGATGGGGGTTTTGTTTTATTTTTTTCCCTCTGGTAGTTCCTTGATTAGGGTATTTTTACTGCTGATTGTATGTCTGGTGATAATCTTGGTGTTAATCTCTGCTGGTGAGATGTTCTGGTCTTTTGTTTTCCTTTTTATTGTCTCTTTTGAATAGTGTGTAGATGTTGTTTATCTCTATGTGCCTATTGATGGCTGCCTTGTCTGCCTTGTCCACGCTTCCAGGAATTCCCTCGCATTTTTGGATTTAGCTTGGTCTAAGATGCTGACAGTTTCCCAGTTGAAACTATGGTTAAGTCTATCCATGTGTTGTGAGATTAAGGAGTTTTCATCATGTCGTCTGACTGCTAGTTGGTGTTCGTGGATGCGCTCTGCTAGCCTTCTGCCTGTCTGTCCTACATAGTGGTTGTTACAGTCCTTACACTGTATGTTGTAGATGACTCCTGTTTTTTTCTTCTTGGGCTACTGGGTCTTTTGGTTTGCTTAAGATGTTTTGGAGGGCTATAGTTGGTTTGTGTGCTACAGAGATGCCATGCGGTTGTAATAGTCTCTTGGTAGTTTCTGAGACGTTTCTGATGTATGGCAGTGTTATCCTTTTCATAACTTCTCTTCGATGTGTTATAGTAGGTTGAGTGGTCAGGCACTTTTTGATAAAGTTGCATGGATATCCATTTCGTTGGAAGATGTTATATAGGTGGTCTGATTCCTTTTACTGCTGTTCTGTGTTGCTTCAGTGCATTTGTGCTTGTTTAAATAATGTTCTTACACAGCTCCTCTTGTGGGAGGTTAGGTCGTTATTTTGGTAGTGGAGTACTTGATTAGTGTGTGTTGTCTTCCAATAGACTTGGGTTTCTAATTTGCTGTTGTTTCCTCTCCTGATGAGGATATCCAGGAAGGGTAGTGTTGTCAGTTGTCATTAATAGTGCAATCTTATTTATGTTTAGTAACAGCAATGAATCCCAGAAAGTTTAGTAAGACTTACTTTTATATGAGTACAGCCTAATATTTATGAATATGAATGTGTTAGTTAAAGCACATGTGTTGCCAAGGTAGGGTAGAGGGTTTTTCTATTTGGTGTCATTCTGCTTTCACTAGTGTTTGAAAATATGTTTCCTTTTGTAGATACTGTTTCAAGATAGCATCTGACATATCAATCGCATAATAAAATATGTTTGATGAGTAAGGACCGGCCACTAGGCTTTCTCCTTGAAAGAACATCTGGTCCCCAAGAAACTGTTCTCTAGTGAATTCAATGGCAAAAATCAAAGGAGCTCTTAAATGTCTCTTGGAGAGGTGGCCCTGGAATATCTTCCTGCTTTTCAACAAGTAATGCAAATTATTAAAATGCTTGATTAGACTTGACCGAAGTACTCACATTTCTATCTTGCTTTCAGTAAAGCATGTATAAAGTGTTATGACACCACCTACTGGAAGAAAACAGGATGGATGAGTTTTTTTGCATATCACATTCACATGTTCATTTATAATTCTGTCCTATTCCATCCCATTCCATTTCCATACTAATTACTTCTATTTTTTTTTTCACAAATGCAGAAACAAAAACATTTATGAATGGATTTTGTCACAAACTATATTTCTAAGTTTATTCATTTTCCAAGCTCATTTTTGTAAATATATTTTATAATACAGTATGCACCATTATACTACATTATATTACAGTACTTCTTTGAGCCAAATATTGTAAGGCAAAATCTGGAGAAGTGCAGAAGTATGATCAATAATTGTATACCAGTAGTCCAGTTCTCAAACGTTCTTAAAAACCTGCCACTAATTGTTCAAGACTTATTCACTTTAGATTACCTCTGGAATCCTAAATAGTAACTTTATATTCCACAGCAGAAGAGTTAGAATGGCAAGCAGGATACAAGGGTTCCAGAGGAGAAAGAAAGAGAAGCAGCCTTGGTAAATGAAGTATTTGCAGAAAAATAATACTATACTGGACCATACATTTTGAGGAGGGACTCTTTAAATACTGTACCTTTTGAGGAGCTCATTTTAATTCATTTCTGGTTTTGCTGAAGATCTTATGGTTCACACATATCTGCATAATATTCTGGCAATTATGGACCAGAAACATGTAAAAATTGTCTTGCTATCCAAAACAAACATATATACAGACAAGAAGATGGTGTAGAAGATTAAAGATAACCTTGAAGAAGGAATGCAAGAAATATTAAGTAAACATCAACTTAGCTCTTTCTTCAACTTCCTCAATGGGAAGGAAGAGGGAATGAGAAAGAAAGAAGAAGAAACAACTCAGGATGACCCCATTTTGATTTTGTTGGTATAAAAGGGGGACAAAGGGAAACTCCAACAGCTTTTCAAGATACTGTTGTTAAACCTTATCACAACAGAGTTCAAGCATTCCTTGTGGCATGTGTTTCCTGACCTGACCTTTAGAAGGCTGACAGATAGATACATCAACCCATTACATTATTTCCTCATCCTTCTCAATCATGGTTAATCCTAAACAGAGTTACAAGGAGGAGCTGATGAGAGTAATCTCTTTCCTTCCCAGTAATTTTACAGCAGATTCCTGTTTTGGAATAAGTAAGGTTACCTGAACCTCACTAATTACTAATAAGTAAAATGCTGGAAGCTTGGGGATTGCCATGGGGAGGGGGAATTGTGTGAATTGGCATCTCATACCTTTGATATCAGTTATGTAAAAGAATACCTCTTGGTTGTTTTTTTTCCTTCCTGGATTTTGCTTTTTTTATCATAGAGAAATCAGGCCAGAACAAACATTACTCAAAATGAAGTCTGGATGGTGTCCACTCTCTCCACTCTCCTCTATTCACAAAACTCCACAGATATTCTTCAGTGCTTAAGAGACAAATTGGCCATGTGGAGTAATTTCAGGTTTATTTGTAGAAGTTTGCTAACATCCCTGAGCTGTTGTAGGAAGTATTCTTTGTTTTCATCACTCTAGTGCTTGTGGGAATTACCATATGATTGTAGGTATGTGTGTGTGTGTGGCATGCATTCATTATTGGAGTAAACTGTCAGAGAAGCATAAGCAACAGCCACAATCTTTTCCCTCCAGATATTTATAATATAATTTCCACCAACCCACCCATATCACCAACTTACAGTGGAACCTCGGTTTACAAACTTAATTCGTTCCGTGACTCTGGCCGCAACCCGAAATGGTCGCAACCTGAAGCAAATTTCCCATAAGGTTCAATGTAATTACCGTTAATCCATTCTGGCGTGGAGGACAGGGAGGCGGCTATTGCTTGGAGGGAGAGTCCCCCTCCCTATGACCATGTCAGGGGCAGAAAATGGCCATGGACCACGTGTCAGGGGCAGAAAAATGGCCACGGACCACATGTCAGGGGTGGAAAATGGCCACGGACCACGTATCAGGGGCGGAAAAATGGCCTCAGACCACATGTCAGGGGTGGAAAATGGCCGCGGACCACGTGTCAGGGGCGGAAAAATGGCCGCGGACTGTGTCACGGGAGGGAAAATGGCCGTGTATCCTGCTCGTACCCCGAGGCGGAGTTCGCAAACCGAGGTAAATTTTTGCGGCCGGAGCTGGTCGTAACTCGAAAAGTTTGTAAACAGAGGTGTTCGTAACCCGAGGTACCACTGTACTTCTATTACATTACATCTATTACTACTCTACAGAACATTTGTTTGAGTACCTATGAAATAAAGAATTCAGTCAAATATTAAACAGAGAGAAAGAGACAGGACATTCTATGTAAATGTTCTGGGGAAAAAATCTGAGGCATAGTGACCAGCTTAAATGAGAGGAGTTAGCTAGAAGATGTTACTTCATGCAATAATTAAGAGAAATAAAAATATCAATGATCCTTTTTTCCTTCTCTCTTTCTCTCAGCAATAGATAGCTTTGTTTCTTGATTGTTTCATATAGTTATATTGAATTTAGAAGCAAAAATTTAGTCTAACTAGAGCTTTTCCAAGGAATCTTTATAGCAGAGCAAAATATATGATTGCAATATGTATATATGTGTGTTCTTGCATGTGTGTGCACATAAGATTTGTATTGACCAGGCCAGAACAACAATAGAAAGTACAAAATGACAATGCTTGGTCAAAATTGATTTCCATGTGAACAATCTTTTACTTGTATCCAGTGCTTATGAACATGTCACTGTAGGGATGGTAGAGACAGAAAAAGAAGCATCAGAAAGGTAGAATTTCAGTCACGTAATTGTTATTGATACAAAGGTTTATTGAAATCACAGAGTAAATTTTCCAATTAAAAATAAATTCTTAAGGTGTTAGAATCCCATATGCTACTTGCTATTTTCTGTTCAAATAATCAAATGTAACTCTTGAATGTGAGACTTCAGTACTCAAGAAGAACCTATAAAACCTTTGTTCTGTCACTACAGTCAGTGTACTATACCTTGGAGAACAGTATGAAATGTTTTATATTGTCTCAGTTTGATTTATGTTAACCTTAAAATTTTTCTATACCCATCTTATTCTATTCAAATGCATTTACCATGTATAACATCCCATATGTATATTTTGCCTAATTTACTAGAGGTTACTAGAGGTTTGGTGATCTAAACATGAATTCCTGTATGTTCTAGTTATACCTGGGATATTATTTGTATGGGAATATTTGGGAACCCTCTGTTCATTACTTCACCTTCAGTTTCATGATGGAATAAAAAAGAATATAAATCAACTGAATAACAACAGCAACAACAACTGTCCTGACAAACATTCACATTCGGATGCAAATTCAGGCAGTTTAGGTATTTCACATGGTGCCAAGTCAAGGAAAGATTTCTCCCAGAGAACCTCTTCATTCTCTGCTAGTCAGGGAGGGCTCTTCAGGAGTTAGATAGCTTGTTAAACTATGTATTATTTATATCTTGCATAGGTTTGATACTATAAAAGCTCTTCTGTTGTTTATGACTTTTCCCTGTTAGGCAATCAGTGATGTCTTTCAGACTTTTAGAAACATGAGAACGTCTAAAATCTGTTTACCCATGTGAATGCTGAAATGTAATAGAAGTTATAGAGGGTCCCAGCTTATAGGTATTTTTTGCTATTTGACATTTAGTAGAATCAGTTTCATCTTCTCTGTTCTAGAAATTATTTTTATTTTCTGTGATGGTTACTATATCTTCTGCAGTCCATAGCTGTTCCTAAATATTCTTAAAACAAGAACCATCTGACAAGCATTTATACATCTGAAAAGCAAATAGTTCAGTGATATATACATTAAAAAAAAAAAAAAGCTAACATAGCCACTTTTAAAAAGTAAAGGCAACTGATGACTCCATATACATTGGAATACTGAATAATGTAGATGTTACTTTTAAAAATTGCAAGAACTGTCCTTAAAATAGCATATCAAAAGAATAAATATTGAATAGATACATAACAAACAAAGCTTACCTATTCCACCCATATTTCAGGCATTCTCCCTAATAGCACAACAATTACTAGTAGGTAAGAGCAAGGATAAGCAATGTGGTGTCCTCCAGATATTTAGGTTTCAAAATCCATCAGCTTTAGTCAGTATGGTCAGTGACAAACAGTTGTGGAAACTGTGGTCGAAAAATACCTGGAGGAACCAAGTTGTCTGTCCTAAGCCAGAGTCTACTGAAAAATCTATTCCTAGCAATACAATTTTTAAAAAAAATTATTATAGAGTTCCTGTTAAGTAAATCAGCTAATGTTTTTGTCTAGATCTTTTCCTCTCAGAAAAGGAGATGGTGAAGTACAAAAGATTAAGTGCCAGGCGAAAGAAATACCGTTATATAGTTTGGTACAGATTGATATATATATCTCAATCTGTATCAAACTATATAAAGGTATTTCTTTCACCTGGCACTTAATCTTTTGTACTTCACCATCTCCTTTTATATATATTTTCTAATTGCCCCTGGTAATCAGTACAAGGTACCAGTTTTGTCTCATTCAAATGACTCTTTCAGAAAGACTCAAATACATGTGCTTTTTGACATTTGATTGTGCAGAATGTAATGCGGAAGGAGGTAAAATAACTTCGCTATTCTGTTGAAGGAACTGAACTTTCTCTTACTTTGCTGTCAGCTCAACACAGGTAGCAGTAACCCAAGGAATGCTGAGGGCACTGTGAGCTGAGACTCCAGCCTAATGTAATCAGTCTGATTGTCGATGGCACTTCAGTGATGTACAGTACATGTGCTTGATTATTATTTTTAACACCTTCTTTCTGGCTGAAGAAAATAATGGCAAATTAAAACTGTCATTTTCCAGCTCTATAAAGATTTTGTCCGTTCCCCTCATATACTAACATATTACCTATAATCTCTTTTTGACAAAATGTGTTGTATTATGTAAAATAAAATAACTCCTTCCTGTACTGATGGGAAGATACACAGGCCCACACACCCACACACAACACACGTGTGCACATGTGTATTCCGATGATATACAGCTAGCATAATGTAATGTCAGATGTCACACAGTGGGATGTGAAAGAATTCATGACCGGGTTAATATTTATTTATTTATTTATTGTATGCTGCCCATCTCACTATACAAGTGACTCCAGACAGTGTTCCAAATAAAAAACTAGAAAATCCTAGAAAAAAATATATAAGTTAAAAACTACAAAGGGTAACATTAAGCTAAAAAGTTAAAACTGCAATACACACTAAAAAAGTAGAGAGAGTATCCTCAGGCTACCAGCCACCTGCAGGGCTGCGAACCCCCATTGGGTCCCGATGCGAGTTTGCAGAGCCAGGTCTTAATGCCGTTTCAGAAGGCCAGCAAAGTGGGGGCCAATCTCACCTCAGGAGGCAAGATGTTCCAGAGGGCGGAAGCCATGGCAGAAAAGGGTCTCCTCCTGGACCCTGCCAGACAAAACTCTCTAGGCAACAGGGTCCATAATATACCCTTCCTGATGGACCAGGTGGGATGGGTCGATGTAATGGGGACAGGACAGTACCTCAGGTTACCTTATAACCTTACTTATAACCTTACTCAAGTTACGGTAATTTTTGGACATGCCACTAAGTGGGAGGCTGTTGTTGATGCATTTCCATATGAAGTCTATAAGTAGAAAGACTCTGATTGAAGAGAAGTACTCTCTGGATTAGATTTAGGGCTCATATCAGTAATAGGGATACAATTATCTTCTTCATACTGCTGAGTTACAATTCACAGAAGCTCCAACAAGCATGCCAATGTGAGCTGCAATTTTAGAAAAAGCAGAAGGGCTAGAGAATCCTTCCTGCAGCTCCATATTGTGATCTGTGACTGGAGTCCATGCTTTGCTCCTTTTGCTAGATTAAAGGACAGATTCTATTTCATATTCTTCATTCAGCTTTGGATTTTTGTCCCATTGAAAGTGGTTTATTTCAAGATCTCTCAAGTTTTCCAGCATGAAACTTCATTCCTTCCTATCTCAGATGTAAATGTGCAAGAGTCACAGAGTGTAGCTGGTACTGATACGCATAAACCATGAGATTAGCAGGTATCAAAGTTGATAGCCTTTATATCAATGGCCATGTTGATTAGGGGATTTGGGGAACTGAAGTTCACACTTTAGAGCAAGAGCTGGCAATCGCACAAAGAAAATAATTCACATTGAAATAAAATAAACATCCTTTGATCTAAAGAATTGACGACTATGGCAAGAACTATTGGTTTCAGGTGGATGTCATAGCAAATGCTTCCAACAGTTTTTGATTATTGTTAGTGTTGCTATTGCTCATATACCTTTTGCCCACCCAGTCAGGGTGATTAAGTGTAAACATCTAAATCCCCCAGAAAGAATGTTACATATATGTTCAAGCATAGGATTCTGGGGAGTTTGTTGAATACAGCATCAAAAGCAACAAATGAACAAAAGTTGGCTTCCAGAAATTATATCTTGCAGCACCACCACCAACAACAACAAAAATCACAAATACAAGTGAGGAAGTGGTCCTTGACCTTTTAGAAATAAAGACATTCCTGAGCAATATGTGTACATTCTAAATTGTTTCTATTATTGTTTTTGTTGCTCTTACGTACTGAATGGAAGATTTCTGGTAATATGGAAAGGAAAAAATGATTGATGTACCAAGATTGTTTATTTAAAGCAATTTATGTGATATAAAAGTTTAAATTGCCATTTTTCTTTTCTGCTTGATTAAATACGTCAGAGCTTAGTGTTTCCTTGGCTAGTAGCCCAGATGTCCTGCCACAATGATATCTTATTGAATACTCTAAAATATGAAATACTCACAATTAGCAGATAAAACTTACTATATGTAATATTTCATGTAGCTATTCCTTGTGGTCATTCCAGGTAAGACTTACTGTATACCACTTAATAGAACTCCCACATGTAACTTCTATAGGGGAGTAAATTTATCTTCTTCTATGAAGTGGGTTCTGCCCTAAACCATTTCACAACTTCTGGTTGACTTTAATCAATTTGAAAACTTCCATGTTACTCCATGAAGTGAGATCATAAGGTGTTTATGTAGCCCAATTTCCTCCTTATTCCTAATGTTTTACATTGTATTTTTATTAGTAATTTTAATTTATTATATTGATCATATTATGTTTATTATATTATTCATTAGATATACTTACTGTATATCAAACCCTTGGACCAAGAGCATAAAGTGACACAGATAGTACTGTCTTCTTCAATCTTTTTCCAGTGATACTCTATGGGTGTCACACATGACTGCTAGTACTTTTATGCCTGAGGGAGTATCTGACTTAAAGCAGAACAATTGCCTCACAGAGACAGATAACATGGAGGCTTTTTTATTTCTTTTAATATGTACAAATATATTTACAGGAATTAGGGGAAAAACAGAACTATGTACAATAGGGTGTCCAAACTTCCCAATAGAAAGTCTCTTCTTCCCTCCTGTCTCTTGAAAGGCTGTAACTACCTCTCCCTCAGAGCTGTTTGCTAGCAACTACCCACTCCAACACTTAGCTACCAACCCCTTCCCCTTTCTCCTCTTCCCTCTCACCTCAGTTTTTCACTAAGAGGGAGAGATAAGAAGGGAATTGGCTGATTTATTATGGTGTATGCTTAGAGCCTTTCTTTTACTTTTTTTGGACCTCAACAGCTTTCCCTCTATATTGATATTGCAGGATGAATTTTTCTCTGGAACTTCTGCCCAGCCCTTCTGGCCTGGGGTTTTCCCAAGGTCTACAGACATCCTTCTGCAGACAGCCACCCCCCTCTGTCCCATCTGCCTGGGGTTTTGGATGAAGCATGTCCCTCTGTCTAGGTCTTTGCTTTTCTTCTGCCAAGAAAGCCTCCAGCTGACATCTTCACTCCTCTTCTCCCTCTGAGGCCAGGAAACTTACCACTCCAGTGGCAATTGCCACTCCAGTGGCCCCACACACTCACAACAATGTGTTTCTCCAGTCATCAACTTACCACACATTCTCTCCAAAAGCACTTATTGTCTTATTGTGTCAGAGCAGCACAGGCTCAAACATGGTAACATGTCTCTCTGTCTTCCTTCTCTCCCCCCTCCCACCCTTTCTCTCTTTCTCTCTCTGGCTCAAACTGGCAGCACTGTCCCCAGCAACTGAGGTGGGTTTCCCCCCAGGGCTTTAGAACCCCAATACCTATATACTACGTTTGGCCAGAATACTCCACCACAGACCAGGCTAGCAGCCAGGGCATCTCATCTGCCCTTATGACAGCACAACTGCACTCCAAGGCCATCCCTGAGCTTCATCTCCCTATTTGTTTTTATTTTTTATCTTTTCTGACTCATGCCAGCTTAGCAGCAGCTAGTCTGGCCACAAAACCCGTATGCCACAATGGGATGAGTGGGGGATATAGATATACTGTAGATATAGATATAGATGTGTGTGTGTGTGTGTGTGTGTGTGTGTGTGTGTATAGGCAATATATGTATCACTTATTCCTCCAGCTTTTCTTCATAAGAACCTTATAAGGTACTTTGGAGTAAGAGAAAGAAACCAGCCCAAAGTTACCCATAAAATTGTTATGTCATATTCATATTCATATTCATATTCATATGATCAACCTGGTCTCCCTCATCTTAGTGCAGCATCTTGTCCACCATATGCTGGCTTGCACATTTCCATTTATATGGAAAAGACTTGTGCATAGTGACCAAGTGATTCAGTTGGGAACTGAATGATGATCTCCCAGGTTTAGCATACTACTCATTAAATCTTTTCTGTACATGCTACAATACGTATAGGATAAATGTAACTTAGATAAAGTTTCCATTCCATGTATATATTTCCAAAAGAAGTGCTAGAAAGATCTTGAGTCTGTCTCAAGTTCCATCATCAGAATAACCCTCCAAAACTAGAACTGAATTCCACCAAATTTACTGTACTAGAAAAAAGTAACAAAGGAAAGATCAATTTTGAAAATGGACCAGATCCAGCTGGGGGGGTGATAAGAATACATTTCCAGAGGCAAAAAGAAATTCCTCAGTGTATTCATATGGGAGACACAGTTGGGCAGTGACTCAGAATGTTGCTGAGTACTCTGTCTACACCCCCCTACCTCCTTTCTCCTGGTCACAAGACCCAGAGTGGAACATATGCACCCTGCCCTCTGTTTCCCAGTGCACACATACTGTACATACACACGCATACAGCTGCAACATGACGGAAAAGCAGAAATGTGAATACACACACACATCATATTACTTCATTACGCAGAGGAAAATACAGACAATCCTATGGCCACTGCTGGTAAAGGATTTGGAAAGAGTTACCAAAGCCATGTTCTGCATGCGTTCCTTAAATAAACCCATCCTGCTTTTAACCCTGCAAAAAAGCCAATCAGTAGGCTTTTTGTTTGATTTTTAAGGAAAGGTATATATACTCAATCGCAGCTGCAGTTAGAAATAGTTTTCATATATTGAATCTGTTTATTTCTTTGGTTAAAATGACATAAATGCATGGTTATTTAAATTTGTAAATCCTAGCAGTTTAATTATGAATGCATTATAATAATGTGTTTTTCCAGCATTTAAATCAGCCTGTTGCTAAAAGGTAAAATAAAACAAGAGGAGGACTTCTATTATATATTCTTACTTCTGATTATTAATCCTGTGATCTTAATTTCAATTCCATCATTGTTTCTTTTGTATCAGATTACAGTTTTTAAACAAAATTGCCTATATTATCTTTTACCCTTAAGTGGAGCATACGGTAAGATATAATGTGTAAAACCACTCTCACAAACCCGAAGCTTCCTAAATCACAGACTAATGCCTGCTGCCAAAATACTACTCATTTAGATACTATTTATTGGTAATGAGGCTTTATTAGCATTATTACGACATGAGTTGTACTGAATTGGGTGATGGTTTGAAAATCATCAGTTTTCAAATCTAGGGATTCTTGGAAAAATAGTTTTCCCCCAAGAAAATATGGGATTGCCTTGTAACTTGGTTTGTTTGTTTAAAGTCAGATATCCTATACATAAGCATGGTGCTTTTGTTGGCTAAACCTAGCATTATGCCATGTATAGTTCTGGAGCAGAATTATAACAATATTACCCAACAAGACCACCTCTGCCACTGTGCAATTAAGGAGAATCAATTAAATGAATTTCTTGTGTTTCACTGTATTGTGCCATGTATCAGTCTTAGTGCTTTTTTCTAATAACACCTCTGCTAGTTAACTGCTTGGATTGCTGTTCACCAGGACAGGAAATGTATGCTTTGAGAAGGGTACCAAATTTTGCTCAGTAGCAATTGCTTTAAGGAGGATGTAGGGGAATGGCTGAGCCTCTAATGGAACAAAATTGGAGGTCTCAAACATCTTCTCCCATAACTCCTCTGGGCTTGACATTTTGGTCCCACCTCCTGCTTCAGGTTAGTGACTTGGTAGCTTGTACTGCTGTTGCTTATTTTCCAGGGGGTGCCTCACCTGGTGTTTTCTCCCTAATCATGGTGTTTGAAAAAGATATGGGTGTCACAATCTGTGCTGCCTTTATGGTCAACATTACAATATTAATAATGGAGCTAATTTCAAAAATGCTACTTCCTGATCACATAGCATATAGGCGTGTGACTCAAAATTTCAGCCCTTTTTTCCTTCCATGGGAGATAGACCAACCTCACCAGAGATAAAGAAAATAAATTTATCTTTATTATCTAAAGAAGAAAAGACAAAATTCAAAAGGATTGCAATTGCAGAAGAAAGTACAATATTTCAGGCAGTCCACACGTTTGTGTTGGTTTACTATAAATGAACACTTTCTGTGAGACAGCAATTCAATATACAGACGACCAGAAAATGATAAATAAAGTGAATATATTCCTATCTAGCCTAGAAGGATAGAATGCAAGGCTAAAATTACACACTTAATTTTCTAACTTGTATAGAAAAATAACAACAATAGACTTGACTTAGCAGCTCACAGAAAAAAAACAATCTAAAGCAAATCATGGCTAGAACAGATTAATCTCTTTCTATGGAAATAGCCTTTTTTCCCCCCCTTGAAGCAAAGATCCCCTGCTTCCTTTTACCCAAATTTCCCATTTTTTATTGGCAATTTCAAACTTTAATCTGAGACTCTGGGGAACCATGTTGGTCCCCACAACTTTCAACCTTAATCCACAGCTTCTTTCCAGTTCCTTTCTAAACATTTAAAACCACAAAACATTTTTCTCTACATTCTACAGAGGGGTATATCTTTGCATATAGTACAGTATGACAGAGAGAGCATCTTTCCCTCCTGAAAATGTAGATTCTATGTCAGGCAAGCAGCCTGGTATCCTGTGATTGTCTCATATGAAGGGCTACATTCACAATAAAGAACTTGAGTCAAATGTTGGAATTTATATTGCTTTCAGATAGCGTTATATATTAATAACTCTTAGCTTATAAAAGGTTGTTAGTTTTTCTTTATGCTTATTTTACCTTGTAATGGTTTTGGTTTTGACTATAAATAAATCCTCTACGGAAACGAAAGTAATTTTCTCTGAAATCTTATTAAAATGCACATGCATACTATCCAACTTGCTAATAATCTCTTCCATACCTAAATCTAACTTCATAGATTTAATTGCAGACAGAATGTGCAAAAGACTTGGATCCAAGAATCATAAAACTAGATTCACATACCAAGTTTCAGTTTATTTTGAAACTGAATTCTTCCACAGCAGCATTATATAATGCAAAGGCTTGAAGTTAACATAATGTCTAAAAACCTTGGAGATGTGCCAAAATGGATCTGAAAACAACCTGCAGATCTCAACATTCTTTGTAAACAGAGTTTTCCTAATAATAACATTATTGTTTCCTTGCAATATTGTTAATATTTCCTGAATGTGTTGCCTTGCAATTCCAGGCAATAGCATTACATGCAAAATGAAGAAGACGCATCTTTTGTTATCTACTTGCTACTTAGAGTTGTCATTTTCCTCTCTCACAGAACAAAAATGTGATACAACTTGGGAGGTTTCCTGGGTAAAATATTCACAGAATGTTAAATATCTTGAATTAGTTGCATATCTAATAACCCCATCAGGGAATTTTAAATATATAATCCTTGAATGGGAGGGTAGGGACTTTTTATTGGGACTGTAGTATATAGGAAGAGGTGGTTGAGGCTAGTGTGGAGGCTTTTTCTCTCTAAGATTAACTATGACTTGTGTGTGTGTGTGTGTGTGTGTGTGTATGCAATTTTAATGTAATTCTTTCCTAGCCACATAATTAACATAAAGTGCAGTATTACCTCATGATCAAATTTCTCAGTGGTAAGCTGTTTATCCATCCATAAATTGCCACCAGATGGCACTTAAGACAAAATGTTCACTGGATATTTGAGTGAAATAAGAAAAAGAATTGTGATGGGACTAGCAAATTTTCTCATATAATTTTACATATCCCTCAGCAAGAAGGAGTAGTAAGAAAAACATTCACCCCTTAGTTAGTATTTATTATACCATACATTCCATTCTGATTCTCTGGCTGGATAATGTTACAAAAAATCAGATATAGTAAAGACACAGGGCCTTTCTGTACTTCTGAGTTAAAGTGCTACCCACCCAATCTTCAGTAGAGAGAAAACCATAACGAATGAAATTTGCTGCCCCCATTGCCAATCTGTATCTTGCTTCTATTCCCCCTGTTCTGACTTATTGCCAAATGGTGCTGTCCTGATCTTGTGTGTGCAGAGTGTGAGAGGCAGAGGGATTGGTTGGGTTCTTCAGCTTTGCTATCCTACTTTTCTGCACATCATCAGTCAAGAGGCTGGAGCAGGAATATGATGAATCTGACAGAGGCCAGTCACCTCTTCCTGTGCCCCTCCTCCTATATCCCCGTTCAGTCATAACCCAGGATGAATAAAGGGAAAAGAGTTATGAATTGCAGAACCAAAAGCAGCATTTTTACTTAGAGTTTCTCTTCTGTTCCTGACTCTGCTTTATATAAGCAGTAAATGCCAATTTACAACTTACTCTGTGCTCTGTTCAAGAGTCCTTGTGCTAAACTGTTACAGGCCAAAGAATTAAAGCACTTACATTATTGCCAAGAGATAGTCTAGCAGTATTGCACAAAAGTCTAATACTACTGCACAATTCTGCTAGATAACCAGCACCATATCCTGTGTCCATAACTGTAGGAACATAATAGCAAAATGGCAGCAGACAGAGCTGTTCAGGATCAGAGGAGAGTGAATGCTTTTACCAGTGTGAAAAGGCCAATAAGCACTAATCTCCTGTTGACCTCAACTCAGACTTAATGGTTAGCAAACTGTAAATTTTTGCATACCTTGTGGTTGTCATTGGATGCCATCTGCTTAAGGAGAAACACTGGTACAGCTAAGGATGATATAAGTCTGACTCAGTCATGGTCTTCTTCAGGGTAAGAAGAAAAAACTTATTGTCTGGGCATGGCTATGCCATGATTAAGTGGAAGTGGGAAAGGTCCACAGAACAATTAAATATAGAGAATACAGTATTTGTTCCTGGTAATCACAGGATATAGATGTCTATTTTTTTCACTATGAGCTTCAAAATAGTATATGGAGTCCTTTTAAGATAGATTGCCTTTTTTGGCAGCAATATAGAAGTGATTTGCCATTCCCAGGATGATTTTCTTTTAACTTCCCACGCAGCTTTGGGATTTGTTGGTGTATTCCATTAAGTACTACCAAAATCTGAGCCAACGTAGCTTTTTTGGGATCATCAAGGTAGGCTAGATGGTTCCATTTGCTGCAGTGGAATCCTGTTATCTTTCTCTAATAATCTTGGATATACTCCATAGTTAGATCTAACGGATAGTAATTCCACACCTAATTCTGCCATGACTGTATTATGAAGCAATGGGAACCATATAATTCAAGTGGACAGGTATCCTCATACTAAAGCACCATCAGGAAAGATGTTTTTCACTCTTAATAATAAAGCCACATTGTTTACTCACCAACCAAAACACAAGATAATCTGTTCCAATAGTGCTATGGTAAGAATTATGCCTGATAAAGAATGAGGTTTCTCTTGTTGCAATTAAATGTGTACTGATTTTATATAGAACATGCATACAAATTATACAGTCCCACACATTTTATGATCCCCAAGGAAGCCACAACTTTTACAGACATCAGATTATTTAAATCTATATCTTTAAATGATGTATAATTGCTTACTTAGTATATCTATTCCAAAGACAGTAAATTATTTGGCCTGCAATAATCTGGGCCTACGTTGTACTCGCTTCTTTGTAAATCTTTCCAATGTATATACTCAAATGGTATGAACCAGTCTCTTGGCTTCTAAATGATTAATCTATTACATTCGGAATTCTGTAACTGACCTAAAGTGATAATAGAAATCTTTACAGGCCAGATCATTCAGGAACCAAAGTAGAGGCTGTAAAATGGCATGAAAAGTATTTTGTTTTGGCACAAGTATTGTAGCAATAAGGGTAATTTGGGAAGAAATAAAAACAGACAGATGGAATCCCTTGTATGGTGGTGCCATAGCATTACATGAAATTTCACAAAGATCTGGATCTGACTGATACCATCTGGCTCTAGTCCCATCCTAGCAGAGGACCATAAATAGTTTGGAATCGAGTATTTTCCAGATCTGTGTGGAGGACATCCTGAGAACATTCAGGTGAATTGTTTTACTTGTGCAGGTAACTGAGAAGGCAGAAACCCAAGACCAAGGTGTACTTTATTGAAACAACAGCTAAGAATATTCCTCATGGAAATCAGCACACAAAATTCATGCCTTGCTAAGCCAAAGAATGAATTAAATTGAGCAATAAAGGCAATAGAAGAAATGAATTGTGTAGTTCACAGTAGGGAAGAAGTAGGTATGGAATACTTCCTGCAACAGAGTTGGAATCTTTGAAATCATCTCAGTAATAAATTGTGGAACACTAAATTCTGCCCTGTGATGTGTTTGTTCATTTTGTTCAATGACTCAGAATAGTTGCATTCAGACCTATCTGACAGTAAAATTTAATTCAAGCAGTAGACATATGCTAATCAAGGAACTACCAGAGGAGCAAAACAAAACCCCCACCCCCACCAGCACTGGCAAGGCAGGCCACAGTATGTAAATAGAGAGCAAACCCCATTCCATTCTAGCACTGAAGGTGTTACCTAGCTGGGTAATGAAACGTTTGCAAGAAAAGAACCAGGTTCAGAGAACCCCAAGGACTCCACAGTCAAATTTAACTTAAGCTCTGATTTATTTCTGTTTAAACTTCCAGCAAAACCTGAAAGACAAGACAGCAGGTTTTACCAAATTCCAATAAATAAACTTATCCAATTATGATACAATCAATGGTGCCATCTTAATACAATGCTTAAAGTGAGCAGCAGGAACAGAACCCAAATACAATCCTAATATAACAATGGATTTTCTTGATTACTTTGGGAATTTTTTGACACATTCAGTGGTGATGTTAGAAGGATGTTAAAATTTAAGTAAATGAAAACTAAAGGGCTTATGATAAGTTGTGTGGGTGAGAGCTTCTAGCATTTGGGATTCTGAAAGCCTGCTGTGGGGCCATTCTCAAAATAACTAATGGGGACAGAGCTTGCCCAGCTGCAGATGTGTGGCCATGCTTCTGTTTAAAAATAAAATAAAGTGATAAAAATGTTCCCTGCCACCTCTTCTACCCCCAAAATGTCTCCATCTTATCTTTCTTTCTGGGGGCAGGGGGTGGGAGATAAAATAACACAACCACAAACAAAAATTGGACTGTGGCCACTCACCATTCTTATTTGGCAAGAACTCCTATGGAGCCTATATGGGGCTCAGAAGCTTTCTTGAAGAGGCTAGAGGATAGACTTCTACTTTGTAGGCATTCCACTTCTGGTGTGTGTGTAAATGTGTACAGTATATGTCACATAAACCAGTGAATTTGGAAAGTGCTGTGGAAGGTACCCATAGGAATCAAGATATGGTTAGGTTAGCAATTACAAAAGAGAATTCAAATCTGCAACAATTTACTTAATCTGTGCCATATTTCTAATCCTTATATTTCCAGATTTTAGAAAAACGATGGAAATAATACGTGAAAAAACGGTAGCAATAGTTATAAAAGAAGGAGTAGGTCGTTCGTGTGAAGTAAAAGAAAACCTGCACTGTGTGTTTATAACCATAGGCATTTTATTCTATCAAGAGTGAATGAGCTTTCTATATCGTAATAGCAGGCAAGGGTATTTGGTTAGTATACTATTGGTTTTGTAGTCTGGTTAGAATTTCTTTAGTTACTGAAAAGAAGGGATTTTGTCTTAGCTTCCTATTATAAATACAGTCAAATAACTCTAAAATGGATTCTTCTTAGACTGCCAGCATCCTTACATGAAAGACTATCATTTATTTTCACCAATCTCTGCTATTAGAATCTTTTTCCTTTTTGAATTCTATTGATATTACAATTAATGTGGAAAGCCATCTGTGACGAGCTACTATATGTTTAAAAGACCAATCAATAAGGTTATTGATTTGAGGTAATGGCTCATTTTAAACTTCTGTAAGAATATTTTTTCATATTCTTAAATGCATCACAGATGTATTACAGCCTTTGTTTTTATGGCTTTAAAACCTCTTTATTCTTGTGCGCACATTTCCCTTGAAACTGAACAATATATTTTTCTTTTTTCCACTCTTGCTTTTGGTGAACTGTGAGCAGAATACTAGAGAGGTTCATTAAATACTGGAGATCATTTAACTATATTTAGTCCATTCACTGAGTAAAATTAACCTATTCCCAAATCATATAAGAACAATAGAGTACAAGGGGAAAATGTCATCGTTTTCTCTGGGTATGTATATGAAACGATAGGCAGCTCAACAGCAAAAGACTAATATGAATATTTAGGTATAATCATACATCTCATCTTTCTTAAGGACCTTAAAATGGCACACACAGTTTCCACCTCTCTGTTATTATCCTCAGAACGATCCTCTGAGTTTCATGGCTGAGCACAGATTTGACTCTAAATCTCACCAATATTCCTTTCGTGGCTCTGAGTCAAAACTCTATGGAGCATTTTTTTCCCCCTGACTGCAGAATGCTGGACCACAAAAATATTATATCTGAAAATCAGCTTAGCTGTATAAAGCAAGCAAGATGTGAATCCAAAGTACAAAGACTGGACCTGATGCATATTCTAAGCAAGGCTGATAATCTGTTTAATGACTATCACGTCAAAATATTTGCTCATCTTAGATACAAACACTGTGCTGGGGTCCAAATCACAAAATATTATAGCTCTGTGAAAGGGGACTCTTTGCTAACCTACATCCTAACTGTTTGCGATCAGTGTTCCCTTTGCATTTCTAAATTACCAGCAAATTTTGTCTATATTTGGATGATACTGGCTGAATTGTTAAATAATTCTGAAGGAAGTGTTCTGTTTAGTCTTTTTTTTAATTATTATTATTTCCATATATGCATTGCACAAATGGGTTGGTGCAATTGTTATCCACATAGTAGTCCTCGGAGATAGATTAGTCTGCATAATAACTGGCCTAAATTTACAGAGTCCTGATTGAGCAGTGATTTTTAAACATAGTCTTTTTGTATCCAAAACTCAGCATTCTGAGTAATTCACCAGTAAATATTTTTATAGTCTTCTGATAAAATTATCACAGTGATACTTCTGGAAATCAGGGCTTGATTGCAGCCATATCAATGTCACAGTGTTATATCACTTTAATAAAATACAGTTCTAAATTTAATCTAGATCCTATAGACCAGATTAGATTACATTTAATCTTACCCTTTTGTCTAGATCCAGTAGCTATTTTATTATTAGAACAGTAAAAAAGGAAATGTTGGTACAGTAGAAACAAGGTATTTAGTGTTACAGTGCATTCATTTATCTTCCTACCATCAGTCTGTAAGTTTATTCATACTTTATGGATGATCATTGTTGGATTAACAGAATGACACCTAAATTACTTTAAGCATCTGATCAGTGATTCCAATACTTAAGTTACAGAACACTTCTTTCCCCTTCTTGTGCCTTGAGTGTGTCACTGAGATTATGCCACAGGTCAACAGGGCTTGGCAGAAAAAAATATGCTTAGGCAACAGTAATTATAATTATTCATTTCAACACAGGTTATACAAGACTAATGTTATACATTCTGCCATTCTGTAATCCATTTGATAAGAGTTAAATTCATAATCTTTATACCATTGAGTTGTTGTTGCTTTTAGTTTTGTATTACCTAGTTTCGTGGAAATGTTCAATGAAATTATATAGCCTTTTTTGTGCTACTGTGATATGCCAATACAGAGTCAATGTCAGAACTTTGTACAGTTGTGGAGAACTAGTTCATGAGAAGTAGATCCTCCAGGGTCCATGCTCCTGGGTTGGGTCCCCACCTCTTTATCCAATTACTTTTTGGCATCTATGGTAGTTGACTTCTTTAATTTAATGAGGATATTTCTTATATTTCTATGAAAACCCTTTTATCATCAAATGTTTATATTTTTTAAGAGGGTTATTTTGGTGTAAGGTATTTTTATATTTATTTGCCCCACCATTTGACTGGAAGGATCATGACATGAAGAGTACTTTTCAGAAAAGGTATGAAATAACTACCCCAATCGTAGCTCATTTGCTAAGGAAAGGAGCAAAAAGTCAGGGTTTTTTTTTTTTTTTTCCTTCTCTGTTAATATTTTATCAAACGATCAAAAACAAACTTCTTTTCATGTCATAAAGTGACCTTGCTGGAAAGGGCCCTTGCTTTTATGACACTGCTTTCAACTCTTACATCTCTAGGCTTTATTCAATATCTTCAATACTAAAGCTACTACACTAAGTTTCTACTTTCACTGCCAGATGGCCTGTCCTCAAACACTATCAATCATCTGTCAACACCTGGCAATTCAATTGTATTCCATGCACCTCTAAACTGAAGAAAGACAAATCAAAATAGCAAATGTCTGAGCAACTAGGACATGCCAGTTTGGAAGAAGAAGAAGTTTCATACTCCTAGCATGCTGCCCACACTCACTGGTAGAGCAGAGACTGGGCTATTTCCACAAAAACTGTTGTCCCATCTGTTATAAACTCAACAAACCTCCAATACATCAAGCAATTTCCTCTAGAATACCAAGACTTGGAGCCAAAGAACTGAAACAAAAGGGTAGACCTACACTTATGAAGCTGTGCTTGATGCCAAAAAGTTTTCCACTGGTCTAGAAACATGACATTAGTCCTCCATATCATGTAATCTACATGTGTGAATGCTTATACGACCACACAGATAACTGCACTAGTACACTGTCTTATATAGTAACATTTCATGAATATTTTCAAACAATATAATTCAAGGATATATTCAACAATAAATTCCAGGGTATATATTCTAGAAATATAAGTCAATGGAAAGCTTCAAAATATAACCAGGTGCCCTAATGTATGTTTCTCAGAACATTGTTTGATAAAATCATTCTGGAACTTGAAATGAAATTCAAAGCTATTGGCTAAAAACAAATGGATTTTTTAAAAAATTGCTGATATAAATTAGAATATTTAGCATTTGCAAATATACATGGTAGTTGATTTTAAGGAGCTTAGTACAGATGCTCTAGGGTGTTTCATTCTGTCAGAGAAAATTGACTATTACATTGTTGGACAGTAATAATTCATTTTTAAAAAGGAACTAACTGCAATCCTTTTCACATATGTGCAGATTTGGAGTAAGTTCCATTTAGCATTGTGAAAACTTTGAACTTCTAAATAAACATGTATGATTACAGTACAAGGCCATAATTTTAAATATAATTATTGAAGAGCAAATCCCACTGAATTCAATGACATTTTTATTTCCAAATATGCAAAACAATGGACTTCAGGGTTATAAGGCTGGATAGCCTGTGTACTTCATGCAGCGGGACTTTTTGTTGTTGTTTTTGTTGTTTTTGTTTTTGTTTTAGGGGTGGTTTTTTGTTTTTTTTGGACTCTCCCTAAAATAAAGCTGCCATATGCTAACTGAACTTTCTGAAATAATGATAATAAAATCTATTTTACACATTACTGTTTTCCACAGGTTATTCCCTGGAAAGACGTTGTGCCATTAGATAAACTGATTTCTGGCTTTTGGTTCAGTCCTATAAAGGAAGTCCTAGAATGGGCCAGAGATCACTCTAGATTGTCCAAGGTCTTGAAGAGTACAACATCATTTTAACAACCAGTGTTATGACTATATTCTGGTCTGTATTCAAAGATCAAATAACATTTGGTTTGATACGATGTATACAACATGGTGCAAGTCCCAGAATGGACCAGAGTCCTCCAGAGTCCAGTGGGAACATATTTATTTATTAATTTATTCAATTTATATAGCCACCCATCTCACATATATGACTCTGGACAACTCATACAATTAAATAACAATAAACAAACAAATAAACAAATAAAACAAAATCATTACAAAAAACAATTTTAAACATTTAAACCATAAAACATAATCTGCAGGAAAGTGCAATTCATACATTATGAACAGTCCAATCATCTTGCATATCTCCACCAGATTCCCAGGCATGATAGCAAAGCCATGTATTCCAAAAGAGCTGAAGGGTGGGACCTCTCACTCCCAATCAACACTGACTGGAACCAACCCCAGCAGAAGGAACAGAACCAGCAGAATACAATGCTGCTTATCCCCAACCCCCAGAGCCTGTCCAGAAGGAAACCATGGTCAATGGCATCAAAGGCTGCCAAGAGGTCAAGTAGAACAAGGATGGATGTGACCAATGCTAGTTCAATTCATGTCCAGGTCTGAAACTTGGAATATTAGCAGGATGTGGGTACAATCCAGCAGAAAGCTGCCTTGTCCAAAACTTACTGATAATTATGGGGAATTTACCTAGAACACTTCATTCTACTCTTCTCACACCCAAAAACTTTCACATTGGCTGTGTTCGTGGAGATGCAAGATAAACATATCTTCTCTAGTATAAGAGAACCATCATGATTTAATGATTGAAATATAGGACTTAAATGTGGAGCTCATTGGTGACTTTAAGCTAATCATTTTCTCTCAGGTCAACCTACCTTACAAGGTTGTAGTTGTGAAGATAAATATGATGGGTGGCCTCTATTTACACCATATTGGGCAACTTAGAGGAATATTAGGAGAATAAATAAATAAATAAATAAATAAAATCCCCTTCCTTGTGTATAGATGATTGTAGGGTTTAATATGTATGATCAGTTAGCAATGCAGTGATGCATTCCAAATATAGTTCATGGGTAAGTTAAGGCAAAATTATGTACAGCAGGGCTGTACAAATCCTTCAAAGAAGTGCTTCAGAATGCATGGGACATGTACAAGGCACCTTTCTTTGAATAATAAAAGTTAGTCCCATCTTTTTCCAAGCTTGTGCAGCTGCTTCAGAATCTTCTCCCAGTTCATGCATATTCATACACAACCACTTCATTTTGCTACTGAATATAATAAATGCATATACTGCTAATTGTGTGAATCCAATAAATATTCATTGCTTTGTTATTCATCTACTGTAGAAGATTAAGAGGGACTTTAACTCTTTCCCATCTTGCTACAGTCTTTAAAAAATTGCTCTCAAATGCTGCTAAATGCTAAGTGGGAATATCAGGATTCAGTATGGATTCTATGAAGAAACTAGGGCAGAGTCTGGGCAACTTAGAAATTGCATGATCATAACAGAAGTGTAAAATTAAATTGCCATTCATGCTTAAAAATAGTTTTGATGCTCCATTAGGTTTCTTCTCATCTCATATGCTGCTGTTTGTGGAATATTATCTCATCTTCTGTCCTTCCTCACTGTAAAACTCTCACATTTAGTGCTCACGTGTAATATAAGTGATAATCCATCCTATCCTAAAACACATTACATTATGGAATAGTGTGCAATGTGTGAACTCAAGAAGCCATTGAGATTCTCCAGATATACTTGTGATTTTTTCTCAGAAAAAGGAGAGTCATTGGAGACCAACACACTTTGGATTTCTCTTCTCGCTTGAATCCGTATTGGTTCTCCTACCAATTTTTTACTCTGCAAATGTTTGCAGCCTAATTGATAACATGGTGTGTAGGATTATTCGCCACTTACCCTGTAGTGATTAAAGCAATTTTAGCTTAGAACTCACTGAGTACTAGGTTAAAAAGATAACTTGTGGCAATTGAATGTCAGCTCTGATTCTCTTGCCTTGACTGGAACTGTGTGCAGCTGAAGGCATTTGAGTGGGGGTTTTTTTCCTTATAAAAGTACAAAAAAAAAAAAACAACTTTCCTGCTGTTTTAACAATGTACCTGTGTTTGCATTACAGAACATCGGAAGCATCCCTCTGAGATTGGATATAAAGTTTTCTTGACAAAAAGAAAAAAAAAACCCTAATCAAAGATGTAGTCCCAAAATTATTGGCAAATAAGTGACTCTACAGAGTATTTTACCTGGTCTATAAGAATCAGTGAACTGCATATCTTCACTGTTCCTTAAACTGCTTCTATCTTGTGCTGATGTTTTTTAAAAACATGTACTTTAGAAAATTAATACATTTTCTTGAGCATATCTACATAATAATATCTGAGACTCATACATACCAGTCAAACTAATATTTACCTTGAACATCACATAATAATATACTGTATGATAGTAGATGCTGTAAATATATAGGTACATAGAAAAAAGTTGATAAAATATTTAAAAACTGCAGGAATACATAGTTTTACCAGCCCAACAAATTGTATGTGAACAAATCAATTGACAGACAAGCCATTATCTTTTCTTAATTATCATTTATGACCTTTATTATGAACACATTATGCTTCTTTGCTCAAAATTCACTTGGCAACATCGGCTTTCCGCCAGATACCAGTGGTAATTGCTTTCTTTGACCAGTACATTTAATAATCTTTCTCACGCCTATCAGCATTATTATTTTCTCTGCAATTACACTGACCATTCTTAATGACATATCAGCTGTCCCATTTTGTTTCCCAGAAGAGGCCTATACCTTCTTTTGCTCGGTATAGTCTGCATACAGGGACAGCTAGAAACAGACGGTTCCACAAAGGAGCTTCCAACCCACCATATCAGGTCTCCTTATCTGGTCATAGTATAAAAACAATCCCCACAAGCAACTTTCCAGAAACAGAAGGTCAGTGCTGGCATGGAGGCTTTCAGGAAGATAAGTTAGGAAACTAGTTTTATGTGTTCTGATTCCAGGGCAAATTTCCAGTAATATCCATATATGTCATATGTAAAACTAGCCATAATCAATCTAAATCAATACTCCATTTTTGTGCAAGCTTAAGATCATTTCAGTTTCCACAATACATCAAATATGTAAGACATCCATTAATTCTTTGCAGGGGCTAAGAGATTGCACACCAAGATTGTTTTAATATCCTCTGGGTACAACTTAGATACAATTTTCCTTTGATTATAAACAAATATTTGGTGTTTAATGGTTATATAGTGAATCAGAAAAAAGTAAGATTTGGTTTCTCACCTGTGATAGCTGTGAGAATGTAAGCTCAATTAGAGTGCAGAAAGATGGGGGAGAAGAAATTTAGGCAAAATAAGATGTAAAACGTTTCAGCAATGTAAATAGCAATGGAACTGAATAGGGCTGGCAATGAATATGTCAGGGAAGAACTCAGAAAACAGTCTATAGGAGAGACTTCCATACCTTCCTTAACCACCTCTCCTAGAAATAGTCCAAACCCACATTTTTAAAAACTGTTTTCCAAATTTTCAAATGCAGATTGGTATGTTTAAGACTGGGGAATTGATGGTTCCATGTTTAAGTTTATGTTAAATTAAATCTAGCATCTTCCAGACTTAGTTCTTTAGCAAGGACTGATTCCTACCAATCTTGTCAACACCTAAAGGTTAAATTCTGTTTATCTGGCTTTTTACAAGGATCACACTTGGTTTTAAGGCTTGATCATGCTAAAGCAAGAACGAATGACATGGAGTATCAAATAGATGTGGCTTTGATTCCAAATTATAAACCAGGATAAAATAAATTGCTAGTTTTAAATGGCCAAATATCTTCAGAGCAACAATATCTACACATAGAAGACCATACTTATTAAGAAAATAGACTTTGTCTGACCAAGAAGATTATGTGAAAATCTCCATCTGCCAACACTGTGGCGGGCAGCATACCCTTGGGCCATCTAATGATGATGCTAGCATATTAAAGATTGTGACATGTAATATAGGGAAAGAATGTAATATCTCTGAATGAAGACAGTCTACTCTTGTGGAGTAGATTTGATGAGTACTTGCATGAAATAAAGGTATAGGCTTAATTATGAAAAAAAAGAGCTAAAATATCAAAATGTATGAATTGATTACATTTTGGTTGTTACTGGTGCTTGGAATCCATAGACTAGTGATGGCTGAATGTCACATTCCAGTGCAATGTTATATGCAACATTCTGAATAACTAATTCAGGAGGAAAATATCATTCTACTAGGTGACATGAATAGATGAGTGGGAATAAGATGAGAGAGTACAGAAAAATGATTGAGCCATTTAGAGTCCCTATAAAGAATGAGAATGGTTTATATCTTCTTAGACACAGGTCTTTTTGTCTGTGGTTTAAATCCATTCATATGTACAAATGGAAAAGAATAAATATAAATCTAAAAGCATGATTGATTTTATTGCTGTAGGTGAAAAATACAGAGGATTAATGAAAGACACAAAAGTGATGAGAACTTCTGAATGTAGGCAGACCTTTTCGGGTAGAGTCAAAAGTGGATCCTGGGAAAATGGACATGGAAGAAAAGGAAAGAAGTTAAAGAACCTTGAATGAAAAAAAACCACAGGAGGAGAAAATACAGTATGTCTTCTGTATATAAAAGTATTAGATTATACTATCCTAACAGAAGGAATGGAAAGTTAACATATGGAAAAATGATATGAGGCTACTTGGAATAGAATGAAAAGAATTATATTATAGAGTACCACTCAAATGTGTAGAATTATGCTAATGGGAAGTACAAAAGGAGGCTGTTCAGTGGGATGATGAAGCAAAAAAGGCTCCAGGTAAAGAATAATGTATTGCTGCCAAAATGTGAGAAACATATTGTATAATATGTATAGGAAAAAAAAGAAGATAGTTGCAAAGAATATAGTAAAAGAGAACAAGTAACAGTTAAGATTAAAAGTGGCAGAAAAAATGCAAAGCAGTTTTGATGGAAATACAAAACATGTTTTAGAAGTAGAAGAGGGCTGAACAAAAAAACTTTAAGCAGTGTTAGTGGAATTAAAAATAAAAATGAATTTTTGGGAGATGAAACTGTGAGGAAATGCTGGAAGGAGTGTTTTAGAGATCTGTATGGGAATGATAGTGATATATCAAAGAGTAGACCAGAAGCATATTCTATAAAAGTTACTGTCCAAGAAAAAAAATATGAAAAGAAAATCATAAATGCTGTGAAAACATTAAAAATGATTAAGGCTGAAGGTGTAAATAATGTGACTGGAGTAATGTTAAAATATGGATGTAGTTTTCTTTTGGAGAGACTCAACAACTTGTTTAATGCCTGTGCATCTGTGCTTGTAAGGGTTGTAGTTGGAAAGGTGAGAAATAAGGACCTTGGCACCCAGTATGACTGTCTGCTAAACACTAACCATTGTATCCAGGCCAGAGTGAGAAGATAATGAATGGGTGTGAGAAAGAAGTTTAAGTACCTAAGACTACATCCATATCAAACCAGATTCTCAGCCTGTATAGAAGCTGTTCTTCATTGTTGCTAAAGTTGCTTGTACCTGCAATAAAATATCTTACTGTATCTGTTCAAGTTGTGTTCCTGACTTTCTGTAAGACTGCCATATTAAGGAAATAATTACTGAAAGAAAATAATTTCAAAAGAAATATATGAAGGAAAAGTGAGTGAGATGCGAGGATGGAGAAGGGGAAGGCCCAAAACTTCATGCACTTGACAAAATCCTGAAAAAGAGAGAGGTGAAAAATATAAAGAACAAAAGGCAGTTGTATAAAACAGATATAGAAGCAAGGATGTTTCACAAGGGTAGAAAGATATGGGACGCATGATTTTAATTTCTTTGGTTTACTATTTCATACTTTTCTGCACTCCAAATTGGCCCAAAAAGGAATGGTGTGATGGGTTTTTATGCTATGGCAAGTTTATAATATTATAACTAATTAAATTATCTTTATTCTGGTTTAGTGAAATTTGTGTTTTATTAGGACAGTCATACTTTCTTTATTTTTTTTCCTCAATAATAGTTATATGAATCCTATGAACTGTTAGGTGCTTTTTATTTCCATTTTATACTAGACTCATTATTGTAGTTTGAGCAAGTTCATTCTGGGTTCAGTTCTGTGCTATGCACTTGCAGCAAGCCAAAGGACTTATCCAAGGTCCTAATATCATCCATCTAAGAAATCAAAGTTCCAGCCATTATTGAAACCTCATTATTGTGTTCCTATCTTCCCATAAGAGTGCCACATTAAGGAAATAATTACTGAAAGGGGCTGAGGGTGACTGCTGAACAATGCCTGGCACTTGGAAGAATGCTGCTATTGGTCCCCTCTACAAAGGAGAAGTACCAAGAGTGAGTGCAAAAAACTACAAGGGGATTTGTTTCTTAAGTGTGCCTGATTAGGTTTTAGCAGAATTCTAACCAAAAGAATATGAGAAATGATAATGAGCAAAATCAGGGTAGTGCAGTGCAACTTTATTCCAGGTAGGGGATGTCCAGGCCAGATTTTTGTTGTTCGGCAAGTCCCTAAGAAATGTATGAATGTGAGAAAGTTAGTTTATGGTTTATTTGTTATTTAAAGAAAGTATATGACAAAGTGAATAGGCTTGAACTATAGACATTGTAGGAGGAGAGCTGTGTTAGTCTATTGTAGCAAAAAATCATGAGGAGTCTGGCAGTAACTCTTTCATGTCACACATTTTATTAAAAGGCTGCGGCTTACTTCATCAAATGGATGAAGTAGCTTGACTGATGTAGGATGCAGCTCATGAAAACTTAAACCTTTTAATAAAATTTGTTAGTCCAGAAAGGCGCTACTAGATTCCTTCAAGCTTGAATGGTTTACAAGAATTTGGAGTTAAAGATTGGTTGTTGAATATAATAAGAGAAATATATGATGGAAGTAAAATATGTGTGAGAATGAATTGAATGATTAGTGAATGATTGAGCACTGAGCATGAACTAAGACAAGGATATGTGATGTCCCCTTGGTTGTTTTACATATTTATTTATGTATAAAGTGTGCTTATGGTGACATTAGAAATATGTTTGCTGTGAACATAAATATATGTGTGCTTCTATATGCAGAAGATTCCATGTTTGGGGATGAGAGTCTAAATGATTGGCAACAAATGATGCAGTGAGGAGAAGGGATCTGAAAATTAATATACCAAAGACCAAGGGTAGTTCTGTTTAAGATGAAGTAAATAATTGCATGTGGCCAAAAAAAATAAAATAAAAATAGAGCAAGTAGATGAATAGTATACCTTGGTAGACTACTAACCAAAGGGAAACTGGATGGGGACATTTGAAGATATGCAAATGCTGTTAGAAAGTATTGAGTAGTGCATGCTCTGTGGTGAGTTATAAATGTTTATTGAAAGAAGTGAAAATGGTTGTATATAAAAATGTGCTTCTGCCCAATCTGTTATATGAAAGTGAGAGTTGAGTATGTCAGGAGAAACATAGCAGTTGAATGGAGCGGGAATGGGATATTTAAGGATTATGTGGAGTATAACAAGAAGAAATAAGCTGCTGAAATAATATGGACCAAATACAAAGATGAGTGATTTTGTCATACAGGGTAAGAAGTAAAGAGGATGACCTTGATGGAGAGAGGGAAAATCCATTACCAAAGCAACAACAAGGGAAACATTGCATAAGTCCAAACAATGGAGGAGGTTTTCAAAAGTGTCTCAGACACCACCATAATTTGCATAAATGTAAAAGAGGGAGTAGGGGAAACACAATCAGACTTGCAAGATTATGTTACTATAGCCAGTCTAAATAAAAGTAATTTTTAGTCTTCCATGGAGTCTATTTCTTGGTCTGGTTTGCCTGGTAGGCTGACATATAGAGATAATGAATGAGGATTGAATTGCAAAAGAAATATATGAAGGAAAAGTGAGCGAGATGAGAGGAAGGAGAGAAGGGGAAGGCCAAAAACATCATGGTTGGATGGACTTGATAACATCCTGAAAAAGAGAGGGGTGAGAAATGTAAAGAACAAAAGGTATGAAAGAGATATAGAAGCAAAGATGTTTCACAAGGATAGAAAGATATGAGAGGCATGCTTTTAATTTCTTTGGTTTACTATTTCATACTTCTTTTCTGCACTCCATATAATGCTTATTGGCCAAAAAAGGAATGATGTCATGGGTTTGTATGCTGTGGCAAGTGTATAATATTATAATTAATTATCTTTGTTCTGGTTTAGTGAATTTGTGTTTTATTAGGACAGTCATACTTTCTGTATTTTTTTTTCTCAATAATAGTTATACGAATCCTATGAACTGTTAGGTGCTTTTTATTTCCATTTTATACTAGACTCATTATTCTAGTTTGAGCAAATTCATTGTTGGGCTCAGTCTGTGCTATGTACTTGCAGCAACTCAAAGGACTTCTCCAAGGTCCTAATACCATCCATCAAAGAAATCAAAGTTTCAGCCATTATTGAAACCTCATTTTTATTAGATGCATAGAATCAGTGTTCTGAACTGTAGTTTATCAGTTTATATCCCTCTGTCTTCTATATTATACTCCTCTGCCGTTAGAAACCTAGAAGCAGCCAGTAGATGAATTGAAATGATCTTTTTCAAAACTGCATTCAAAATCCACCACCAGCTAAATATCTTTACATGGAAGTACATTTAACTGAAGCCAATAAACCTTACTCCAATACTCAATAAGGCTGATTTTTTGAGGAATTTCCAAAGAGATTTATTTCTGAGTAAACATGAATAAGTTAGCTTCTGCAAAAGGTGTTCCAATATATGGATGGATTGGCATTGACAAATGTATGGAAACTGAAGATCCAACAGAGAGAGATTATACTTTCTTCTCAGCAAGACATCAGTCGGGCTCCAGAATAGGTCTTGGGTCTCCAAGGTCCTAACACCATCCATCAAAGAAGTACAGATTCTCCCAATGACAGACACAGATCACAATCGAATCCCAATAATAAGGCATTCCAGAGAAAAACTACCTTTCAGATGGAAGATGAATGACAGGTTGCTATTTCGTGACAGTGCCCTACAGAAATGCAAAGAAGAAATGAAAATGTTCTTCAAAATAAATAGAACACCAGGAACTTTTGACACTACCATTTGGGAAACAAGTAAAACATACATGATTTTTATTATACTAGCAGAAAAACAAAAAAGGAAACATAAAAGCCCAAAAGAACAATTAGAAGTCAAATAAAGAGAAATAGAACAAACATTAGTTTTTGAACTAGACAATTGATGAAAGAATTGCAAGAAGTCAAACAATTAAATGTATTGGAAATGGAAGAACTACAAAAGAAGTTAAAATTTGTCAAACAAAAGAAGTTTGAATAAGCAAATAAATCAAAGAATTATTTAGCATATCAGATTACAAAAAATAAATACAATATCAGCAATAAAGAAAGGGAGCAAATTGTTACATACAAGATAGGAAATTATTTTTTAAAATGGCAGCTTTTTTTAAGGAAATATATGTCTTGGCCAACATCAATGAAGTGACCATGAAGCAATATGTTGAAAATTCTGCCCTTAAAAAAATTAATATTAAGTAACAGTTTACCAACATTAAATAAACCTATAATTCCAAGAAACAAAAGAGGCAATAAAACAAATTAAACTTGGGAAGGCACCAAGTTGAGATGGGTGACAGCTCAATATTATAAAGAACTTGAGAAGGAATTGTTGGAACTATTAATAAACGCAATGAATGAAATTAAACAGACAAATGTGATACCACAAAGAGGAAGAAGCATACATAACTTTGATTTACAAAGAGGGAATGACCCAGAGAAAACATACTCATGCAGACCAATTTCTCAGTTAAATGTTGACTATACATTTTTCAGAACAATATTAGCTGAACAGCTAAAGAAATATATTTCAGATATAATGACCAAACAAACTATATCCCAAAGAGGAACATAAAGGACCACAGCAGGTTTATAATAATATAATAGAATATATCAACAATTAAAGAAAGCAGCAGTTATCTTCCTATATGCAGAAAAGGCTTTCAACAACTTGCAATGGCCATTTTTACTTGCAGTACTGAACAAAATAAATCATGAAGAAGAGTTTGTAGCCTGGGTCAAAAGTATATATCAACAGCATATGGCTAAGATCACAGCCAATGGAGCACTTTCTGTGGATTTTTAAATAAGGAAAGGTACCAGGCAAGGATGTCTACTTTCTCCTTTATTATTTATCATTGCCTTAAAAATAATTGGCAGGAAAGGTTTGAGGTGACAAATAACTGGCCTTAAAATTCAGAGGGAATATAAGCTGAAATGTTATGCAAATGATGTAGTATTATCCATTACACAATCACAAACTACAATAAGCCAGTTGATAAAAATAATCCAAGACTTTTGTCAGCCGTACAAGGTAGACCAGACTAAGAAATGAATGCCATATAGGTCAGGACTACTTTTTTGTAACTACTATAGTAACAGAATCTTGCAAGTCTGAATGTGCTTCCCCCTACCTCATTTTATCTTTGTATAAACTCAGGAGGGCCTGTGAGATATTTTCTCAAATTAGCTTCTTGGCCCAGGCTTATCTGACCATTGCCTTTGTAGCAGCTCTTCCTCCTGTCCTTCAAGGCCATTCCCTATTACCTCTATAGCTTTGGAGAATTCTCTGGATACAAAATTAATGTGTAGTCCTTGGGGTTCTCTGAGCTTGGTTCTTTTCTTGCAAACTTTTCATTACCCAGCTAGGTAACATCTTCAGTGCTGACAGGGCACTGAGCTGTGTATATTCGCCTCCATTGCTATAAAATTAATGTTCCAAAAACAATAATTACATGATACTTAACACAAGAAGAAAAAGATTTTCTATGGAAGGAATCTAGTTGCCAGATATAGATTCAGTGAAATATCTGGACTGTATCTGTATCTGTATATATCAAGAAATATATCAAAACAATTATGTTAAGCTATGGAAAGAAATTAAGAGAGATTTTGAAAGGTGGATAAACTTAAAACTTTCTTGATTAGGATCAGTTCTGACTATTGTTACTGTTAATAAATTTATTCGGAGTGAGAAAAAAACCTTGAGTAAAATTTAAAAGTTTACAAGATTCAATAGACAGAGATGGTCTTGCTCTTTCAAACTTCAAATTATATTACAGAGCAAGTTGTCTTTCATGGCTAACAGAATGGATAAAATCCCCAAACAGTAGAACATCAGTATTGGAAGGAGACGGCCTAGCTAATGGGCTTCACAGAGATTTATGGTACAGGGACATGAAAGAGGACAAAATTTTAAAAGACAATATTATGAGGCAAAGTGTGATAAAGGTATGGACTTTATGAGAAAAATAGTCCAGCAAATTCATCACTAGCTTCTCCTATAAATGCTTTTTATGCTGCAAGTAACTACTGTATAATAAGGAAAGTGCAATTACATATGCAGAAATGGTCCATTTAGATTCCATTAACATACTAAAGACATAGTAAGAATTATTTGGTGATGATGGTTGGACTATACCAAGGCTGATGTACCTACAAATTATTGGAAGAATAAAAACTGACCTCAAAAATAAAAGGAGGGCTTCTGAGAAAAATGACAGAATTTGAAATACTCATACAGAATCAAGACCATTTATTAGGAGATAGATACAAACTGTGTTGTTGTTTGACTAAATTCAAACAAAAATAGCCTCCATATATATTATGTAACAAGGCAAATTGAAACATTTAAAATATGGTTTTTAAAAGGAAAAATGATTATTTTAAGAACTGAAGTTGGAAATATATGTAAATGTTAAATGTTTATAAATAATGTGTATCAGTCAGAGTACAACAAAGGGCAAGTTAGAAACTAAATATTTACTTGGTAACATTTTTAGTAGACTTTTCTTTCTGTTTGTTATGTGATTTATCTTTAAATAATAAGCATCCAGCTTAGAGATTTAAAATCCTTTTCCCTTTTGTTAAAAATAATTCAGTGCATTCTGCTTTCATGGTTAGTCCTTCATCAATGATGTACGAAGCACTAATTGTACAATTTTTGCAATTTCTCTGCCTACTTACTGATCTTATATCTTTGTATTAAAAAGGGGGGATATATAAGTTAGCATTGTTATTGATGTGTAGGTCCTGTTGAAATATGTATGAAGAGTTGGCCTTTTGAAAGTCCCACAAGATGACTTTCAGACAAATTTAGACAGCTTTAATCTAAATTTAACCTATTCACAAATTGATGGCTTTCAGAAGTAATTATTTTAGTATTATTTTAGTGTTGTTCATTAATATAAAACTAGTGCAGCTTGGTTAGGGCTACCAGATCTGGGCTGTAAAACTCCAGGCACTCACTAGATGGCAGTGAGTACAGTGGTACCTCGGGTCACGAACACTTCTGTTCACGAACAATTCGGTTCATGAACAGCACCGTTCGCAAAATTTTGCTTCTGTTCGCAAACTCCACATTGGGTGATGAACAGGATCCGCAGCCATTTTCCCTGCTGTGGCACGTGGTCATGGCTTCCTGTAGGGAGGGGGACTCTCCCTCCAAACAATAACCGCCTCCCCACCTGCCTCCCTGTCCTCCACACCAGAAGTCGCCTCAAGCAAGGTTAGCATTCTATCTCTTCATACTGTACTGTACTGTACTTTGTTTCATATTTTTGTGATTTTAAAAAAAAATACATATGGTTCAGAACGGATTAACCGTATTTACATTGAACCTTATGGGAAAATTTGATTCGGGTCGCGACCAATTCAGGTCACGACCAGAGTCGTGGAACGAATTAAGTTCGTGACCTGAGGTACCACTGTACCTCTTTTCTGCCTTCTAGTGGTCATCTGAAATTTTGCAGAAACTTGGCCCCATCAACTGATACCACTAACTTTGGCATAACAATTAATAAAAACATAAACTTCAGAAAACAAAATCTCCTTTCAGTCAAGTTGATTCCTTGTGACTTCATGGACACAACCATGTCATCTTTAGAAACAATAAATAAATGATCTGCCATGACCTTCTTATAGGCTTGGTATTCCATTCAGGTTTCCCATCCAGGTACCAGCCAAGATTGATTCTTCTTAGTTTTTTAAGCCAGAGAAGATCAGCCAGGTGCTAAAATATGTGTGTGCAAATCAGTGGCCATCTGTAGTGGCCATTTGTATCAATAGTGCTTGCACTTGTGCTTTTCCATTCCAACTTCTAAGAAAAAAGGGAAGGGGAGGGGAGGGAAGGGAAGTCTAAAGTTGCTGTCATGGATTTCTGTGATTTTTTCTGCAATATTCATTTTCGTGTTACTTACATTATTATCCCGCTATATATGTTGTTCTGTACAACCCCCCCACCATGATTTTTGCTTATGCAACTTCTTTTATTATACATATTTTATACAGCTTCTCCTATGTATAGTTATGTGTGTAAAGGCAACTTAGCCCTAACATTTGCTTTGCAACATTCCCAAATGTACCCTAATTTTGATGCAACTTTCCTTAATATATGTATATACTTTTATAAAGTTCTCTAGCTGATAATGTAGTAGGCAGAATCTACTTTGGTAAATCATAACATCTGAAGACAAGAAACCAGTAACAGATTTATTTTGCATACCTAACAGAGTAATTCCTAATATTCACTGTAGTCTGCATGTAAGACAGAAGCAAATACTTATCTCATGGCAAATATACCTTTCCCAGCCATATATATGAAGCACACATGCCCAAAACTCAGGATTGGCTTTGTATATAAAAAAATACAGAGTTTTCAAAATGCTATAGGTTATTATTTTTGGCATAATGTTTTTTAAGAGGTTTAAAATTTATGATACTAATAGCAAATGAGTTTCTAGAGGTTTCCCCCAACTGAGGAAATAAAAATAATGAGTCCTCAAGGGCTTCATCCTAAAGCCAAACAAGAAAGGCAATTAGACAGCTTGTCTACATGAAGTATCCAAGCCACACAGAATTAAGGAGAGGGAAAGGCAGCAGAGCAAACTTGTTTATTTATGTCAATCCCACAGACCCACATATTTAAATGACCATTGGAGTGATATAGGTTTTTTTCCTATAGCAGAAACTTGTCCCCATCAACTGCCACAATCCTCTCCAGCTGTTAAGTAAGAGAGATATTGCAGGAAAATCACCCATTAATAAAGGAACCAAAAAGTATGAAGATAGATGCAACAAAATGTCTTTATTCAGGTGCATTGAGAAAGCAGTCACTGGGCTCCCAGCCAGAAATCAGCCCCAAATTTACAAAGAATAAAGATTATATAGTAGAGGAGAGGAAACATGACGTATCACAATACGTCATGTTTCCTCTCCTCTACTATATAATCTTTGTATCTATGCATAATTAATATACAACCTCCAATTACAAAGACAAAACCCTGATAAGGGGGCAAACAATCCCTCAACCTTGGCCAAATTGGCCCCTCTGTCTCCATGCATTTCTAAAGATGGGCTTTCTTTCCATTCCCCAAATATCAACAGCACAACAGTATAAACATTTCTTGAGTCAGTTACTATGTCAAGAGATGATCTTCTTCACAGTGAACTCAGGAGATGCCAGTCTGTGTTCTGTTATCAGTCTCTTCATTCTCTGCTCAGAGACATTCCTTCTTGGAACCCAATCCTACCTCCTCCTTCAAGCTTGCCAGATTCTTCTAGAAACACTTTGTTTGAAAGTACTAGAGAAGTACAGGAAATAGAGAAATATCCATATAATCAATGCAGTCTTTCCCAAAAGAAACTGCACATTAGGGTTCATACCCCCCACAGAGGTTTAAGATGTCCTGAAGTTTAAAGTAGTGTTTTCCTCCTTATTCCAACACCATCAGGGGCAACTTCAAAATATGTAATATTGGTTAGGTTTATTACCTTGGAAGGACATCAGATAACTGCACTGAGAACAGAGGCAATAGAGGCAATATAGGGTTCAGCATTGTAACAGAAGAAGCTCCAGTTGGGGCTGGAAAATTGGTGCAGGTGAGGGGAATGGTAACAAAGGGCAACACTGTCTTGGAAACTGAAGGATTAGAGTTACAAAGTTTTCTTAGCTCAAAACTTATATGCAAGCCTATTTCACTCATATAAATTATAGAATACTGCATAGAATAAATCTAGCAGATTATCAAAATCATGTAAGTGCTGGATACATTCCAAATCTTATGGTTAGATGGGTGAGAAGAAAAAACTGCTGTCTATGCAGCTGAGAGTTCTCTGTAGACTCATACACAGATGCTCTTCTCCTATTAAAGTGTCATAATTAGCTCATGCTTTGATGATGAAATATGTACACAAGAGTCAAATGTGCCTCATCAGTAAACAGGGAGTTGCTTTGCAGTAATGTCCTCTTTATTCAATATGTTTTTCAACCAAGCCAAAAGGGAGGGTGAAACATAGCTGGAAGGAGAATTCAAGTGCCTGTAGACAGTTAAGTAGAAATTATTTCCTCTTAATTCTCATGCAGGCATTACTGTTTGCATTTTAATTTTAATTTTACTATTTTAAAGCATGAGAGCCTGTTTAGGTAAATGTACTAATTAAGTCTTGGTAAACAACCATATGCTGTTATTTATTTTATTAAATTTAATGGAAGATTACAATAATATAAGGTTTAGTTTGCTTAGAAGGAAAAGGAATAAACAGCCATCTGTAAAGTAATGTACTGTTTTTAAGGCAAGTATCTTACTTGATTTTCAGTCCAATTCTGTTTTTGAGATACTGTGGGCAATAGGAGTAGATATTTGCATATTCCAAGAAAGTCTCCAGTCTTCAAACTTGAATAATTGTATGTATGTATATGCACTTTTTAGGAAAGAAGTCATGATCTTCTTTTTAAACAGGCTTTTCATTAATAATAGTTATTTTAATTATTTTTATCACATTTCAACTTGTTAGTTGTCTTTAATGTTTGTTGGATAGAACAATGCACTATAAACCATATAACCAATTATATAAATTGTAAAATAAATAAATATGAATGTATGTTGGAGATGTACATAATGTGTATTTTATTAACTGTTCCATAGAAATTTTCTATAATCATACTAAAAACATGTTAAAAAACAAGTAAGTAAAAGGTCTGTGATTTCTTGACTGGACTAATTGCTTTTTTTTTTTTTTAATTGATAGAGCTACAGTTAAGGTAAATAATCTGTCCTATTTTTGGAACAAGAACATTCTAGGAGGACTTGTTTGAGGAATGAATTTTTATAACCAAGTTTTGAATGTTATAAAAATTTAAGAAAGAGAAATACACTCAATGCCAAGCAACTGGATTTTCAGCATTATTTATTTCAGATATAAAATGAACTCTTACAAGAGAAGAAATATTTTTTCTTTTCTTTTTTTGTCTGCCTTTATCACTGAAAAGCATAAGCTTTAGAGAATCACTTTGACAAGCATTGAATGATGCATAAAATGAAAAATCCTTATCCACTGCAAACAGCAAGTACAGTCCAGTTGGAAATATTATTAGTGATGTCCTTACAACCATATGAGATATTGACATATGAACAAAACATCCCAGTACATGGAAAGAATCACCAACCACCGAAGAATCTATACTGACCTATACTGACCTCTCTAATTATGATTTTAGCTAATAAATAGTATCAATAATGTCATTCTTCTTCTTGATTGAAATAGACAATACCAAGGCATTTTTTTTTATTAATTATATTCCTCCTTTGTTCAAACCAATTTTGATTTGGAATTCTATTCAAAGCACTTCTTTTCCTCCCCCCCCCAGCATATTTCCCACAGGCGCAGGCTCCACTTTTTGGATCAATCAAATGTTGATCCATGGTTGTGACAGGAATTGACTAACCGGCTTGTCGCCAAAGCCTGACGTCATGGGGTGAGAGAGAGTGACTGCCCAAAATCACCCAGCCATCTTTCTTGCCTAAAGCGGGACTAGAACTCACAGTCTCCTGGTTTCTAGCCTGATGCCTTAACCACTAGACCAAACTGGCTCTCATTATATTTCAGTAATTCAGTATTTACCATTATTTTTTTACATTTCACTCCACCTTTTCTAAGTAAAAGTTATAAAAGTGAAGTAAACACAATCCAGAAAGACCAAAATAGAAGCAAGAGCAAAATAAAGATAATGATCTATTATAAGATTCAGTTTTGGGTTTGAAACCTTGAAAGAAAGCAGGGAGTTCTATACACTATGTGCACCTGCACAGAACACATAGTGTATAGCGGATGGTGGCAATTCGGTGCTAGACATTGTTATCCTTATAGTGTATTTTCTTGTAAATAAATCCCCATTGTGTTAGAGTGAAGCATAAAATCTGCTTCACTCATCATTCATCAGGTCAGATTCCCACTCTCAGGAATGTCCATTGCACTCCCAGAACACTTTGACAAAGCTGAGGGGCTTTCTTTGTTATTCTTCAAAATGAGCTTCTTCCCATTTTTCAAATACTATTTCATTACAGATGCCTTTTTACATGTTGCCAATCATTTGTTCCACACATGCACATACAACATTAGAAGGTGTATCAGGGAAAGGTTACCCCAATTCATTATTCATCTTTACGCCAATTCACTCCCAGAAGCCTTCCCCCCTCCTTTTTTTTTTTTTTACCTTTGCTACTATCAGAGCAGCAGGAATGGCAAAGACATTTCAAGTACCAATCAGAGGGGAAAGTTTGGGGACAGATTTCCCTTTCTCCCTATCAAGCACAAGGTCTGCATAACCTTCTACACTCTTAGGATCATACACTTTTGTCTGTATTATTTTTATACTTGGATTTATTTATGAATATACCAACAGGGCATAAGTGAAGTTAACTATATTGCACGCCATAAAAACAGTCTATGCACTTTTCCCACAAAAAAAGCATTAACAGAATGTTTAGATCAAGTCAGTTACATTGTGAACCATCCTATTAAGCTTAACACCTGAAAGCTCAGGAGATAGACACTTGGGATTAAGGATAGAAGACATCAGAACCTACTTGATAAAGGGAATATCCCTTGTTGGAAACAGAATTATACTATGCCTTTTGCTCACAATGGAGCCTGATCAATGTTAAAATAGTACAAGCTTCAACCCAAGCAGAAAATTAGCTTGCAACCTTGGTTCTATCCATTTCTCTCACTTCTTACTACATCTCATGGATATTCTGCTAAAAATATGAAATTTCACATACTACTCGGTAAACTTGCATCACTTATTGCTCTCTAAATTTTATAAAAAAAAAATTGTTATCCAATGATATTCCAGTGTATAATCAGTACCAAAATACAAAGAGCCTATAAACTCTGGAGAAAGTTGACAATTATTATTTGTTTGAACAATTTTTAAACCTTGAATCCTCTATCATGGAATAGAGAAAATGAATTAAGTAACTGTTTCGGTGCCTGGTTTTAGAAGAATATAATGGTTTTAAATAGAACACATTATTATTACTATTTGACACATTTTTTGTCTTTATTTAATTAAACAGAACCAAGGGAAAAAATAAAAAAGAGCAAAACAGCAATAAAAGTTTGTTCTACTTTTTCCTTTTCAACATATTTTCTTATTTAACTTTTATTTAGCTGCCTTTCAGCTTTAAAATTTTCTTCATAATTTCCTTTTCCATCATTTGCAGCCTGCTCACCCACAGGTCAGGCAGAGGTTCATTACATCATTACCCTGACAGGGATATTTATATAATTTTATAGGGGAATATGATCGCCAACCTGATATCCTCAGAGAAATTCAGTAGCACAGTATGATGAGATATTCATCATTTCTTTTTAGTTTGCAACTTAAGGTAATTAGAGGCATACTTGTATACCAACAATACATGTACATTCCAAATCCATTACTTCATGGTATTAAACACTTGTTACTATTCAGAGTGGAAGAAGTTAATGGAAGAATAAGGAGCTGAATTTTAGAAGATTAAAATGCTGTTAATTTCCATATGCATTTAAGATTAATAAAGTACTAATTAGGGTATGCAAATAAGGACTTCCTGAATTCCATCACAAAAAATCATTTAGTTTCTTATCCATAAATCATACTTTGTTAATGTGTTTCTTTATGTAATTGGGGAATAACTAATTGATGAGCCTGTCCAATTAGGTCTAATTTATATGTGTATGAAAACTGTTAATAAAGTATTATGAATCTAATAAGCAAGTAAGAAGAAACTAATTATAACATGTGTTTGCTTTACTTTGGAAAAAAAGTTGGTATTTAAAAATAATTGCTAGTTGGTTGAGAAAACAACAGCAAATTAAGTATAAAATGTAAGTTGAAAGTTGCTAAAAGAATATTCTACATAACAACATGTCTGGGCCACTGTAGGTAAATAAGTAAACAAGTATAGTGGCAATATAGTGGCAATCATACAACAATAACAAAAAAAAATAACTAACAGCTAATAACAATAACAGAATGAAAATAAATGAAATCATGAAATGAAAAATAGAGATATTTCATGTATTGTAGATATTAAGCATAAGGAATACTTATCTCTGTGGAACCTCATAAACCAAATTTGTCCTTTAAGTCGAACTACCTTCTGGGAAAATGTGGCCACACAGGATTGGAACAAAATGATGCCCCCACATTCTGTATCAATGGAATGTTCAGAAGCATGTCATGGTTTAAACACTGAGTTCCAGCAAAATCGTCAGGGATGCTTCCTCTCTGCCAATTCTCAGAATGGTCCATCAGGGATGCTTTAGCTCCAAATCCAGTACAGAATCAAGATTGGAACTAAGTACACTAATCAATTTTATCCACTTGCTGCCACAACTCACTCCAAAACACTTTTAAGAACATTAGGTAAAGATTTCCTGGAGCTGAGCTCAGCTACTTTTCACATAGGCTAGCAAAAGGCACTTGTGAGAATTCACCCTGCCAGTAAAGCATTCCAGGGGATTCCATATCATTTGATTGCTCTTTGTGGATAGATTTGCTCTTATTTTCTATTTAAAATGGGTATATATAGTTTTCATGGCACAAGATAACACATTTTAAAATACGAACTCAGCATCCAATAAACAATTGGCAAAAACTAGAAGGCTCAGGATATTGTAGTCCTTTTAGTTGTTTAAAAGGTTTTTCTAAACTCTGTGCATCTTCCTAACTTTATTATGGATTTCAATTTGTGTTTCCGCATTTTCTTTTCATCCATTAACTAATATTCCATGATCCCTCCGCCGAGTCCCTATGAAAGATGCCCATATTGGCAAAGTTATTTGTGCCTAATTCTTTCTTCAGAGCCAAACAAAATAATAATAATAATAATAATAATAATAATAATAATAATAATAATAATAATTGCAGAGAGAGAAATTAAGAATAAGAAACAGAGTGTAATAATTCAATCTTCTGCGCCTATTAATTTTATGCCACACTTTGTACTTCCCAGCACACCAACATTTCTCCAGTATGCAACATTAACATACAACTTAATTGAAAAATATTATCTATATTTATAAAAGAGAAAAGCCTTCATTCCAGTGATCTAATTGATTTGTGCATCTCTGTAATGATCATTGGGTAATGGCTACTTTAGGGCTATATTTCATTCTAGTATAGTTTCTAAATCACGGGAAGTAAACTTTATTTAGGATTGATCATACCCCATTTTAAGTATTGTGGGTACAAGACTTGAGGGTTCAGAAAAACTGGAATTGTCTGTGAGACATTGTGGGAAGGTACTGAGAGGAATACTGGACATAAACAAGAGATAAGAGAGGCATTCACCTCATGAACAGCAGCTCAGTCCAACAAAAAGCCCATTCCTATTCCAGGTTCCAAATTTTTTTATTAATGAACTCACTAATAAATGAGGTCTGAACATTCCTATTACAGGTTCCAAAATTGTATACTATAACCCTAATTTTGGAATTAAGAACTTTATAGAAGTCTATGTAATGTTTGCTTTCTTGTTCATACCTGCTGTGAGAGTCCTGACACAAGGGCCAGAGGAGGTTTGGAAGAACAATCATGGGTCTAGACAATCAGGCCCCTCACGGGAGAATGACAGACCTGGAATATTCAGCTTTGAGAAGACAAAAAGGGAATATTTTAGCACTTTTTAAGTACCTGAAGGGAAGTCTTATAGAAGAAGGCCATGACCTATTTTCTGTCACTTCAGGATGCTGGACATGAATAACTGTCAGCCCTTCAAGGGCTGCCAAAACCATGAGTACTAACACTACTTTTACTGTGAGGTTACATTAACAGATGCTTGAAAGTCTGAAAGCACATCTCTTCCCCCGTTGCCTTTACAGTCCAAGAAACTAGGGAGGGTCCTTTCTGAGATGCTTCCCTACCTCCATTCCTTCTGTGAGCTGAGATGTCTCTTATCTAACTGTTGCCTGAGCTGTGGCTCTTTCTCCTCCTGTCTCTCAGGGATATTCCCACAGACCATTACAATAACATCTTTAAACCACAAGAAGGCAGATCCTGAGTGAATGTAAGAAAACACTTTCTAACAATACAGTTCAACAGTGGAAACAAAGATAATCATCTGTGAGGGATGCTTTAGTTTGGATTGGACTTGGACTTTAGTTTGGATTGGACTGAGCAGGGGATTGGACTTAGAGATCTAAATGGTCCCTTCCAAGTGTATTATTCTCTATGATAAACTATACTTTGATCCTATAAAATCAGAGATTCCCATAGGTTGTAAATACTGCTTTGCTTTTGGTGTATATCCTTATAAGAAGGCTAACGTCTTATGAAGCTAGCATCTAACCTCACCGGCACCTAACCTCTGATTCAGCATGTTCCATCTTCATTAGAGTTACGTGAGCTCATGAATATAGCATGAGAAGAAAACATTGGGAAACACTGGTGGCTTTTATAAAGTGAAGTGGATTTTTTATTGTGCTATTATATGTGAATGTGGTATTTGGATGAAAACAGTTGACAGTGATTTTCAAAACATTTCCAACTTTCAGTGTTATTTGGATTATAAAGATACATATTTCTACTCTAAGTATGCCCGCTTTTTGTGTTTTAGGGGTCCCTTGTTGCTATTGGTCAGTAAGTAGATAGGCACAAGATGGAACTGTGGATATGTTCATTGATATGCCTTCTCACTCTAGTTAAATATGAAGTTAGGCACTCTTAGCGTCTCTCTTTATTTCTGAAGTGGTAACATTCAAGAGACTAACCACCCTTTTCCCAGCAAAGTTTGCTGTTACTGCTCTTGGCTTTCCTTCCTGCAGTTTGGGGAGTGAGGTCAAAATCTAAAAATAATGAGATGTATTAGCATAAAGTAGACCATTTGTGTTCATTTATATGTTCACAATAAATAGAATTGGTGAAAGAGTCTACATAGGATTTGTTCATCTGATCTTCTTTTGATCTCACCCTTTCTGCATTATTGAAATGTTAGATATAAACTCTGGGACCAAGCTCTCCTCTCCTCTCCTCTCCTCTCCTCTCCTCTCCTCTCCTCTCCTCTCCTCTCCTCTCCTCTCCTCTCCTCTCCTCTCCTCTTTCTTCCTTCCTTATCCATTTTGCTCCTGAAGAATGAATAAGAATCTAAGTATTATTCTATCCTGAATATTCTAAACACTGTTGTCTTAGTTCACAGTGTTCATTTAAAATCTCAACAAAGGAAACAGGACATAAAAATAGTTAATTTAACAGTTTTAAATATATTTTGCTTCTTTGTTACTTATTTTTTAAATAAATTATTACTTTTTTGGTACTGTCTTTTTTACCAGTCCAACCTAATATCTAGAACTAAATGCACAAACCCATTTTTAGATAGCAAAATCACACTAAACAGTACTGAGAAGAGGATTAGAATTAGAGTTAGGGTTCGGGTTAGGGCAAGAGATGTCCATGCACCTCAATCCATGTAAATACCTAAAGCTATAAGTATTTACTTGTTACTTTCTCAGAGGAAGAAGGACCTAATCCAACCTGTCAGGGCCTATGTGCTTAAAGGCCTATGTGCTTAAGGGCTTACTGCAAGTACTGAAGAGACAAGGGATGTGTAAAATAAACCTTCATTATAAGTAGCAGGCAAAAAGAAGTCTGTGGATTAAACAAAGCTACCATGCTTACCAGGAGCTTAGGGTTTTGTTTTGTTTTTTTGTTAGTGTTAAATGTATGTTTTTACAGTTTGTTAGAAAGTGAGACTGCATAAAATTGTATGGAAACATAAACAAAAGAAAACAGTAATTCTCTTACTATTATTTCTGTCTTGTTCATTTTTACATTTCTTATTTTGTTCAAGATTATTATATAAAATATAAAAATGAATGGCACTGTACCACTAAATCTACTGTTCAAGACTAACTGGAACAACCAAAGAACTCTGCATATGCTTAACTCTCACAAAATTGTTTGAGTTAGCTAGATGATGTCCACAATATTCACCTTTGTTATAATGCAATACTATATAACTGAGAATTACTGTGCAAAGCTATGCAGTTTTTTTATCCTCTGGGATCTGTCTCAATAGAAGAAAATATATGTAGCTCAGGGTTGAACTTGGGGTTCTCTGAGCTTGGTTGTTTTCTTGCAAACATTTCGTTATCCGGCTAGGTAACATCCTCAGTGCTAGAAGGGAGTGGGGTTTGGGATCTGTCTGAACTATTCCCAAGACTGCACTCCAAAGCAAGTTTTATATTTTAAAGACATCAGACTGATATTTTGATACATATTGACAATGCTACTCCAAAAAAATAATTTGGGGTGATGTCCAATGTCATGCAGTGTGGAATTCCTGGAAGCTTTATTTAGCCTTCCTTCATCCCTAGAGTTCTTTAAAAGTGCTATGCTGAAGATCAGGGAACTCATCCTGAATGAATTAGCCTGTGCCAAAGGTAGCTAGGTAGAAAGGAGAGATCCAAACCTATAACCATCCCCATCCAAAAGATTAAAGTACGCATTGTCATTTTATTCAGAAATACAATCAGAAATATATCTACAATAGCATTCCCAAGTTATTAATTATACACAATTACATTTCCCCAATGCATGTTGAAGCCCAATTAATATAGGGGCTGTTCATCTGTTCTAGAGAATATAAAACAGATTTAACCTATGCACCAGCAACAAGCATTGGTCAAAGGAAAAGGCAGCTGAAGAATCAGTCATGTCAGTCAAGAATCCTCTTAACACTAAAAGGCCAGAGTATGCCTGAGAATACTCCCAGTTTCAGATTTCTAAGGTTTCCCAAGAAATTCTCTTAATTTCTTCTGCTTCTCATCATGAAGCATGAAGCATTCATGGAGGATGAAACCATATAATTTTTCAAAGAAATACTTTGGTGCTTGTTTGAGTCTCTTCTGTGCTATTTCATCTTAGGAAGATCTCCATACTTTCAAAGAAATGGAATTATTCTGTTTTCAGTATTATTTATATACATTGCACAGGACATTTCTATGCTTACTAAGTTACACATAAGTTATGCTACCTACTGCAGTTGCTTTAAAAATGACAACTACCACATATCACAATGGCATAGGACAAGCTGTATAAATAAACTAATCCATAAATTTTGGATTTTTTAGGCATGAGCACTAGCCAAAAGATGTGTATGAGTTCATATATGACATAATAGACAAATGATATATGTTGCTTGTCAAGATTTGAATTAGAGGGTTTTTTTCCACCAAGAAGCAAAGTAAATGGCTTGTGAGCAATATGATCAAATTTTGGCGTTCTTCTGTTTATATGTTTACCAGACCTTTTTATTATTTTGTTTTTCCCTTGATTATCATTACATGATTACTTTTTAAATTAAATTATCTTCTTAACAATGTTGCATCTACTTATGCCAATAGAATTAAATATATGTAGCTCAGGGTTGAACTGTGGAGTCCTTGGGATTCTCTGAGCTTGGTTGTTTTCTTGCAAACATTTCATTACCCAAGTAGGTAACATCTTCAGTGAAGCATTGAAGATGTTACCTAGCCGGGTAACTAAACGTTTGCAAGAAAACTACCAAGCTCAGAGAACCCCAAGGACTCCACAATCTACTTATGCATTTGAAAAAAGATTTTTAAGATTCTTCATATTGTTAGACTAATGAAATACAAAAGAAAAAAGGTCTACATTGGGTAGCAATAGTTGAATAACACAAAAAGGAACAACTGCTAAGCATAAATAAAGCATAAATAAAAACATATGGGAAAACTTTTTAATAATGCATTCTCCCCTTCCCTTTTATTTATTTCCCCAACCACTGACCACAATACAGATATTTTTATTTTGCATCAAACATTAAAGTATCTATTTAAATTCTTTCATCTATTATTTTTTATTTGGTCTCACAATGATCTTCCTAAAAACTGTATCCCAAATGTCAAAATTTTCCCTGCTGTGTAATGTTTAATATATATTGGTGCTAAAATTTAGTTAAACTTCTATTAGGGATATATATACTGTGAATTTTGCCATTGCTGATACAGTATTCTCCAATTTTGATTTCCCAGTCTGATATTGTTGGCAAGGTTCCTCTTTTCCAGTGTTGTGCCAAACTTGTTCTTGCAACTGTCAGCATATTTCTTAGTAAATTGTGATATTATTCATCTATGTTTTCTAGGATAATACCTAATAAAAATATCTGTGATTTCAGTTCAGATTTTAGTTTTAGGATTTTCTGAATATTTTGATATATTTTTCCCCAGGACTTTTGAGTTTTTTTACATAGCACCACATGTGACACAATATTCCTTCTTTGTAAAGACATTTCCAATAATTATTGTTATATGATTTGTCTATCTTGGTAATTATTGAGTTATATACCATATATACCATAAAACAGTTTATACTATTTTCCCCTTAAATTATAACTTAGAGCAAAATTTATTGATTTTTCTCCATAGCTCTTCCCATTGTTGTACTGTGATTATTTAAAGTTTGCATCCACTTTATCATGTACTTTATTTGTTCCATCTTCATGACATATTTCAATAACAATTTATAGTTGTCCTAATAGGGGATATTTCTCAAAGTCCCTCCTTCTTTCTTGAGATCACTTTTGATTCTTCAGCAATTTGTAAACATATGAACTGTGAAAAATTCCTACCTTCATTAAGCAGTTCTTGCGGTGTTTCCTGAGTCTGGAGCACCATATCAGCACATATGACTAAATCTTTCCTACCATAGTTGTCCCTGAAGTAAAAGACATTTGATAGTGAAGCTAACGGTAAAGTCATTGGACTTATTCTTGTTTTTATAAGATTCCATATTTTAATCAAACTTTGTCTTATAATATGTCCTTTCAAATTCTTTTCTTCTTTTGTTTCCTTTTAATATAAGTATCTATGAAGTCCATTGGCTAAGTCAGCTCCTTCTACAATTAATATTCTAGTATTCAGGGATTTTATCCATTCTGTTATCTACGATAGACAGTCATCATGGTAATATAATTTAAGGTTAGGAAATGCATGGCCACCTTTTTCATTTGAATCCTATTTATGCATTTTCTTCTGTTAATAGTTTAATACAATAAAACAAAATTAAATAAATAAACCGAAAGTAGCTCTTTTTTCCCCATAGCTGATGATCTGGAAGGTAAATAGATTAAAATGTTACTTAAAATTTAAATATCTGATTATAATCAATAGTTTCCTCTTCCTTTTTCTTTCTCTTCTTTCCTTGAAAGCACCACAATGGAAACTTATCAATTGTTTGGGGTGAAAGAGGACAACTAGAAGTGATTCTACTATGGTGACTGTGTCTCATTGGAGCATTACTTCGTAGGTCCAAGGGTCCTGTCACTGAGTAAATGATCTTATTTGTCTGTCTTAGCATCCAGAGGGCATTTATCAGATATCAGGTGCTCTTTCATGCATGCACTCTAACACAGGTCTGCATTTTTACTGTCAAAGAAGTCCACCCAGTTTAACATAGAAAAGTTTCATAAAGGAAACATATTGCAGGCAAATAACTTATAAAGTCAATGGATTGTTTTTGTCAGAACCTGCATCACCCAACTGTTGTTGTTTTCCATTATATTGCATTCGTTGGGAGTTGGAGTGATTTGTTTCTGCCACTTGTAACTAAGGGGGGCAGGGTTGCTGTTAGTGGTTGTAATGGGAGCTGGGAAGCAGCTTAACCATATATGGGCAATTTAGACTGGCCTGATTGCCCGCAAGGCAGCTGGGGCCAAAGAGCCAGGAAGGAGCTCAGGTAGGAGGGGGAGGAAGGAAAGAAGTCACCACCAAGTGGAGAAGAATCAAGATGCCAGGCAATAAGGGGAGGGGGGATAGATAGAGGGAAGTTTACCCAAGGCTTTAGTTTTAGCAATCTTCTGTTTACAAGCTACATGTACCACGTAATAAAGAAGTATTTTTCTGAACCAAGCCTGGTTGCATGAGAATGCTTCAGAACTGGGAGTTGGACATTGTGGACTTGACAGTTTTATTAGTTTGCAATATAATGTTCCAAAATGAGACATGGGCAACTTATGCCAGATAACACCAGCCAGTTGTAAAGCCCAGGGTTTTTTAGGGGGATGAACTGCAAAGTATTGTCATATAGTTCCACCTCACTACAGGTATAATAACAAACTGATACAGTATGATGGTGAGATAAAAAGGAGGTTCTGAATGATTTTTTTTTTCCAGCTGGTTCAGTCCACAGTACTTTATGCTTACAGCACCTATATTTATGCTATTATGGACAAGTATTCTATTCCTCTATATGCCAAGTATATAGTTATATTAGGCTGGGTAATTCAGAAACTACTGAATATTATTTTTTTTCTTGTCTGTATTAAAATATTAAACCTTTGGGACTTATGCCTTCAAGAAATATAAAGTTCAGAAAAATTAATGCTGCTTTGTAGAAAAGATTTTTCTCAGTATTCAGTGACTCAGTGCTTAGTGCCTAATTCTTAAAGAGGATCTATAAACAAAGCTTAGAGGGAATTTTGAAATGTGCATAATTTTGCTAATAATTATTATATTTTACATTTCTACTTATGTCAATTTTTTTATCTACTTAAAACTTGTCAACTTAAAATTAAAACTGCCAATACAATGTTCATGATGAAATCCGAAACAAATTGTTGATGAATATATTTTTCCAGGAGCAGTAGACATTTCATTATTCTAAAAGTACACTTAAGAAGGAAGATTGAATAAAGCATACATAAGATAAATATGGTTCCAATTCACAAGAAAAGCACTATTATGTTTATTTTCAAATCTGGAGAAGATTCACAGCAAAATATATTTAAACCGGGATAGCTGTGCAAAATATTTTGATTATTTAGAACTATATATAAGCACATAACTCAGATAGATACCATTGGGTTGTCCAAAAGAGGAAGAGCGTTGGTCTACGGCTTCCAAATTCAGCCTATTTCATACCTTTTCTCAAACATCAAACAGTGTTCCATTTGCTTCCAGAATTTGCCTGCATTGTGATTCTTGATAGTATCACAGAGCTCCAAATAATCATAACCCTCTTGCTTGTGTGCAGCTGCAGTACACTTGTATGCGGCCTTTGCTAAATCTGACTGTTCCTTTAAGAGATGCTGAGCCACCTGCCTCTCCTGCAAGAGGTATGAGGTGCACGGAACAGCAGATTCAGAATTTCCTGAGGGCAAGATGCAGAAGTTGTAACCATAAATTTCCTGAAAGGGAGGTCTGTCTATGGAGGAAAGCATTCAGTTGTTATAGGCAAATTCTGCAAGAGGCAGCAGTTCAATCCAATTGATAAAACATATAGTACTTCAATTCCTGTTCTAATATTTGATTCATTTTTTCAGAGCAGATAATAAATAAATCTGATTAGCCAACAGCTGGAAGAGGACCTTCCAAAACTTGAGTGTTAATTGAGAGCCATAATCAAAGACTTACTAAGCTCCTATATATAAAAACATGGTCTAGAAAAAGTTGTGCAATCTCCTGAGCCAATGCAAGGCCCTTGCAAGGAATAAAATGAGCCTTCTTGGTAAACAAATGTGCCGCCACAAAAATTGTAGAGTATCCCTGAACAGGAGGGAAGACCTGTATTAAAGCCCATGGAAAAACAGAATCCCGTGGTCCCAAAAGTGAAGGTAGGGGCTGAAGTAATCCACCTAGCTTTCTAGAAACAGTCCTGACCCTGCAACAAATGACAAGATGAAACATAGTTTGTGACATTTGCTCTCACCTTCAGCCACCAGAACTCTCTGAGCACCTGATGCAAAGTTTTAAATACTCCTCCATGCCCAGCAGTTCCACTGTCATGGCACAGTTGCAATATCTTTTTCCTTAAAGGAAGGGGAACAACTGTCTTCCATTCATAAAGAAATATGAAAAACCAGTCTGTGGTGTTCCTTGGAAAACATCCATCTAAGCCCTGATTTATGCACCCTCTTGTTGTTGCATTCTAATCCAATCTAGCAAATCTATAATCTGTCTCCCTCCCCCCATCTCTCTGGGGTTGCTTGGTTTCAGGATTGTGGTGGGGAGGAATGACCATGGAGAATCATATTCAGGTTTACATGGTAGTGCTTCTAGTAATATGGCTGGCTCCTTAGCAGCCTGGTGTGGCCTCTATCGGCCTCTTGGATTTTTTAGCCTTTTTATCTTTCTCTTTGTAACTTTGGTTTTATAATCTTTTAATTATGTATTGCCGATTTTAGTTTGTTGTAAGCTGCCCAGAGTCCCCCGTTGTGGGGAGATGGGTGGGGACAAGTCAAATAAATAATAATAAATAATAAATAATAATAATAATATGTTCTGCAAGCCAGACATATAGCTGATATAAAAAATAGAATAGGAGAAGCATTGTGCCCATCTGATCTGATTAGTTATATCAGATTGTGCCTTTTGTAGAATTTTCAGATTCCTGTGATCTGTGCATACCTGTAATGAATGGATTGTTCCTTCTAGGAAATGCCTTGATTGCTGGAATGTTGCTTTTATTGCAAGCAAACCCTTACAGAAAACATCATTGTTCCTTTCAGCTGGGAGAAACGGTCTTGAATAGAATGCAAATAGATGATCTTTCCCCCCTTCTTTCAATGCTTGAAGGAGAACAACATCTAATGCTGCATCTGAGGCATCTGTTTGCACCACAAAGGGATGGAAGGGGTCTGGATGTTCAAGTAGTGGCTGGGAGAAGAAAAGGATTTTCAACACCTAAAATGCTGTTTTTCCTTGAGTAACCCATTTGAACTTACATCTTTAAGGGATGAGAAAATGATCCTATGTGCTCTTCAAAATTAAGGATGGTCTTTCTATAAAAACTCACAAAGCCCAGGAAGTGGTTGACATCGTTCACATTTCTAGACACCTGCCAGGAGAATATAGACTGTATTTTTGTAGGATCCATTTTTATTCCTTCAGTAGAAAACCAATAATCTAAGTAATCCAATTGGGGAAGATCAAACACATCCTGCTCCAACCTAGCAAAACCTTTTAAATGTGAGTCTTGTTTATACTTTAGGAAGGGAATTCAGAGAGCTGTGTTGGGGAGGAATGAGAGTGGGCAGTTTGCAAATGATGCTGTTGACATTCTTAAGATGGAAAAAAAATGTTCATTACTCCCAGTGAACATCTGCATTAGGGGTTTGCAGCTAATCCATATCCAGCACAATGGGAACATGTGAGGAAGCTGTGACATGGAGTGGCAAGAATTCTGCATTATCATTTATTGACAGCTACAAAGTATTGTGCACTGAAAAGCAGAACTGGCCCAGAGTGCTTGCCTGTCAATCTTTTCCACCCGCATAGGTCTCCCTAATAACTATGTGGACAATTTAAACATTTGCACTATGCTCTCATCTAAGAAATTGGCTATGCACTATAAGAGCTGAGGGTGGTTTCTCTAAACCTGAAGTTGAACAAAAAGTAACAGGGAGAATAAAATGCACTTGCCTTTTGTCAGTTGCCTGAACTCTTCCTTTGGTCGGAAGGGCCCTCCTCCCAAGCTTTGGGAGGGAAGCCTGCAGAGTTTCCCAAAGACAAAGCTTTGGAATGATTCAGGCACTTGCTTGCTACATGGCCTGCAGTTCCACAGGTGTGGCACTGTGCAGCTGATGCACAGGTCTCTACTCTAGCAGTGCAAGTCTTGACTAGATATCTGAGGACTCCAGAATAGAAACATAAACTGAAGTATTGCCTTTTTCCTCTGCTAAGGACAGGGATCTTTTTACTGCTCCTATTTGCATGGGTTCTTCAGCATTGTCTGAAGAGGCCACCAGGAGGGAGGGTTAGGGAGGAATAGAGGCTGTAAAAACCTCCTTTTCTTACTATTTCCTTTGTGCTTCAACTCTTCCAAGTAGCCATAGATTAACGCAGTGTTAAAACAGCTATTCCAAATTCTCTCAGGTGTTTCTTCTGGCTAACTCATCCCTCAACTCGTTAGCAGGTCCTTCTCAAAACTGGTCCATCAGAGGTAGATCATTCTACCTCAGATTGCTGGCAAATAATTACAAATCCAACACATATTCATAAATTCTATGATTGCTTTGTTTCAGTTTTGAAGCTCTTGATTTGCTGTTGCTCCCCCACCAAAATCATCAAATGATGCTTTAAATCTTTTCATGAAGTTCTGGTAATTGTCCTGTAAGGGATCAGAACAAGACTTAGAACAAAGGTCATCTTGGAGCAATCTGTAGGAAATTCTGCTGGCTGACCCGCCATAAACAATTCACACCGAGTAATGAAAGTCAAAAATGTATTGTGAGCTCCTCTGAACTTCTCTGTTAAACTCCCATGAGAGGATAGAAATATTAGTTGGGCTGCTGTTTGCTGAGCCACTTCCGAAAGAGACAAGCCTTGTCCCAAAAGCTGTGTTAGTTGTACCATGGCTTTATGGAGGTTTTTTATTTGCTTGCTGTTAATATTGTAACAGTGCTTCAGCAAGTTTTTCAGTGTATAGTGGTTGCCCCGGGAATCTGTTATTACGATTCCCTATTATGAAAGACAAGGTTTGATGCCTTTCTAAATAGAAAGTAGAGAAGCTCTCAAAATTGATATCAGCCTTTCTTGATTATTAGAAAGGGTACATTATGGAAAGAAGAAAATTATGATGAAACCTTAGAGAGAGAGGGTAAAATATAAATGTACTTATAACTGTTGTTAAGATCAGAAGCCACTTCTTTATTACTTTTTTTCCATTTCTTTTTTTTTCTATTTCTTTCTTTCTTTTTCAGTTTATATTTTCCCCTATTCTTGAATTCTCTTCAACTCAGAATTTGCTTTGTTTTAATTCTGTTGAAAACTTCTTTAATAACTGATTTTTTTAAAAAATAATTTTTATCAGCCCTTCAGGGTAGGCCAGATCAGGAAATAGACACCACAAGAACTATTCGAACAGTATTGTTAAAGGGCATGATAACAGAATCTTGAAAGCCTGACAGAGTTTTTCTCTTCTTCCTCTTGAACCAAAGAAAATCAAGGTGGACCCATCTTAACTTTCTTTCTCACTTCTTTTTCCCTTCCAGGCTAAGCTGGGTTTACCTAACCATTCTTGAATTCCTTCTTCAAGGCCATCTCCATATTCCTTGACAGTCCCTGGGACCCACAATGGTCACACTTTTGTTGTTGTTTTACTTTGCATTAGGAAACACACAGAAATGTACATAGTATAAGATTTAATGGATTTTAAGAGAATCCAAAATCCTAGGAAAAAGTTGCCTAGGAAAATTGTAGGCTTAGCCACAGGCAGCACACAATTCCATCTTCTTTATATCATCACTCTGCATACTGTGGCTTCACCCTCCACACACACACACACACACAAAATGTAGCTCAGGCTGAATGAGGTTTTTATCCTCTGTTCTAAATTGATCTTTGAATGGAGTAACTGTATTTCAAGCAGCAATGGCGGCCTTTTATAATGCTATGTTTTTGTCACGATTTGTTAATGTACTTTCCCGTATGTAAAGGAATTAAATTGAATTTTTATATTTTGGTCTGTTATCATCCCCATAACTGTCACAATACCTTGGATTTGTGACAGGTATGAGCTAAATTAATAAGACAGACAGTTCATCTTTCAAGGCTAACTGTTGTATCAGGAAAGAATTGGTTCCAAATGTTCTGTTTTATAGCATGGTCTTCTGTATTGCGTTGGACACCTGGTCTCCTGTGCTGTGAATTCTTGGAACGGATTCATGTTCCGGTTTGGCTTTTCCAACTTCAGTGAACATTCTCAGTATGAATGGGAATGTTGGGTTACATTTTTCCAGAGGGATATTCATAGTGTCTCTAGTTACTATATTAAATACATCTGACTAATTCCAACTTCTTCACTGCTATTCATGGAATATAGAAAAGTCTAAATAGTCTTTCCATTCAATATCTTCAATTCTAATGTGCAACTGCATTTTAAAAGCTGCTTTGTTTTGCACAGTGGTATTATTGATTCATTTGATCTATATTCCTCCTTTCTACTCAATGGAATATTAGCTAATCATAGCTAATATACAAAATTACCTGTTTTTCTAAAAGATTGCTATGCAGGCAGACAGCCTTCTCTCCAGTTTGCCCAGTAAACTGGCCTCTGAGAACAAGGCCATATTTGGAAGGGTCTTTCTTGCAAGGGAGATGCAATCCCTCAGATAAACCTTAAGCACATTTAGGTTTTAAAATGTAATTCATTACACTACCTGGAAAGCAGTCAATAACCAGTGCAGATCTTTCAACGCACATATATGATCTGGGTAACATACATTGTTTAGCAGCTTAGCTGCAACATTTTGCACCAATGGAAATTTCTGGACACTTTTGAGGAACAGGTCCACTGCACTGCAATATCAATTCAAGATGTAATCAAGATGGTAATACTCCTGCCAAATCCAGTCAGCTAAGAAATAGTAACAGAATACCCACTAGACACAGCTGTATACATGTGTTCCTCCATAGCTGCTACTTGGGAATTCAGTGGCAGCTGAAAATACAGGAGTATTTGCAAACTAAGGACTTGCTGTTTGAGGGAACGGTGGGGTAATGCAATCCATTCTAATGCAATCTGAACCTCAGTCTCTGAATTCTATTAATAGAATTAATATGTATTATTACTAATTCATAATAATAATATATTTATGATGTAATAGTAAATATAATAGATAATAAATAATAATAATAATAATAATAATAAGTAAGTAATATTAATAGAATTCTGAATTCTATTCTATTGATCAACAGCATCCCTCTTTGTGTGGCTTAATTCCATCCTGTTCTGAGATTTGTCTGTCTAGCCCATTATCAAAATTAGGCAGTGTTCAATGTTCAAGGCTACTGAGTGCTTTCTTGGACCTGGATATCAATGAGTCAGCAGAGTTGGTTGTTAATAGCATGCTGATGGCATCTTACACCAAATTTCCATTTCACTTTCTGCTATGATTCCTTGTAGATATTGAACAGCAAAGGGTATAAGAGGTAACCCACTGGAACACTGTAAGTCAGTGGTAAAAGAGTCAAGCACTAGAACCCCAGCATTACCTTCTGCAAAAGTCCTGTTGAAACAGTGCCCCCAAGCCCATTGCTTTGAAACAGTCTTAGTCTATCTGACACTGTGTTCTCACAGCACCCACTAATACATTAAAGCACATGTACACACATCATTTGGACAACAGAGGAGGAATGAAATCATTCCCATTATATCTACTAACTGATCGCAATTGGCCAAACACTCCAGCAAATCTTTGCTGTTTGTATAAAGGAGCTATACATGTACACCCATCAGTGCACTGGAATCAGCTCATATTGGCTCGCAAGAGCAGATTGTTAAATTTTCTAGAATTTTGTGCATCGGTTGAGAGCAGGGCTGAATCACTGCACCTACTGCACCCATCAGCTGTTCTGCAGCTAGAAGTGCAGCCACTGTAACAGCAATGGAGCCATCGGAGATGTTAAACATCTCCCAGCATGCCACTGTGTACCCTTATAGAGAGAGATCAGACCTCAGATGCAGAAGTATAATAATTTCCCCATGTCTGAATGTAGGTATTCTATATATACAAATGGCCTTATCATTGTGAAACCAATGGTACAGCTACTAAGGGATGTGGCTGCTTGGCACATCAGTGTTTAGGAACTTGGCCCCCATTCATAACTTGCTGCTTCCTCAGTGAACGTGTACAGGGGTCTCATTGGAACATCCTGAAATCCTGGATGCATCAATTTGTCATATAAATACCTGGGATGTTCAAACTGTATTTCATAACCATCCTACTACAGTGAACGCTCTCTCAAAATTTGACAAGGCTTGAGGCGGTGATTTCATTTTTATTTCTTAAGGTTTTATTTACTTTGTTCCTTTAGGCTATTAAATTACTTGAAATAAAAATGTTAATGTGCTTGTGCCAGTTAACGTGGGGAATAGCAGGTTTTATTTCAGGAAGGGAAGCTACCACTGTAAGTCAATACTCAACTGGTGCTGTTAAGAGTGCTATGAAATTATATACGTGATAAATTGTTGTTGTGTGTAAATAATTTCAGTTCCTCTTGACAATGTTTTTTTTTTTAATTTCATTTAAACCAGTTGTTAAAAAATATTCCATTTCATACTTTCAGCTGCCTAAACTGTTTCTGCTGAAATTTCTTTTTGTGTAGTCTCCTAAAAGAGTGATGAAAATTTAATAGATGGTTAATAATTCTGCAAAGGTGATGGTTGATACCATATTTTTAATAATTGAATCTCATGCTACTGAACTTAGATGTTGGGGGTGAGTACTTTGTAAATAATATAATTTTGTTAACTTTGATTAGCTTGCCACTAGGCAATAATTAAAGTTAAGTAATTGAGCAATCATAAAATAATAAGAACAAAAAAATTGCACATCCATATTTATTACATACAAAGTATGCAATTGCATTATTAAATTAAAAGTAATTATTGTAATGATGTATGATTAATTTGCATTCAGAAATTATTTTAAAATTTCTTTTTTTAGCATAAAATCTTGAATCTTGAAGTTCTGATGCCTACAGAAGTACAGTCATAATTATTATTTTTATTCCTCCTAAAAATGCCCAGGGTGAGATGAATAATAAAAACAGTCAACCATGCAATTCTGATGAAAATATAAAAACACAAAAAATTAACTTAATTTTTTTTAAAAAAATCCATTCCTCACATTGATAATAATGGTGAGAACTGGGCCAAGTGATACAAGAGGAGGAAAAACATACGGTTTGGGAAAATCACTGAAGGTAATTTCTGGTTTTGTTTGCCTTCAGCACATTTCCAGTTAATCTGTATATGCAGATCAGATCAAAACAAGCCTGCACACCACTCAGTTGATGTTTATTAAACATCAGAAAACAAAAAATAAATAACTGGCAAAAGTGGGGCAAAAGGCAGGCAAAAACAAGGAGAGAAAAGGGAAGAAATATAATAGCAATCTTTTTGTTGTTGTTATTTTGTGCTTTTGCGTCATTGTTGATTCATGGCAACTGCCTGGACAAGTCCCTGCAGTTTCTTGACAAGGCTTTTTGGAAGTGGTTTGCCACTGCCTCTTTCCTAGGGCTGAGAAAAAGTGACTGGCCTAAGGTCACCTAGCTGGTTTTGTGCCTCAGGCAGGACTAGAACTCACAGTCTCCTGGTTTCTAGCCTGGTGCCTTAACCACTACACCAAACTGGCTCTCATAATGACAATCTATATTATCTATATCTCTATGCCAACAGCATAGAACTTTCTAGAGCCAGTAGAAACAAAATTGTGGGTAATTAGTATGGAGAGTTCCAAAAGGAGTGACCTTTGGTTATTTCATCTTTAACCCTTTTCCTATATGTACATATTGGCAGCAGAACAGAGCCAGACAGTAGGATACCAGCTGATCTCTCCACTCTTCTGCACCATGAAAGAAACAATTTGGTGGATGGGGTTGATGTCTCCAAGAGATAGTAGGGTATATTTGAACCTTTATGCTATATTTTGTACTTTATTTAATTGTTTTACCCCTTGTGACATTTAAAGAACAGGCTTTCTTTCCACAAAGTATTCTTCATGGCTGTCTGATATTGGTGGCTGATCTGATCAAAATAACAACTCAGTGTTGTATGCAGAGTGGGTAATTAAGGTGATGTATTTCTACAGGTAATCACAGTTCACAAAAATGCATTAACAATGTAACTCAGCATGCAATGGCTGTGCTAAATATAGTTATGTCTTATCTTAATTTGTCTGCCTTACAGAGAAGGGGGAAAGACATGCAATATATAAAGGGAACGTTGCTTCTAAATATCATTGGAATTCTTTTCCTTTTGCTTGCCACACTGCTTAAATTTGCCTCTTCTCATAATCCCATTCTTCTAAGGATTGTGCAGAAAATCAAATGAATCCATAGGTTAGGCCAGGCATATATTCTTCCTGTTGTTTTCAAATGTGGCGACGTTTTCAAATGTGGGGTTCTTCTAGTTAGACCCAAACTTCTGCTCTTGTACACCAGAGATGGGGAAACATGGCCCTCCAAATGTTGGGCTACAGATAATGTAATCTCTGACCTTGGTTGTACTAGCTGGTGCTTATAGACATTGGAATCTAAAAACCCAGAGAGACCTTGATTTCCCCTCCCCCACCCCCCAATGCAATATCACCATTATATTTGGCTGGAAAAGGGAGGTGCTGGCCTGCTTTCTGCTATACATAAGCTCTCTACTGCAGCTGCCAGATTAGCACCAATTTGTTGACACAAGAAACCAGCATTAAGTTTTCATCCAGTCCTTTAAAGAATTGAATCCAATCTGGTTCCTTAATGTGAACAATTTGTCAATTAGGTAGAAACTGTTTGCTCTTGTATTTCTCTCCCTGCTTATTTGCTTGGCCATTTACATCACTGCCAACTTGCCTCCAGTTCATCAGGCCCCAACTGCTAGATTCCAAAGTCCAAAGATTTAGTCACCAATATTGTCAAAGCATTGCATTGCATAAGATATTCATCTAATAAAGAGTGATTTATTAGTAAAACATGATGGACTTAAATCAACATAGCAACAGACCTATTCTAATCTTGTCTGCAAAAACAAATATACCAAAAAATTGTTTTTAAATAGGTGTATTTAGGATTGCTGTAACTTAATTTAAATTTATTGTAAATTAAGTCTCACTGTGTTGTGTTCAGTGAGTTTGGATATAACCCATTTTTGCAAGACAGATCCCCCCCCCCTTTTTTAGCAATCAAATTAAAATAAGTGTTACAAACTTAATCTATATTTAAAAATCTTGATATGAGCAAAACAAAACAAAAGCTGAGAACTTCACCTTTTTTATGCAGAGCTTGTTGACATATGTTCAGCCATGTTCAGAAGTGACCTTTCTGACCATTTGTTCATTTGTTCACTTGAGACTGTTCATTGTTTTCTGACATTTTCTAAACTGGAAAAAAAAAAACTTGGAAATCTGTGTCCATCCCTTGGGAGAAAGACGCTAAGGCATGTCTCTATTGTGATAAATCTTTGCCAACCATCTCAACACTAAGCAAATGTCAAGTGGTTAGAGAATATATCCCATCCAGACAGGGAAGCCATGCAGTGATAAAAAGGCATAACCACCCCCCACACCCAAATACTTCTTCTGTTGATCTCAGTGAAAGTGAAGCGAGGGATCAAAGATAGTATACAGCTCGTGCTTTGTTAATGAAGTGAAGGGATACAGGGGGTGGAAGGTGTCAAAAGGATATCACAGGGACTGACGAAGTGACAAGAAAGATGTATTGTCTTCAGGTTTATTCAGGAAACCTTGAACAATTTTTTTTTCATCTCAGAGCCAAATACTAGGCACCTTAATCTATATTTAACAACAGATTCAAAAGGCCATATTTTGAACATAGATATTCCCTTTGCTCCGCAAGATCTGTAAATGTTATTAGTACTAGGAGTATTCAGAACATTTTTTAGCCTATTGACGAATTTTGGGAGTTTAAAGAAAAGTTTTCTTTCTTTCTTTTTTTCTTTTTCATTCAAAATGTCTTACGTATATTGCCAGAGGAAGAAATTCTTAAAGTCAGATTTATTTTAGACACTGTGGATTCAGAGATTCAAGCCCTTGAAGTTAACCAAAAAAAAAAAAAAAGTGATAGTTGCTAGAAATATGTGGAAGAAATAGGAGAAGAAAGGAATTTAACAATTGCCTAGAAAGACAGTTTCTGACTTTAACTACAGAAGTCCAGAGCATTTCCAGATGTGACAGGTCCCTTTCTGTTTATTTTTTTTTTTTCTTTTATATTCCATTTTCTACCCTCTAATGTGGTAGGCTGGATTGAGAGCAAAGGAGCGACTAGACTTGAATCTGCATCTCCCTGATCCAACAACATCACGCTTTGAGGGTTCTTTGTTATCCAGGGACTGGACACACCACAGTGTAGCCAGTCTGTACAAAATGCTTTATAAAGAAAACACACCTTTCCCAACAACAGACTTCTGCTCTCTGCCCACCCAGGTGATGTTGTCAGGTGCATATGTCATTAATACTCAGTTCCGTAATATTTAGTTCAAGCAGAAGTCTATAAAATGTATAAAGTCTGCATAGATATATAAAGTTTGTAAAGTCTGTAGAGTGGCATACAACCTTTAAGCCTTTTCCAAATATTCTTGTACTAGTTGAGATGAGGTGCTGCTTCAGTGTGCTTGTTCCTCTTTTAGTTGCTACTGAGCTCCCAGCAAAGCTCTAAGCTCCAGGCAGGACTCTCACCAAGAGAAGCTGCTCACCACAACTTGTGGTCTTGGTAGTGGAATACTAGTCCTCTTGCCTGCTTGTAACAGCTGCCAGTCTTTAGACATTGCCTCCACTTCTCCGTTTCTCCCAGCAAAGCTTCAAGGCAGGACTCCCACCAAGATACACTGCTCACCGCAACCTGTAGACTTGATAGTTGAATAATAGTCCTCTTGCCTGCTTTAGACATCGCCTCTGCTTCCCTGTCTCTAGGCTGTTTGCTTGTCATGTTTCATACACGCCCACCCTCTACACACACCTTCTCCTCCACCCTGTCTTAATGTTTGCTTTTCTAAGCTAAGATCCTGGGTGAGGTTGGGGCTGCTCGTGGATGTCTGCACATCCTTGAAAATGCCAGGGTGTGACTCATTTTCACAGACAGCTGGAAAGCTGGCCTGGATGCTTGTGAGTAGACAGGGAACCATGGGAAATGGGGTGAGAAGTGTTTCTGCCTGGCTGTAGCTCCCAGGCACAGACAGCAACCCCACTTCGCTCCCTCACACAAACATTCTCTTTCTTTGTTGGTCTAGTAAGAAAATCAACAAAGACATAATAAAAATATGCAGACAGTTCCATTCATTTCACTGATAGATTTAAGCATATGAGGGTGACCATGCAGTTCTGCTTCGTCCATTAATAAGCAAATAGGGCAGAAAAGCAGCATACTGCAATTTCAATAAATACATACGCACACGATGCATATTGTATTCTCATAAGAAGGATCTTCTTGCAGAATCTGTTTTAAACCAGTCCAATAAAGCAGACTCATGCAGCTATATTACTAATCTTGTCATCCTATATAACTATATGTCATCCTATATGACGGCTATATAAATAAGATAAATAAATAATCGTGCAGGATCAAAGATATGGGACCCATAAAATATTAGTGATCCTAGGTATAAATGTTTATTTACTATTTTTACTATTTATTGTTTACTATTGTGCACTCTGTTGGTTTATGCATGTTGTTATCCTCCAATCACTAGCCTATTCCTGAAATTATCCATGAAAAATTACTGGATCATCCTGATCCTTCCGTTGTAGCTCTCTGATTTTGTGTGACATATTTGTAGCCAGAAATTTATACATGCTACTGGCTCCCTGGGACATAACTGCCTTCTCCTAATCTGATGAGAAACTGTCTACTAACTAAATACTGCATATTCTCTCACCAACTCAGCTTTGTCTGTTTATTTTCCATAATGAAACAGAACAAGAATTCAGGTGAAAGGAGTTTGGTTAATATTAGATTATTATACTTTTTTTTTTCCTGTGCTGTAGTGATCACTGTAGTGATCATACTGAAAAGTTCAAATGCGTAATTGTCTCAGACTAGTTGGTGTTCCACAAAAAGCCTTTACATAGTAAATTTTGTCTCTTATTGTATGTTTGAACTAAAAATCCATTTTCTCTGTCTGATCCAGTGCGGCACTTTTCTTTTGATACACAAAACTCTCCATTATTTTTCTAGCTAGTATGTTAGCAGTAAGAGGAAAACAGGATTTTTCCAAGAGAAAGCAGCACACAAAGGGGGGGGGGGTATTTCGTAGTTCCCTCCCATGTGCTCCATAAGCCAAGCGACTCCCTCATCTCAGCTTATCATGGGGCTGTCCTTGAATGTAACTGAGTATTAAATTGCAGCAAATATTGGACATGCTGCAAATACACATTTTTCTGCTTCCGCTGCAAAAAGTAAATATTTGCAACAAGAGAAAAACATTTAGAATATGGAGCAGATTTAAATAAATGTCTGTGCTTTTGAATGGGAACATGATAAATCAAATGTAAAGAATAAGAAGGACAATTATTTGATTCTTCCCTCTGGAAAAAGAAAACTTCATATCCCCTTTTGCTGATAAACAGCACCAACATGTTAAGTCAGCACCTAGAAAGGCAGAAATATCTGCCAAACTAATGGGATAAGTTTATTCCCCACAAATATCTATTTGGCTGCTGACATTGGCATAATGTTGTCAAAAAGCCTGCACAACAAAATGCTTTGCAAGGTTGCGGCAATGCAGCAGCTGGCATGCCTGAATTTATATATATTTTCTTAAGGGGGGAAAAGCCTCTTAAAATGTGACTGATATTTAGTCAACAATACTTAGGAGAGCTAGATAGATGGGTGATAAATCTTTCTTATAAACTAGAGAATATAAGAAAGTGATTTTATAATAAATGCAGAATTCAGTGAAAAATGGTCTTTCTGGAAATATACCATAAATCTGGCAATGCCAACAGAAATAATACATATTCCACTAATCATTACTCTTTCTCATTATGTTTGTCCTAAACTAAATGTCATTATGTGTAAAATCAATCATTATTGTGCCTGCTTTGCCCAAATGATAAGATGATCCTGGTTTGGTCAATCGCAGCAACATTATTCAATGCCACTGATGGTTAATGAGGCAACTTTGAGATAATTAGTATGAAATTAGTATAATAGGTAACGATTTCTTGAGGTCCTGCTTGCAAAACTCATAAAATAATTAAATAATGGAGATTGTTTACATAATAAGACAATCAACCTACTCTCTCTTTAAGACACATTTCATATTTGCTCCTAATCTTATGGGACATTTCTATCTCATAGCAACCACAACCCTCCAGATTATTAATATGCTCCATTTGAGGGAAAGTGGACAAAGTTCTGCAGAAGCCTGGCAAAAAGAGCTTTCTCATGCTGACTTTTATTTTAGTGGTGCTGAGAAGATGTAGTCCTCTTTGCCTCTTAGGATCAAACTCCTTATTAATAAAACACTAAGAACAGGATGAAGTCTTACAGCAAAATTGTCTCTAGAAATCTTTTATGAAAGAGAAGTTAAGATTAATTTTGTAAGGAAAGTGCTTGTTGACCTCTACTTTACATCCAGTTCAAAGCAGTAATTAAGGCTAATGCTGTAGTTAACCAGTATGCACCACAAGAAAAGGCTGATTTCTTTTTATGGAAGCAATCTTATGGCAAGCCACTGATAGCAATATAGGACCAGCAAATTGTTACTCTTAAGAAGAGGTTTTTGTTTTTGTTTTTTTGGCTTCCCTAAGAGTTTGATCTTGAAAATGGAAACATTTGTATTGTATGAGATTATTGCAGAGAAGAAGATGGAAAAGAAAGTAGGGAGATAATGAAGTCTGAGAGGCAGGAAGAAAATAAAGTCCTTGAAAAAAATAACTGTGGAACATAACTTCCACAGGTACATGGGAAATGTGGAAATGAATTAAAATAAACATATTATGTCACAGAACATAAAATCAAAACAGAAATTATTATTTTAATCACCTTCTTATAACAGAAAAACTCATTTTAAACACAATTAAATACCATTTTCTCTTGATAAATCTACAACTGTAAAGTCTTTTTTAAAGTATAGAAGCTATTTATTTATATTTTAATACATTTCTGAATCTCTGTTCCATGGGATGAATGTTGAATATGTACATTATACCAGGGAGGAAGGATAATAACTACTGACAAAATAAGATGTGTGTGTGTGTTTCCCCTCTTAAACAATGTCTGAGCAGATGGCAGTACCTGTCCAATCCTGGTATGGACTCAGAAGCTCAGTACACAGATTGGAAACTTCCAGGGAATACTAGGGATGTAGATTAATCTGGAAATAAATAAATAAATAAATAAATAAATATCCTGAAAGAAAGAATCCTTCAGAATTCTTGCCCAGAAAATTGCATGAATACATTCATAATGTCTCCAAGAATTGAGATTAGTTCAAAGAAACATGACTTCACATTCTATTTTGGAATGCTGGAAGCTATAGAAAGGAGGAATTGGATAACCTGGAACATGCAGGCAGGCAAGTATGACATCTGCAAGAAGAGATTCAGGAGCAGAAACCAACTCTTCTTTTAAGCTACAGATAGGACCTGAAGCAAAAAAGGTAGTCATCGTATTCAAGTTGGAAAGTAATAAATTTGTACATATCCCAGTTTGGATGATAATAGTTCTTAGATTAAATTTGGTGCAAATTCAATAGAATGAAGATAAGATTTAGTGAGTAATTTCCAAGCTAAAGATGAGATCAACTGTTAAGGGAGTTTTCACCAATTTGAATATTGTTATTTTCTAGAACAATAAAGTCCAAGATAGCATTCCATATGAATTTATATCAAGCAAAGTTACTTGTGTTCCTAATTTCCTGCAGAATTTGGTTGGATCTATTTAAAACTAATTGTAACACATGACAGATGCTCATTCGAATTTCATGTTCTATTTTGGAATGCTGAAAGCTATAGAAAGGAGGAATTGGTTAACCTGGAACATGTAGGCAGGCAAGTATGACATCTGCAAGAAGAGATTCATACTACTGTGCAGGGCTTTTAACAATAAATGTGCTTTTTTAGACTTCCGGAAAAAGAAATAGCAGACTGAAGATGCTCCGAAAAGTGGAGCTGATGACTGCAGCAGAATGAAGAGCTAGCAAGTAGACCGGCTCTTCGTTAATTTTTCTCTGGACAAGAAGAGGACTTGAGATTGCACACAAGACAGCTGCTCCTCACAAGGAGGCTGCAAGATAGCAGTCTCTGGCAGGTTTAGAGCTCTGGGAGACAAAGGAATAGCCATCTTGCTCAAACCGTGGTCAGCACCTTTGAAAGGACACTAAGTTTGCATACTTCCTTTTCTAATCACTTTCAGAAATTGCTCATTAACTGCTTTTCAGCTATTAGGGATCTTTTTTTTTTTAATAGGAACTTTATTAAGTTATAAAAAGCATACAGATAAAAGCAAACAAGAACTAATAATCAAAGAGAAAAATAGAAAACAAGAGAGTTAGAAATAAAGAAGGAATACAAAAGTAATGAAAAATAAAAAAAAGGGGGGAAAGGAAAAATTACAAAAAGAATGACTTCTGACTTCTCATACAGCAGATATAGATAAATCATATATTGACCTCTTACTCTTAACCTACGTCTTAACATACATATTTTGTATAATCTATTATTTTAGCTAATCATCAAATCCATAAATCATAATTTCATTTTTTTTCTATCTCCTGCAAAAAGTCCAAAAGGGGCTTCCAACTGCTAATAAAATTAGTCAATGTTTTTTCTCAAAGCAAAGCTGTCAATTTTCCCATCTCAACTAAGACCATCATCTTCACGATCCATTCTTCCATTGTAGGTAATGTCGCTATTAGGAACCTTGGATTAACAAGTTTGATAGCACCAGGTGAGTCTCCTTCAATCCTTAGCAAAAGAAAGTTTTAACTACAAGTTTAAAAACATTAAAAAAACATTAGTAAACAGCAAAACATTGATTAAAACTTTGATTTTAGAATGTTACAAATGAACAAAGGGTCCAGATAAATTTGAAATACCAATAGAGGTGAATATGTGTAGCTCAGGGTTGAACTGTGGAGTCCTTGGGGTTCTGTGAGCTTGGTTCTTTTCTTGCAAACATTTCATTGCCTGGCTAGGTAACATCTTCAGTGCTAAAATGGGATGGAGTTTGCTCTCTATGTGCTGTGGCCTCAATAGAGAGCAAACCCCATCCCATTTTAGCAATGAAGATGTTACCTAGCCAGGTAATGAAACATTTGGAAGAAAAGAACCAAGCTCACAGAACCCCAAGGACTCCACAAATTTGAAATAAGATTTTGGAATTCATTATAAAGAATCCTTCCTGTAGGAAAATGCTTTTGTTTTGAATTTTAAAAAAAACATAATAAGATTTTAAAAATTGGACACTAGAGGGAACTGGAGGGAATTAAAGATTATAATTAAAAGAGAAGAACACATAAACTCGACTTACAATTACATAATGAAGCAAAATATTCTAACATTGGACAAATTGAAGGATATTTTTGAACAATGGATTCAGAAGTTAATTTTCATAGAGACATCTGCTTCTATGAAGAGGAACAAGTTCTACCTGAGAAGATCAAGACTGAGTTGAAAGTGGATTTACAAATGACAGGCTACAAGAATCACATGGAAAAAGATGTTACACTGGACATGCAAAAGAAACCAGCTGATGTTTTAATAATTAAAAGGGATATACAAATAGTAAACCAAAAGAGTGATCTGGATAATTTTCCTATACTGGATTTACAAAAGAGGTTTGTTAAAGTTTTGAAGAATCTCATGAGAAGGGAGAAAGAAAAAATGAAAAGAAATCAAGTTCTATGACATTATTTGAATGGACTAAAGATTAAGATCATTAGAAGTAAAAGGAAGGAATATAAAATTGGTTTATTTGATCAAGGTTAAAATAGATATGTTGTTATTTCTGGTAACCCTTAATGGAGTTTGCTGACACCAGGCCTGAAATGATGATGTTTTATGGATTTGTTTATAGATAAGAGATGGGATATGGGAAGAAGAGATCAACTGATGTATTTTAAGAGAAGGTGATAAGTTACTAAAATTGTTTATACTTGTTGTGATGAACGTGGGAAGTCACTTCTATATATATGTGTGTGTGTGCGTGTGCACGTGTATTTCTTTTCCTTTACTATATTCTTACTTTTCTTACTTTTCCATTTCTATTTTGACTTTTTTCAATTTTTTTTCTGCACCTACTATTCTTTCTTTTTATTGTTTTTTAGTTTGTATTTTTTTAATGTTATAATTTTAATAAAATTACTACAAAAAATAAACTAAGTGTGCCATTTTTAAAAAAATCTAGTGAAAGATTACAGTGAAGAATACTGTACAAATTATTCACTTTCTTCATCCTTCTTGGAACAGTAACTCAGCCTTATAATTCTGTGTGGGTTTTTTTTTTTTTTTTTTTTTTTTTTTTTTATGTCTTGCTGCTTGGTAAGGATGATCTGTCTAGCACAGGCACCAAGTATCAACCAATCATTACGATACCCATGACTTTGCCCACAGCTGATGGCTGATTTGACTGCTAATGGAGCATTATGATGTTGAAAGCCTCTTATATTTTATGAACCAATGCATTAACTGCTCCACATGAGAGGTCTAAAGGCATTATTACTGGTATAAACCTTATTCAATGATACGTAGCTGACTTTTTTTATTTCCTCCATAGAGTAATCCATGGTTCAGCTCACTCAAAAAATCAGTCATTCATATGTGATTAACAAGCAATTTTCCACTAGCTTGGACATGCTCTATTACAGTAGATCATTCTGATTAACAAAATAATTGTGAAAAATATCCTTCTCTTTTTTACTGATTAGAATCTCTTTGGATTTTTGTTCTTTCCTATCATTAGATTATTTTTTTTTATGTTAAGTGCTATTATAAGGAATTTTTGTGCACCATTTCTCATAAATATTTTGTTAATTCAAATAGCTGCTTTATTAAAAATCTGTATTAAACCAATCATGATTGATATCTTTAAAACAGTCATATAGGCAAAATGTTTTAGATAAAATGGTCATATCTCTCACTATATGAGTTCTTAATACTTCAAAGATATTGTAGTGATATGAAAAGGAATTAATGTGTTATACATATACTGGGATTCTATAGGAACCCAGGAAAAGCACAAAATAAGGTCAGACCACTTTTGAAAGCCTTACCATTTTTACATACAAGTTTTAAGGTCTTGTGGCTATGAAAATATGATCTGTGATATGTTGACAATACCAGGAGATGAGGGAGACTTGTGTAGAAATGGGGATTAAGTGACTTGCAAAGCTCAGTATCAATAAAAGTAATAAATAAATCTTGTACAATTTGCATAATAAATTTTGAAAGGAAGATGTAAAACTATAATATTCATAAAGGAAATTCCCTCTCATACTCCATTCTTCAGTACAATATGGTTGACACCATATTTTGTCATTAGAACACAGTTGGAAGAGCACTTGTTTTCAAGTATGCTCATTGTCCTCTTCCCTTGAAAAAGGGACTGCATCTCCTTCACCATTCAAAGCAAATTTAGTAAAGGTTTTATGACACATATTAGAAAGAGTAGCATTGCCTTCTGCTTTTGAGCCTTTTAAAGGGTTTTTGGAGATGAAGGGATTTGAGGTTAGACATGCTACAGAAGTCAGGTATACTCAAAAATAACTATGCCCACTGCCAGGAGGCAGTGAGATAAGTCTGTTTTGCTATTTGTAATTTCAGAAGATGGCTACTTTAATATAATAGGTTTTAGTAGGTCACTAGTTAATCCTATGTCATCCTGAGCCTTCTTTAGCCTGAAGAAGCTTTGTTCTTCTAGCATTGCTTTATGTTGGAGTATAAATAATCTATCACAGCAGCAAGCCTATAAAACATGCTGCTGCAAGGGTTAGATTAACATCAGAAATGGGTCAGAGAAAACTCTTTCTCATTTGAGGGTCCTTGATACAGCTTGTCTGTTGAAGTCATGGAAAGAGCTATTCTCCTTGCTCCCATCCAGGTAAGACTGTTCACTGGGATAGAATGACATTGCCTAACTCTCTTCATTACTTAAGTTGAAATATTATGTGCACAATACAGCTGCCACTTTTACAGTCTAATCCCACATCATACCAATAATATCGATAAAGACAAATATAGGAGAGTAATGAAGAAATTTCCTGGGCCAGTTTCACACCTACATCAGTAGTCCTAAAGATCCTTGTCCTTCTTTCAAGAGGATACAGTGAATGAGCTTCACAAAATTATATGCCACAAAATTAATGAAAAGATACGGGGCATTAAGTGGAATAGTGGCTAAATCATTCTGCAAAAATTGTATAAAATATATATAACTTTTTTTATTTATATCTTTTCTAATTATAATGCCCATAGCTGGTAGCACAGATACACTTGCTAAACTTAGAGATTTGTAGCATTCTTAAAGCATTACAGTATCATTTTGTTTCATGTATGAAATAATAATAGAATAGCTGTACTTGTAGTGATATGGCTTTGTCTTTAAGAGACAATCCAGTTCCTTTGAGGACTGAACTTGAAAAGAGGATCACTATGCCAGTATTTTGTATGAAGATACAGAGCTATCTGCTCTCAGGAATTAGAAAAGAAACTAGATTGGTTTCATGCTCCTTGCAGCAAGTTTCCTTTTCTACTTCAGTGATGGGAACTTTGGCCTGTAGGCTTAATCTGGATGCAAGGCTACCCCATCAGCCTGCAGGGTGTTAAGAAAGACTGTCATTTTCTGCAGGAGCTAGAACTGCTCTATTTAGAATCTCCACAAGGATGCCTTTGTTTCAATCAACCTTTCTTTCTCCCTTCGGTCAGAGCCATTTTCAACTGTACTTGAGGATATGATATCTGGAGGGCCTTAAGTACAGCTCAGCTGTTCCTCATACAAGGCAGACATGAAGTGGTATATTCCCATTGCCTTCTGCCTAGAAAACCTGAGGACATTGGTGATGGGTCTTTTGAGAAAGAGCAGAACTTTCCTTTCCAAAACCTTGCTCCCTGACATTATTTGTCCTACATGGTAACTGGAAATGTGCACATTACATGTGTAGATACATCATTCAGATGACTAAAACTAAATGGCTTTGCTTGGTTTCAGGTGTTCTTTCAGTATCTGTCTTTAAATTTGTGCACCTCAAGGCCTACCATTTGTCCTTATACTTTAAAAGTGTAAGTTTTAATTTAAAAACAAAACAAAACTATTATGCCTCTCAGTGATGCTGCTTAACATTTAATTAGTTTCATTATATACTAAGTATAAGCTATATGCTGTCACTTTGGATGAGCCTTCTGTTAAAATAGTAAGGGCAATAACAAATTCTAGATGTGAAAATGAAATTGTTGAAAAAACTTAAATAGAACATCATGACTAACAGCACTTGTGACACAACTATACCATATATATATTAGAGAAAGAGAGATGAGAGAGAGAGAAATTCTGGTTACAGACCCAATTAAAAGAAACGTGATAACTCTTACTACATCTTTTGTTCATACTGTCCAACTTATCATCTGTCTGATCTAGTTTGAGCTTCAGACAGATAACTGTTTTCTTGTAAATCTAATGAATCTAAAATAAATTAGATTTATAATGCTGGAAATATCTTTTCAAGGACTCATTTCATATATTTAAAATTAGGCTGGACAAATCAGTTTAGAATGTATTGTACTTAACAAGCTCATGCTGCCCTTCAGTCAGGTAAATTACGTCAATGTGCCTTTACCATCGCTAATTTGCATGAGTTACATCCACTCAAACTTTTGGGTTTGAAAAAGCAGAAAATGGTTGGATGAGATAAGAGGATCTTAAAGTTGGTCCTTATTTTGTTAGCAGTTGTTAAACTGAACCTACTACCTTCAGATCAATTGAATTATAGAATTAAGATCTATAAAATGAATTGCACAACTATCATTTAATGGATGGATGATGTGATTTTGTTTGGCAGCTGCCTTTTGAGAAGTCACGTGGTTTAAAATTAAAAGCAACCATTAAATGTCAACCATATTTGATATATAGTATTCATTAAACATATACAATCAATTGTGCTAATATGTTTTAATCAATTTAATTTGGAAAATCATTATCTAAAGCTTTGCAAGCAATTTATGAACATTTATTCCTTTTTTGAGGGTAATGGCTCTTTATTTAGAGAAAAATAGAGTTTATTCTATTTCAGTATATTCCCCTGCTATTCCCCTCTGTATTTCTAGAGATCATGTATCTGACTACATCCCAACAAAAAGGAGATCTTGTGATTGAAGAGTTCTTGTCTGAGAACTGGGTAAAAAGCTTATTTTGATAGTGTTGTGGTCCTTCAGAGGGCACAAGTACCTTAATTCTACATTGTCACTGAAGGCCCGAGTGGCCTCAGAGGCATGAAATGTACCTTTTCCAAAGTTTTCTATGGCCAATGCTAGAAAGAAATAACTTGCACTTAGTGAATGATAGTATGATAAATTCTCACTTGAATTACTATAATTCCCTGCAGGATGGTCTGTCTTTGGAAGATCTGGAAACTGTGGGGGATTATTTTTGCTATGACCAGACATACAGTAGGCTGGATGAAGTGTGTGTGTGTGTGTGTTTTACAAAACTTCATTAAGTTTCAGAACTTTCCCCCATACAAGTCTCCCATTGCCTTTTAGGATTAAAGTTTATTCTGGATTGCCTGGATAGAGTTAACTTCACCTTCTAATTAGCCATTTTTGTGAAGTGATCAAGTCCTAGGGCTCTGGCTTATTCACTCCTTTCCAATCTTTTAAGTTCTCAAGTGTTAATGTGGGGCTCAATCATTGCCTCCTTCCAGACTTCCTTGCCCACTTTGGGGTTTGGTGTAGCCTTAGCTTTGTTGACACAGAATTCTTTCTTTAACTGCTTTAAGCTGTGAGGCAGAGTTATTGCCAAGCTTCAGGCTCAGTTCCAAGCAAGGCTACTGTTCAGGGTTAAGTGGAGTTCTCAAACCAAGCGCCAGACTGGGTTTTAAGCAGAATTATGTCTGCTTACCCTGGCCTTTGTTCTTAACAGCCAGATGTCAGAGGTAGTGCCTGTTGATGCTAAAGTTGCTCAGATGTTAATTTCTACTTCCTTTTTAAAAATTTGAATACCAATTTCCATGTGCTGGTTAATGACCACAATAAAGTTATTTATCATGATTTCCACTTCTCATCAGATTGCAGTCTCTCATTTTCTCTCCTTCTCCTGATCAACCCCATACCCTCAGTTGGCTTTCTCTTTTTATGCTGAGGGCTTGAGTGGGTCAAGTTGGGCTAAGCTGGTCAGCTATTATAAAGGAACTTAGAGATAACATAGGGAAAGATATGCAACAACTGTTAAAAGAAGGAATGAGAGATTAAGGAGAGATTTGGAGAAGTGATTGCACAGTCTGGAGACTGAAACAAGCATAAGGGGGGGGGGGAACCCCTCAGAATAACCTTACTGTGATTTTGTTCTGTATAAGATAGGACAGAGAAAAACTTGGACAGGCTTTCAAAATTCTGTTACTGTCCTGAACAACAATAAAGTAATGTTCCTGGAATCCCTGCAGCAACAGTATCTTGATCTGACCTACTTCAAAGGGCTGACATCAATCTTGAAAGTCCCTCTAAGTTTCTCTGTAATGATATTTGATAATGTAATTTTGTTAAGTCAGTGATAGGTATTGGGCCTTACTTTATCTAGAAGATCATCTTTATGGGGCATGCAATAGCTGTTGAATTTAGCAACTAAATTTACCATTACATGTCTGCATAGAACTGGATCTCACCATTTGATTTGGGTGCCAATACAATAGAGGCACACCGTTCAATGCGAGATAGATGTGATAGGGTGTTTCTACAAAGAGGAGGGTGATGTGACAGATCAAGGCGATAAGGAAGGTGGGGGTGCATTCCAAGAGGGGAAAGGAGACAAAAGACAACACAGTGGGAAGCGAAAGAGGTTCAGGACAGCCACTCCCTAGAATCTCCCAAGTTATATCCACTTGTTGCAGTAGTATAGATTTAGTCTGGCAAGATTCTGTCTATGAGGTGTAAGCAAATAAAGGAACTTTACTCAACTAGACAGTTTCAGCATTGTTCTTGGGCTGGGCCTGACAATAGTTCAACATTTTCTGAAGTCTTGCTGGAATGTGATATGGTCTCTGTTGGTTTAGTTTGGCATTTCCAGTGTTGATGACATAATCCACTAATATGATTGTTCCGGGCACATTAGTAAATGCAGTTTGGAAGATTTGGATCAGTTCTTTTAGATTTTTTTTTTTTGATGGTGACAGTTTTTAATTGATCTGTACTGTTCAAACCTTTATATGTCTGATCCATTAGCTCTTCATTATCCTTACTCAGGTCAAGAAGGAGAGGGTTGTCTTTTCTTATATGCCATTTTCTCAAGAGGGGATTTTTAGGTGATTCGGTCTGGTTACTTCAATTTTCCTTGACTACATCTTGCCTGCCTTTGTTTAAAAGGCCTATATCCTGTTGAAGATTGCATTGCTTCTCTGTGCGCAAACATAGGTACAGCAGCCAAATGAGGTTCTGTCCTCTATCCTGCAAATATTAACAGGTTCTAGAGAATCCAATTCATGTGTTCCATTAACCCATCTGCTTGCTGGTGATATGGACTTTCATACCCAAGATTTTATAAGAGTTTCAGGAGGACCAACTGAAAATTCCTTCCCTGATTTGTCAAGATACAGAGAGGTACATTTATTCTACCACATATGTTTATTAATTCCTCTGCTGTCTGTTTTACCATAGTAGTTCATAATGCAATTGCCTCATGATATCAGGTTTTGTAGCGGCAGGCCATTAAAATGTATCTATTTCCTTTAGATGTTTTGGGGAAAGGGCCAATTATGTCTATACCTGTGGCCACTTTTGAAAATGGTTCTGGCATAATAAGTACTCGTACCATTGGAGCTTTATCATGTATCCCTTTTTTTCCTGACTAACTGGCATACCCTGCATGCCTAACAATGCCTACTGACATCTCTTCCAATTCCCAGCCAGTAGAATCTATCAGTTATTCAGTAGAGTGGGTTTTCTTTTTCCCTTTCCCAAATATTCTGAAAAAGGATTGCTCCATACTGACTGAGGACTACCGACTGTTCTATTCTCTATTCTCTTCTCCCTCACAGAAGCAATCATCAGTGCAATAAACAGTTGTCAAGATGCTAATTGTCAAAGATCATGTAATATTGATTCTAAAAGAGTTGCATTTGCTGCCTGTTTGTTTCTAGCCTGAATTCTGTGTTGACCTTCAAACTGCTTATTGACTTGAGACGGGCACTGTGCGGATCAATAATGTCCATTTGAGCTGGGCAAATTTCTTTCCATTTATATTCCTATGGTTTAGCCCAACCTTCTAAGTTAACCCTATCCCCACAGAAGAGTTCTTAAGAAGAACATTAGCTGACACTGCTTGATTGTATTTTTCTGCTTTCTTAAATTCAACTGGGGGTGAAACTCCCAAATTTGTTTCTAGTAGAATTGTTTATATACCTGTTTGAAACCTGATTATTTGAAAAAGTCTTTTGATATATTAGCCAGTCAGCGCTTTTAAGTCTTAAAGAAGGGGAGGCCTACCTTGTCTCATCATTAGAGGAAATCATTTAAATGGTGACACAAAGTTGTACCATCCCTGTTATGCATATGCAGCTAGCCAGAATTATGCAGAATTATGAAACATGCATCATGACAACACTGTGCAAGTTCTGCCCTTTCATTCTTGTTTTGTGACATCAAATCAAATACTTAAGGATTGAAGTTTCCGTTGTGACATTATGATGTTCATCTTGCAATCTGTGGACAACTGTGGGGGTGCCTCCAATTAGGAATTGCTTTCCCCAAAGTTCACCAATCACTAGATATCCTTTTTATTAGACACTCATGAGTAGATAAGAGAAGCAATAAAAACATGGGATTTTTAAAAAAAAATCTTGTAGCAGTTTTATTGATTTTTGCAATAGATATTTACTCAGAGTTAGTATTGTTATTTTGCCAGATAGATTTCTTTATGAAGGATGATGATGATGATGATGATGATGATGATGATGATGATGATGATGATGATAGCCAATAATCAGTACCCAGCAATATGGACAGATCTGATCACAATCATTCTTATCCTAACAGCTTTCTGCTAGAAGTCTTCCCCAGTCTGGGTGCCCTAGACTTTAACTCCCAGAATTCTTCAGCCAATATTAACCATTGATGAAAACTGTGGAAGGCTAATCACATGAAGAATACTAAGGTTGGGGAACAGCATGTTAGAATATAAAGTGCCTATTATATGAGATAAACTCATGCTTTTGTTACTGATAACATGGTTTATTTATTGCATATGTTCCAAAGACTATGGAATTATACAGTGAAAAAACAGCTCTCATACATGTGTCTATATGTGTAGGTTATTCTAGACTAAAATGCAACTGCTTAAGAAGAGCTTTCTCTGCCTTCATTGCTAACAATGAATGAAATTATCTCACGGCTATTGTATTAAATAGAGCTGTGCCGCACTTTGGATTTGATTCCAAAGAAGTATTTCAGAGGCCAGAGGAGAGATATGAACATAACACCTGTCTGCAGGTCTTAAAATCTTTAAGCTCTTTTTCTGGGATCATGAGGCTACCACCTTTAGCTGTAACAATTCATAAGTTATTGGTAATAAAGGTGGAAATTGTATCAGGACTTTGAAAGTACTCAGCAACACAGTGAGTTAGGTGAAGGAAGACAGGTGTTCATTAGGGAAGCAGTTTGCTAATTAGCATATCTCATCATTCACAGTTGTGATACAATTTACATGCATATCAAGGAGCAAGTGACATCACACTTGGAAATTGCATAGAATTTAGGCTCAGTTAACAATGAGTCCCTGGAGTTTTATGCTGCATATTTACTGTCTGTTCCAAAAAAAGATTCCTGTTGAATTTGATGACAAATTGAGGGGGCAGTAGAACTCCATTTCAATAAGGAAACATCACTCATGGTACTCTTTCATAAAATGAATTAGCTGTGCGCAATATCCTTGCTTTCCAAAACAAACACTACAATCCTTCATTATTATCCTCAAAAACAAATCACAAAGGTCTTTATTCACAGATAGCTGAAAATGAATAATTATTTATACTCAAGGATTTCTCAGTGAAGAATCCAAAAGTTAAAACTAAACAGGCAGTGCATCAGAAAAGAGGACAGCATGACAGATTCTCCAGTAAACCCACCATTTGCCAGGCAGCAAAATGTCATTTCTGGAAAATTGCCTGTCTCAGCTTGATTTTCACAATTGCTATCCAAAACTGATGAAGGGGATCAGCAAAGAACTGTACTAAGAGAAGTGATGCCAGCTGGCCTACTCTGCTCCTGATAAATATAAATTAGAACTAGTATCTTTGAAAGCCATGTGTTTACTTTCACTTTATGGATGCTTTTAACAGGACCTGCCCATTAATTTAAATGAGAATTAAGTATTGGAATCTAAGAAGGTAAACCTAAAGTCAGCTTCCTGGGTGCCATTAGATGTAGCATCACTCTCCTCTACCACTATAGAGGGTTAGCATGGTTCTAGAGCCATAGTAATTTGCTCCCAGTGTGTAATGGTATGTGGGAAAGACCTTGGGAGACTGGGCAAAGAGATGCTGACAAGGGAATGGTGAGATAAGAGACAGCATAGCCCATACCTGGATAGTGGGTGGGGCAAGAGGCTCAGAAGAGACCCTCCCTAGTTTCTCAGGCTGTAAAGGAGATGAGGGGATGAGAATTATACTTTCATACTTGCAAGATTCTATTAATGTAGCTTTACAATAAAGTAGAATTAGCTCATCTGGTTGTGATTCCTATCTGTTTTACCCTGCAAAGCCAACATCAATCTAGCAAGTATGAAAGTACAATTCTCTCCCCCGCCGCTGTCTACTTTACAGTCCAAGAAACTAGGTAGGGTCTCTTCTAAGCCCCTTCTGAGCCTCTTGCCCCACCCACTATCTAACTGCGAGCTGTGCTGCCTCTTATCTGACCGTTCCCTTGGCAGCATCTCTTCACCCAATCTTCCAAGGTCTTTCTCACATATCATTACACAGTATCTGCAACTGGATTGTGGGAAAAAGGCATCAAGGGTAAAAAAAAAAAAAAAAAGTGGGCCAAAAATGTCTTCTGCATCTTCCACCTTGACTGCAGTAAGCCAGCAGGGTTTAGTAGGTGGTGGTAGCTCTAATAGATTATCTCCACCTCCACCCAAGGATTGCTTTGCCTAATTGAAACCAGCCATCACATTTTAGCCAAGCATTCTATATGGCCTTACACTTAGAACTTGCTAAAAAAAAAAAAAAAACAGAGGCAGAAACATATTCTCATCTTGGGTCCAAGCTGTTAAAATAAAATGGAAGGAACAGAAGTGAGAGTTAATTGCAATGATCCTTTGGAGGATAAGAACAGGAACCAACAAACTGCAATATCCCTTAATCCGATATAGTACTCATAACTACACATAGGATGCATAGTAAGATGAGGCAAATTGCCAGTCGAAATCCTTGGCCAATAAAGATACATCCCAAACTGGACTGTAACAGTTGAAAAGAGAAGATGTACCTACTCATCTTGTCCCCAGTGTCTAATAATAGAGGCTAGATTTCCCAGATCAGAATTAATTCTGTACTAGAGCAGGATACTAGTCAGCCATAACTCCTCTGGCCCATTCTTCCTCACTCTTCCTATTTAAACAGGGATGTGTGAACTGGGCTCCACTTGAATCAGATCTGGAACATGATTCACAAATTTCCCCTTCAAACAATTTTAGGATTTATAATTAAACTTGGAATATCAGTACAGGCAAACAGCCCAATAATTACCTGCCTGTAAAACTGTACATAATTACTATTCAAGAGCAAATATATGTTTATATACTTGATTTCCATTCACTTCTCCTCCTCCTCTTCCTCCCCCTCATGTTGAAGCGGCAATGATGCTGGCAAAGGGCAATGTGAATTATTGGCAGAACAAGGAATCGTGGGGTGGAGGTGGGATTGGGAAGTGGCAATGACCCAAGCAACAAGAGGGAGACTAAAACTGGACAAAAATACAGAAAGGAAGGGGGATTGTCAATAAGTAAATGTCTAAAGTAATTTCACCCATTCCGGTACTAGCAGGAAATCTGTCTGTCTGTCTGTCTGTCTGTCTGTCTATCTATCTAATTTGTATAGCTGCCCATCTCACAAGTGTGACTCTGGGTGGTTTACAACAATTAAAAAACAACTGAAACAACAAAAATATAAATAAACACAACAGCAGACAACCTAAAATATGTCTCATGATTGAGTACAAATAGAAGCAGAGTATGAGGGTAATGCTCTTTGACATAATGAAAGAATATTATGAGTAATTTAAATATGCCCATTATTTGAACATTTTCTCAATAGCATTAGTTTAGCATTTATGATATGGTAAGATTTAGGGTAGAGAGCCAGTTTGGTGTAGTGGTTAAGGCATCAGGCTAGAAACCAGAAGAGTTATAGTCCCACCTTAGGCACACAGCCAGCTGGGTAACCTTGGGCCAGTTACTCTCTCTCTCTCTCAGCCCTGGGAAGGAGGCAATGGCAAACCACTTCTGAAATCTTTCCAGGAAAACTGAAAGGACTTGTCCAGGCAGTCACCAGGAGTCAACACTGACTTGAATCCACCCCCCCCAAAAAAAGATGTAGGGTGGGTAATATATAAAGCCAGAAGATATGTCTTGCCCTTTTCAACTTCATTCATGTGTTAAGAATATAAAAAGTGCACTGTTGGATCAGATCAAAGGCCTACATAATGGTATGTGGGAAAGATCTTGGGAGATGGGTTGAGGGAATGGTCAACTAAGAGACAGCATAGCCCACAGCTGCATAGTGGGTGGAGCAAGAGGCTCAGGAGGGACCCTCCCTAAGTTCTTGGGTTGAAAAGGTGATGGTGGGAGAATTGTACTTTCAGACTTTCAAGATTCTGATTGTAACTTTACAATAAAGTAGAATTAGTTTATCTGGTTATGTTTCCTGTCTGGACTACCTGGTAAGGCTGACAGCCTATCAGATCCAGCATTCTATTTCTACCATAACTAGATGATTATGAGAACCCCACATAAGGGTAGTAGCCCTCTGTTATTGCTAGCCTCATATTTCTAACTTTCTTAGAGAACACCACTGGTAGGCTATATTCCATTTGATAACAATTAACAATAATAAGTGTATATTTTCTAAATATCCCTTCCTGCCCAGAAATGTAAACATAGTTCTTACATAGAAAGCACTTTGACAGGCTTGATCCCCTCAAAGGTCAAGTTTGCTTACAAATTTCATTCAAAATAGCCAAGTTATAAAGAATTATTGGCACTTACCACTTTTAAAAGATCACTGCTAAAAGAAGCCCAGAGTTCCTTGTCTGAAGTTTGAAAGGATTAATCCCCTGATAAGGTACTACTATTTTTATGAATTATCCAATTATTTCAAACTAGGAAACAATGTTGTAGCCTGTAATTATCAGCAATAGTCAGTGGGAGTTTTGGATTCACGAATCCAGATTGGGGTTTGGACCCCTGAGTCAAATCACAGAGAGCTTTGAATCAGTCTGAAGCAAACTGGGCTGTTTTGTAAATTGCCAAATTAGAGCCTAAATCTAATCTTGCAAACATTACATTGTCATAATATATAGACATCATAGCCAATAGCCTTATAAGGCATGACTGTTTAATCCCCTTTTAAAATAACTGAAGTTGCAGGTTATTGCCATATTTTGAGGGTGCAAATTCCACAGTTTAACTAGATCTGATTAGTATTTTCCATTCAATTTCTTAGATGTTTTTATGTTCTCATACGATGACAGAGGGATGACAGGTTTTCTCAGTACCATCACAATTTTATCTATCTAAGATTAATGATTTATCAGAAACCCAAGTCTTTTCTCTGAGATTTCCACAGCTGAGCAGAAGAATAGCAGATCCTGGTGAGGCAGGCGTTCCAGATGTAGGGCAATTAGACCTCTGCGTATGTATGCATGTTTGTGTATAACAGAGGCAGAGAAAAAGAGTGCAGACAAAATTAGAATAGATAGGAGCTTAAAATAAGAGCTCCTGGGAGGGTGTTGCAAGACCCTCTCTTCAGTGCCCCTAACAGGATATGGCCAGGTGATAGCGAGGTGAGCAAAGGTACATGGCCAGTGACAATGTTTTCAAAGCAAGTAACAAGTGCAGTTATCAGTTTTTCTTCTCCCCATTTTGCTTAAACTGTCAGGCAGTTGGGAGGCACTACTAAAAAGAAAATCTAAATTTCAGCTTTTTTCTAATTACTTTTAGCTAACATGGTAATGATAATGAAACAGACTAATTCAGTTCTATTACAGTACAGTACTGTACAGTACAGTACAGTACAATTACAGTACAGTACAATTACAGTACTAAAATTAAATGGAGATCTTCATGATATTAAAACATTGTTTGGAATGGTATAAAAATGCAATAGTTTGTGTGTTTTTAAATTATTTCTTATTGCATATATACTGAAATTGACTTCAGAGGCTGAGTGTGAAATTTCTTGACCACCAGACAATAAAGGGTTTATCTAAGCCTATTCCAGGTGGCAGGCCTTAGCTGATCTTGGCTGATCCCAAAAGCTAAGCAGAGTCACCACAGGCTAGTACTGGATCAAGAACCCTAGGAAATTCTGAGGCTATAGACTAAATTAAAAAAAAACAACAGCCCTCCAATGAAGGCAATAACTACGACTGCATTGTTCTCAAGAAAACTGCAAACTTAGCTTTATTTTATTTTATTTTATTTTATTTTATTTTATTTATTTTATTTTATTTCATTTCATTTCATTTCATTTCATTTCATTTCATTTTTTGTTTTCAGCACCTGAAGATTAAAAACTTTAAAGTAAAAGCTTCATAATTTTTCATTTGTCCAAATCTAAGGTATGGAAGTAATGTATAGTATATCAGAGTGATAAGTAGCTCATTTTCATTTTTAAAAGTAGGCTGAAAAGTAGCATGCTTATGTCAACTCTCCTCAGAAAAATATTATGGTAATATTTAGTTCAAGAAAATATGATGTAGATGAATACACAGAAATACACACACAAACATTATTGTGTGCGTGCACACACACACACACACACATACTCCAAGACACCCAATTGAGAAGAAAATATCCTTTTTAACTTTAGCTCTGTAGCTTCTATTATACTCCAGATTCTACTTTCTGGCAATGAAGTGGAACATGCTGAAGTTATAAAGGAAAATGTTCCAGTAAAAGATGACAACGGCTACTTGTTTTGCTTTTCTCTCTAGTAATTGTAGCTGGACTTTATGTCCTGTTTTCTGAATCCAAATTCTTTCTGTATGACTTTTCAACTGGAGAAGCCTGATGATCCACATCTCTGTAGCACTTTGCACTTGGCAAAAGCTTTGAATTGAATTCAGATTTAATTAATTTTTTAAATCTTATTTTAAAATTGAAATTGAATAATCACTCTCCTTTTCCTCATAATATTTCCATTACTGCTCTGTTCTGTTCCTTACCAAAGTAGTAGTCAATAGTATCTACCTTGAGCTGTTCAAGGTGAGAACCCAGTAGGGCTATGCTCATATTCAGCAAGAATTTTGACACAGAATGGGGTAACTCAGAGAAGCTTTTAACTCAAAGTGATGAGTGTCTAATTTGCCCTATCTCTGCTGCAAAATCTTATACAAATCTTATGCAAAATCCATTTCACTTCAAGACCTCAGGCAAGTATCTGAGGTACCACATATCAAAACTTAGGGTTGAGGGAGGTGATTTTAAATAGTTCCCTTTGGATTTGCGTGGTGGGGAGAGGAGATGGGAAGGAAGGGAATTTGAATTTGAACAAGCACAAGTCCATCCTCAAATCAAAATTACCCTTGCAATTAGTGTCCAAAATAACAGCCTTGGGATCAGATACTAAGCTCACAAGAGAAAGATAACTGTTCATATAATTCCTGGCAGTGTAGCATCTATTTTGTTAGAAGCCAAATTGGCTTCTAACAAGTAATTGTAAATAATGTGTATGCCTTCCTTCTCTCTTTTGTGCTTGGAAACAGTATCCACCTGTCCCATTTTGGTCTGCTGATAGAGGTGTGTGTATATCTGTGTGTCCACAACGACTGAGGGTCAATGAGATGGGTTTGTAGACAAATTGTGCTGGCAGAGCAGGTTTTGGGAATGCTGCAGAAATCTGAGCAAGCAGTTGCTAAGGTCAGACAGTCTAATGTGAAAATTTCTGCACTGCTTTCTTTGAAATTTGGTGTGCATCATCTCATTATATGAATCTGTCTTTCCAGTAAGTTTTATATCTGTCTGATGAAAAGTTAAAAAAAAAAAAAAAGTTAGGGGCACTTCAATAAACTAGATAGTAAATAAATGTATCTTGAAACTCCTATATCAATCTCTGTGAAATATGACAGGCTTCATCTTCTCTTAATAGCCTAATGTCCTTACAAATTCCTTTTTATTGTGATAACAAAAAAAAAAAAAAACACCAAGTAGCATCATTACTATATTATATCTTCCCTTGTTATGCAAGGGGAAGATATAAAGGGAAATGCAAAGTTAGTTTTCGACAATAATGCTCCAGAATAATGGATCAAAATAAAATATACCAGATTACTTCTGAAAATCCAGCTATTAAGCAGGCCTCAGGGTTTTGCACTGACCTAGTTTTTAAGCATGATGCAAGAATCACATAATTTTATGCTGTTTTTAGAGCATTATCCTACTTAGTATGTCTATGTTTACATTCTGCTTTTTAATTAGCTTGTTACATAGTTGTGACTTCATTTTTTCCATTAAGATTGTTTGTAATTAATTGGAACTGTCTAATTTTTTAATCACTGATACAAAGCAAGTCTTAGTTCATTTCTATTTTGTATGATGATCATTTGTTTATATGAGTAAGTCAGTCATTTAGCTCTTCATAACCTGGCTCAATACCCTTAGATATCTGAGCAGAAAATGTATGTGCATGTATGTATTTGTAGAGGTGCTTTCCAAATGAAAAAAAAAAAAAGTGAAGGGGGGGGGGAAATAATACCAATACATAACAATTAAAATGCTTTATTTTAACTCACAGTATCCTTAAGGCTTTGTACAATACAGCTTTCGTTCTCACTCCTTTTTTTATTCTTTCCAGCCCAATAGAATGTTGAAAACAAATTATGTAAAGAGTCTTCGGACTTTTACTGCCTGTCAATCAGTAGGATATCCGTTCAAAAACAACAGCACCAAATTTGGTGTGGGGGTAGAAGATGCCAAGTAAAAGATCAGATTTAAAAATGGGTGGCATTTATGTAGAAAAGGTATCCAGAAAAAAACATTGTCTTGAGCATCCTAGAGGAAGAAACAAGCCTCGCCCCTCTCTCTCCTCTTGATCACATGATCCAGAAGACAGCATATGCATCCTGCCCCATCCTGTGTTTCCCAGCACACAAACACAGTCCCAGAATGAGGGGAAAGCCAAAACACACAAAGAGAAAGGAGATGTAACCATTGCACAGAAGAAAATGCAAATATTTTCCATAGTCACTGCTGGCAAAGGAGTTGGAAAGAATTTCAAAAGCTATGTGTTGCATGCTTTCCCTGTTTTGTTTGACATTAATCAATCCACAGACAGATGTTTGACATCTCATCTAAAAAGTATTGTCTATTGACCAAATAGATATTATATAGAGATAAAATGCATACCAATAACAATATATGTGAGAATTTGATTGTGAGCTTCTTGATATCATCATAAAACATTGACACTAAGATAAAGCCTGTTTTATTGAGTTGGATTTAGACTTAGTCTTAGTGAGATCCATTAAAACAATTATAATTTAAATTAATCTGATTTAAATCCTATTAATGTTATGGAATAAAATTTAAGTCAGACCATGTTTGGATCTAACCCCTTATATATGACATTATTTTGGCTTATTTACTGTTATTTTGCTTTGAAATACATCTTTTGAAATAACCATCAGCTCATCATCCTCTTTGCATACCACAGTCTACGTTTGGCACTGTGAACTTCTGTTCAAAGAATCATCAGAGCATCTGCCTTTGCTGTTGCCTAAGATTCTTATACTTGGCAAAAACTCCTTGTCAATTCCTATTACTGGATGAGAAAGGTAGATTTTCAGGCTTATACTAGTTTTAATGGCTGTCTGAAATAAGAATTCATTATCTCTTTATCTTTATTACTATCTGGCTGCACTGAAATCCTGGCAAAAATTCAGATACCTATCTGTATGGAGATTGGTTTCAGTATCAGCAGTTAATGCTGCAAAACATATATATAAAATATTTGGTAATAGATATAGCTGGTCAATTACCTGTAAAATGTTACATTATCAGATAATCTAATTTAAATAGTAGTACTTTCATTTGCTTTTTGTGGCATCTGGGCCTCTTGTAATATTTTTATTTGTATCAGCTGTTATTCAAAGGATTTACTTCTGGAAATTACCAAACCATCCTCCAGAACAGCGCCGTCTTGGGAGAAAGGAATATTCCAGAATTCACTGAAATGTTCCATTCTCAAAACAGTGAGTTTTGAACATCCCTATTAAGCATTGTGGATTTGGGGAACATGGGGTTAGCTAAAAGAATGATTATACCACACAGAAAGAAGAAATCTACACCTGATTTACAGCAACAAATTGTGATGGATGGTTTGTCAGCATATGAATTAGTATTTTTACAACAACAGACCAGGAAGAAGGCTTCTGAACAATATGGTCTAAATTTTTAAGTTATTCTATTTGTAACATAATCTCTAGGCCTTTCTCCCACTCCCACCCCCACCCCATTTTTATTACTTATCACTTTTGAGCTTACGCTAATCCTTTAATGTCTGTATTTGTACTTTTCTTATGCTGATTAGTTTAACATAATAGAATAAAATATTTTCAGTACTTCAGTATTTATGCTCTTCTCAATGAGGAAGAAAATATTTTAAAAAAAAGTTTGCTTAAGACTGATAAATTCTTGAAGGGCTCTCTACCTTCATTATTATCATAATTTACACTGCATATTATAGCGATGAACTTCTAATGCAACGTACTGATAAATATATGGGTACTGGTATAAATACCTTGCATAATGAAATAGTATGAGACGATGTTAGTGCAGGCTTTCACAAAAACAACATTGACTGATTGTGCAATCCTACTCTGCTCTTTGTGCAGAGTAGAAGAAAGAATCTTATGATCTTATTCTAGTGCATGTCCTGGGAAAAAATATGACCAAACAAAGCTTGATCCTTAGCTTCAGATGGCCAATTTCTCATATCCTAATCCCAGAGAGTCATTCATATATAACCCATTACTGTCTGACAATATAGAAAGATTACATACATGTAATACATACATGTATTATATATTATATATTATTATATTTATATTATATAATTATATAATTATAATTTATATATATAATTATAAACATATATTATACATACATGTAATACGTGTCTCCTAGAGTTAATTGGATTAAAGATTAAGGAGTGCAGCTTTAATCAAATAAACGTCATGTTTTGTTTGGATCTTATTGTGTGTATGGTAGCCAATGTGGAATGTTGGTTTAGGTGTTGGACTAGGATTGGGACAACTCAGAATTAAGCCCACTCTCAGCTATGACAGTTCAGTGATAAGTTTGGACCAGTAGCTCTCTCTTAGACCAGCCTATTTCACAGGACTGCTGTTGGGATAAATGAAAAATGATTCCCATATAAATTATCTTGAGCTCCTGAAAACCTAACCTAACAAATATATAAATAAATAAATAAAATGTTGAATATTTAAAATGTACTCTAGCACTTTGGTTATAACAACAACAAAAGTATCCTTCTCTCATAATTTTTGCACATATTCATGGATACACAATGCTAAATGTTACTATGAAACTAACATTTTTGAAGGCACTAGAAGTCTAATCATCATCCTTGATTCCTAGCCCAAATTTGCATGTCTTTGCTGGAGAACGGTACCTCTTTCCAATTTGTGTTTGGTCTCTCTCAACACTTAAATGCAATGCAGACATGCAGTATCATTGCTCCTCATCCAGAAGGAAGTTTTCTCTCTTATTTTAGATTTTTTTTTTTACTACCCATGCCCTTAATATTTGTCTTGAACCTATATGGTTCTTTGGAGTACTATATCCCATAAATAGTCCTATGAAAAATATTGCTGACAAGTAATTTTCCTTATCTAGTTTGTTTCCATTATTCCTTGTGTTCACTAAATTTAACAAATTCTTTGAAAACGCTTGTGGAGAAATTTAAGAGAGCCAAAGAACACTGCTGATTTTAACCAGACTAACTGATGCCAATAATGTCCTCTTTTGAAATTAATATTTTCTTTGTGAAAAGCCCTATAATTTTGTCATTTACAATATTGTGTAGAACATATTTAGTTATGCTCCTTCTTGGACTGTTTATTCCGGCAATTTCAAACAGTGACAAATTTCCTGATTCAGACTTATGATCTGTTTGCTCAGTGGATGGCCTGGGATTTCTTGAGTGAGTACTACTATAAATTTTGTGAAACCAGTTGTGTGCTGCTCATAAACAAACCAAGTATTTGAGAATAATTTGGAGATATTTTAATGGAATGAAAAAATGAGGCTTTGTTCTGATAAGCAGATAAATGCTTTCCTTTGGGTTAATCTGGAATGTTTACACATTGTGTACCTAAATTGCACAATGATCCATTTCCAGATAGTATTTATTCTGCTTTTAAGACCTAGTTAAGTATTAACTATGCATAAAAATATAGATTAATCCTTTACGCCAGCTCCCATGTTTAAGAAAATTTACTCCTCAGCACACCAAAGCTAAAAACCTGAACTGGCTCCAGTGAGGATTAAAACTGTGTACATGGAGTAGGGCTTGAATTTTTTTTTCCAATTACAAGGCTGGAAAAAACATTTAGGTTTCCCCCACCCCAGCAGAGTAATTCCAGGCAAGATCTGACTACCATACATTTACAGTTCAGTGAATAAAGTCAAGCAGTGAAACACAAGATGAACAACTTTCACATTGCTTGGTTTTCCTTATGCTTCCATTTGTGGATAGATATATGATGTTAGCAAATCATTTCTTCCTGTAAATGAATAGCTCAGGTCATAAATTGAACAGTTGGGCTGATATGATAGATGTTGAACTATTAACTTAGAACCAAGGCCCAAATCCCTATGCAGCAAGGCAGGGATCTTGGGCTGTCATTTTTGCTCTGCCTAAATCAATTATGAGTTTTTGTGATTAAAAACTGAGATTTAAAGGGGAGGGGGAATAGAAGGAGACTGGTCAGTAGGGTTGTATGTATGTGTAAGGCATAAAAATAATGTGTGTATATCCATATTTGTTATTATTTAATATTTCTGATTTATGTTTTTAGAAACATTGTGGTGTATTGGACTGAGAAATGGAACTGAAGGTGAACTGAATGAAATTGTGTAATATTTCCTCATGATTTGAGATTAGACATGCACTCTGACTCCAGGTATATTTGTCAGAGAGGACTCAAAAGCTAGTTTTGGTGGTCCAGACCTATGGTTCTTAATATGTGGGGTCCCAAAGATATTTAGCTGGTAGAGTGGAGTAATGATGGGTGCTATGTATTTGTGTTGTGTAAGGGATGAAACTGATGAGGTGAGAACCAGTGATTCTCAGGTTAGACAGAATGGTTATATAAACATGAAGTAGATGTCTTAGACTCTCAAGGCTGGATAAATAATAGCCAAAGTTCTATTAACTTAAAAGGAGGGAGGAAAAGACCTGGGACTCACATACATACGTATATCATCCGATTCCTTTGTTCCGCAATATTTATTATTTATTTATCAAATTTATATGCCACCTGACTTCCAAGATTCAGTAGGCAGATCTACGTATGTGTTTATGACTCCTTTTTTGTCTGTAATAAATAAATTATATATTTCTGTCAAGTCTGTGAAGCTTCTGCTATTACTGAATGTGGGACTGAATTCTGGACTTTCAGTATCTACTGCCATGCCTAATGTGAAGTCTGACAATGTGTTTGAGAGACTGTATGGCTTCCCACCATCTACCCACAGCTATCTCTTGCACTCTACCACATGTGAGCAATTTTACCACTTCTACCACATTTAAGAATTTAGACTGTAGTATTACAGAAGAATCTAAGGTTTCTTTCAGAATTTTTTAATTGTATATGTCTTCAATCTTTTTCTTACCATTTTTCTTCTCTTTTTTTTTCCCCTACTCAAAAATCCACTGAGAGACAAACTGAATATTTGCACAGTGGTTTAAATTAATAGCACTAGGAGCTATCTCTTTAGGAATACCCTCAAACAGAATTTCAAATACCCTTGAAATTCTGCTCAGTGTTAATGCTCTAATTTAAAGCTAAGGTGAAAATAAACTTTAATCTGGAACACAACTGAGATGGGACAATAATTAATCTTGGCTGAACTATCTAATGGTGTATTTAGCTCCCTGCCCAGTGTTCCTAAGAAATGTATAAGAACAGCTAATGCTATACCTTTTTATTACACAGCATGACATGCATGAACACGTATGCTATATGTCCTGCAATATAGTTTCTTTTTTTCCCCAAAGAGAAAATGCAGACCAATTAGAGAAGTATTGTATCAAAAATTAAATTTGAAAGGAGAAATGGAAGACAGGAGAGGTTGTCCTAATTAGCAATTACTGTCTATCAGATTATTCTTGCATTTCACAAATATAGATTAGTGTTAGCGCCACCTCTAATATCATGCACTCAGCAACACAAAAATGCTAATTTGAAATAGTGCAGTTTTAGGATGCTTAATTATAACTATTTCTTTAGTTTCATTTTTCAAAGACAGTGTAGGAAGAATAGAAATTAACAACATGACTTAAAGTTTAACTTAAAATTATCTTCCTTCTCAAAACTACATTTTCTATATTTGGGGAAAAATCAGAGCAGAAATTATCTCATTCTAAAAAGCATTGTTTGTCATTTTTTAGTTTGTCAATATGTCATGTAGTTTTCTACATTCCTTTTTACAGTTGCTGAGAGTATTTAGATTCCCTCCATTGGAAAAGAACAGCTCCCTGCACAGCTGTGCCCCATGTTATTCTTGTATGATTCTCAAAGTGGGTCCAAGGACAACTGAGTGAGCTTTACATGATGTCAAAAAGGAATTAATTACTTAATTCAAGAGTCACACCTGCACAAACATACTATCCCCAGAAGAGACTGGATTTCAGGGATGTCAACAAGCCTGTTTTATCTGGTTCACAAGACTTAATGTTTGTTTGTTTCCTGAGAACTCCACCAGGATAGAGATGGAGCATCCCCAGTTCTCCTGCACTATCAGGGCTCAGCTGCCCAAATACATCTGACCCTGGAGTGCACATGCAATCCCTGTTTTCAGTATGGTTCCTTCTGTTGAATTTGGGGGTTTTCTTTTCTTCTTCCTTCTCCTGTTGGTCTCAGCTGCAGTTGGAAGATCAAAAGAAGCTCTTCAGAGGCAGGCAGCAATAGCTGCTGCTTTTGTTTCTCTAACAGCCTATTTCTAATGCTGGCACCAGCCAAGAGCTAGTTAGTTCATTAGGATTCAGAGACAATAGATTTAAACCAGGGTGAAATGACAAAACATATGTTATTGAAAAAATATTAAGAAATTACAGAAAAAGGGTATACCAATTCACAACTCTTCACCTTGCCAAAAACCCAGAAATGACAGTAGATGGAGAGGCAGTACTACTACTACTATCACCAACACCACCACTCAGAGAACCATTAAGGGTCATCTCTTTCAGCTTGCCCACTTCGGGGGCAGTAAGCCAAAGGGAAACCAGTGATTGCCTAATTTAGGTAACGCCCATGGGCCAATTGTGTCTCAACGTAACAGGCTTCCTTCCTGCCCAGTTTGTCAAGTCTGTTTCTCAGAACTATTAGATGATACCTCCTGAAGATTGTAGCTTTATTCCTACACATGCTACGACTCAAAGTATATATTATCTAAACAATCAACTAACCAAGAGACTTTATTGACTACTTACCTTAAGTTTAAAAAAAAATAGATGGGAGAATTTTATTTAGTTTTAATTCGGGTTTTTTTTTTAAAGTCATGTAATGGTTGTTGCCAACATTTAAAAATAGGGCTATGAATATTAATGGTTCATTCATGCTTACCTTCAGTGCAGTTGGAACCAGGTGAGCTTCCCTGGGAAAGACATTTGTCCAATTACCAATGCAATCCAATTTTAATTATCTGAATTTTCAAGAAGCCATGTATATAAGAACAAACAAATAACAGTGGTGAAGTTATTAACTATCAAAAATTCCATCTTGAATAGAAAAGCTAGAATATGAACAAAGAATGCAGAGAAACCCCATAAAAACTTTGAGTACAGAAAAAGAAATATTTCTTTTTTAAAAAATGCATTCTGGGATCATGTATCATCGACCACCCCATTTCTGGAGATTTTCTCTTGGGGAAGGAAGAAATGGGAATTTTGTCTTGCACAAGATTCTCCCCCCACAAGCTGATACATATTAATCTCTCCCTTATCAGCTGCCAGAAGGATAATTGCTCTTGATATACAACATAGTCATTTGATGTAATTGATCTTGAACACTCCAGTAGATTAAACATGTTTGTAAATGTTCTGGCTTTTTTTTTAGACTTGCTCTTTGCAATCAGACATTTTATCTTTGAAATGGTTACTGACTTCTAAAGTCCTGTGTATTTATTTTAAATAATTAACAGCTTGTGGAGTTATATATCTGAAGCTGTCCCTTTTCCCTGTTCCATATTTTTCCCCATTTCTCTGTTCTCCCTTTCCTTCTGTAGGGATCATCATAGAAGTCACAGTTGGTATCAACAAATTGCTTTCTTGTCAAGGGGTATTAGAACCAATATCATTAATTACTGATTTGGTTGGGGCACTAATATAATGGAAGAGAATGACTCTCAGTTTTTTCTGGGCACCATTTTTTAAAACTGCTGCCTGCTCTTTTTCATACCCACATATACACAAGGGTATATGACTATACCTAGCTTTAATCATTTGGGGATGGTACAAGTAAGAGGAAAAGTCCATAATTCTCATGCACAAGATGAGATTCCAGAACCATCTAACTGTCTAATGTCAGAAATAGAAATTACTATATGGCTTTGGATTATTATCTCAAGGCAACTCCAATTTACATCTTGGAATGCTATTGATACTTAACTCTCTCCATTAGTTGTTTTAACTTTGGTGTGATTATGCCAATTCTTTCTTTAAAACAATAACAAGCACACACACAATTGAACAAGAGATGAAAATTGGATTTAAAATTTTCTAGAGAACACGCCCTCTTTCAAAGTTTCACTTCTTAAGGATGTTAATGCTCAGGTATGAAAGCACAATACAGCCAGTGATTTAATAAACAAAAATCAGAGAAAACTAGTTGAATAAATAATCTTGCAACCCTCACAGATCCCTGTGAGACTATTTCCTTTAGGCTTTCTTCTTCCTCTTTCTTTAATAACAAAAGAGCACCCCAAACAGAAAGCATGTTTTCTACTGCAGGTTTTCTTATCTACATAAAACACCAAGTCCCTCCGCTCATTACATATTTATTCTTCTTGGCAATGTTTATATCCAGTAACTCAAGGCCATTTAGCAGAAATTTCCAATCTCCATGAGGGTTAATTGAAGCTACTTAATGTAGACTCAAGACTGACAATGGGGTTACTTTCCTCTGATTGCTGGAGGTAGTTTGAAAGTGGATTTCTGAACATGGTATAAATGTTGGTCCTATCTTTGTCGCTGGTGAACAGGTTTGCTAGTTTTTCTATTGTTTTATAACATGAAGCAATAACGGGACAAAAGAACATTGTGCATATTCTGTGGAGAGTTGAGCCTCTTCCAAACCACTGTCAATTCTCTTCAGAGCTATTTACCATCTCCAGCTGTAAATATGTATTGCTGTCTGTAAAGCTTTTCCTCAGCTGAGCAAAATTCTGTATGTACCACTTCTTCCATCAATAGGCTTGTACGGCAAATTCACATGATGGGGCCTTGGTTTAAGTGGGCTATTAAACTCGGGGCTCAGAGTTCCTGAGTGAATTATTAAAATCTGAATGCCCGCAAACAAATTTTAATGTTATGATGAAGAACCTATGTATTTTAACAATTACTAACAGCTTTTACCTGGAAGTTCTTCTTTTTTTTAAGTCTTTTTCTATGTACTTTGTTATATGTCATTCACAGTGCAATGTATTATTCCTCTTAACTCCACTCTCCAACAAATAATCTGATAAAGCTTTAAGACAGTCACTTAAGTAAATCATCTCTCTGAAAGTTTTTCATAGATCTCAAGATTTCATATTCAAAGTCTTCAATTAAGAAGCTGGATATGGTATCAAATCTTTTACAAATCTGGAATGGAAACTTTAAAAGTTTTCCAAATTTCTATGACTGAAGTGTATTTTGTAATAGGATATAAGTATGCACAGCTATTTTTGCTTTTTAACATTTACATTTTCAGACTGCTCATGTCACATTTTCACTATGTCGTTAGAACTAAACTCTCACTGGAAGTTTGAAAATGTCATAATTCACAGACCAGATACATTCTTTTGGCCAATTCAGGGCTGCTTCTCCACATGGAGTCTCTACTGCACTAAGCAGTGGGCCTGTATATTTAATTGGAATGAATTTGTTTCAGGTTAATTGGATTTTCTAGCAGTACTCTCCTGACTTGCAACATACTAATGGCGTACTATACAAGATGCTATGGAAGCTGAAGTCTCGAACCAGGCCTTTCTGCACTTAATCTCTAATTCATTACCACCTATGCCAACAGTCTTCGTTCTTAGGACATTAGGTTGACAGAGCCCCTCCAGGCATTCAAATAAACATTCAAAAGCTTTCAAATTGGGTAGAAAATGGGAAATGCATGCTGGCCCTGACCCTTTTTCTTCTCAACCTTCCCTACATTAGCCAGACATCTTCTAATGCTTTACATTCTTCTGTTTTAACAAGGGATTACATATATTTATATGCTAATTCGCCTGCAGTTCTGGGTTTGAGAGCTGGTCTTCTCTTGAGGTTCATATATGGATTCTCCTTGCTCTTTTGTACTTTGCTTTAATAACTTCATGTCAAGTAATACCTCTACCCACTGAGGACATTTATTTCCTTTCCCCCTTCTTGGGAAATTCAGTAAATAATGCAAGCTTCTTGTGAGAAGTGGTGAAGAGCCTGAATAAGAAATGGGAGGAGGTTTAGACATAAACAATCAACAGATGGCAGAGATTGTTACGGGCTTATGTAAATAACAGTTCCCTCTCCCCAGCCAACCCCACTGGTGAGAAAAGATTCCTTATCTCTTTCTTGCCTTTTTAGGCTATCTTTCTTCCTTTTCTTGCTATGACAACATTTGTGAGAATGGATTTCTACTTCACATCTCTCTCCCATCCCACGCATATGTTCTGTGCACCTACTCACTTTTGTACCCTCCTGGCTGTTAAGTTTTGCTTTTCCATTTTTTACTCTTTGGAAAAGAGCCCTTCCTGTTTTGAAGGTCCCTAGCCTTACTTTACTTTCTTTGTTTTACCAGAGCACATTATCTCTTCAACTGATCTCTGCTTATTTACTGTATCCAGAGGTTCCTATTTCCCCTTACTCTAAATTCTTATTACAAATTCTTATTACAAATTTTAATCTATGATACTCTCCTGGGAAGCTTCCACCCGTTTGCACCAAATTTTATTAATTATTCCCAAATCATGTTGCAACCATTGGGTTTCATATGCCTCTTTTTTTGTCCTCTTTTTTGACAGTGGATAAGCATCCACCCAATTTACCTCCTGCCTACCTCTATTGCTGCTTAGGAATTTGACTTTTTTCTTAGTTGCTCTCTGCACTTACTTTGGTCCTCTGACATCCTCTATCTGATCCCCTACCTGAACTTAAAAGAGCCATTTTGATGTAGTGGTGAAGGCACCAGGCTAGAAATGGAGAGACCATGAGTTCTAGTCCATCCTTAGGCACAAAGCCAGCTGGGTGACCTTGGGCCAGTCACTCTCTCTCAACCCTGGGAAGCAGGCAATGGAAAAACCACTTCTGAAAAACTTTACCAAGAAAACTGCAGGGACGTGTCCAGGCAATTGCCAGGAGTCAAAAACTGACTTGAAGGTGCACACACACACCTTTAACCAATATTTAAGCACATATAACAGCTCTAGGCCTCTGCTCTTTGTATGCATGATCTAATGCCTACCTTCTGATATCAGATACTTATACCATATGTGAATCTGCTGGGACACTTTGAACTACTTTGGAGGGCTTATTAATTCAAAACAACAGACCAGAAATAGTTTTGTAAACAAATTAAATACATCAAATTGGTGGGTCAAATCCAAACAATGTGCTATCCTTTCAAGGCCTTTGTCCTTCCCTTTTTAGAGTGTATGTGGTTCATAATAAAAATAAGACAAATAATTTATAAAGTAGATTGTACTCGAAAAAAAAAGTACACCCAGCATCTCCTGTGGCTTAATTTACTGCTATAGATCTATAACTGTCCTGAATAGTGTATATGCACACTAAAAGGATTAGATAAAATGTTATATAAACAAATAAATAGGAGGTACTGGCTGATATAAAAATGAAATGGTCCTTTCAGCTCAATATAATAAAAGAAAGTAAATGAAAAGTGTTCTACCTTTTGAGACTGGTGTCTCAAAACACTATTAAAAGCACCTTAAATGTAAGTTTTGCTAAAGCATGGCAGAGTTTTAATTCTGAAGTCTGACAATTTATGAGCCTCACATTCATTTTTTCAGTTTCAGATATTTATTGTGAACATTTTCAGGTTTGTCTCTTTCTTTAATTGCAGTTAGTCTTAACTGAAATTCTAGAATTAGAAGTATCAGGAACAGTGCTTAATAATAGCTAAATAGTAAATAAATTCATCCATTTCACTTACATGGTTAGAGCATATAAATTTAAGTGGCATATAAAGGGGGAGTTAATATATTTCTTGTAACCCACTTTTTCCTTCAAAAATGTCAGAATGGTATTTTGACTTCTTAACCCTATGAAGTAAATTAGCTGAGTGGTGATTATTTGCTTGATGTACTGAATGAACTCTGCAAATCAGCTGGATTCCATCATTGTAATTGTAGTTACTGAACCCTCACACAACCTCTTATGTAGTTGAATATTCTATTTTTCACAGAGTTTATGCACATATGCATTATTTATTTATTACAACATCTCTACATTCATAATTCAAGGCAGTTAATTACATTAGGGATTAGATACTCCACTCCCTTCCCTTTTCTGAATCAAGGATGAATCAACTATAAACTTATAGAAATCCAAATATACAGCTATTTTGGTTCATTATAATGTGAATATGAATATGAATGCCATGTTGCATAGTAAATTCATTCATTCATGCTTATCCTGACCATGTGAGTTCTCAAAGAAAGTTCTGAGAACAATTGACAGAGAAGTGCTGAGTATAAGAATTAGGTTTTATTGTTTTTTTTTTTTTTTTTTTTTGTCTTGGAACTTCTGGCATCAACAAAAGCAGAAATAGATAGAGCAGTGTTCATTCTAACAAGAAATTAAGAATTAACACAAAATTATTTTCTTTCTAGAAGGAGCAATGGCTAACTGCTACCGGGTTCAGGAACTGATACGCCTGCGTGATGGAATGTAATTGAATGTAATTAAAACTACTTGACTCCACTTTGTGGCATCTGTTACTGTTCTATAACCAATAGCTTGAGAAATTATATTAAATCTTGTAGTTGATTTTGTTGGTTACTCAGTGAAGTACTCATTATGAATTTCTCTTTATGAATCTCGCTTTAGGATACAAAAGAATTCCAACGCAGATTCTGTTGGGTACAAATTTGGGCATTTCATTCCCACTGTATGAATTCTAACATAAAATCCAGGTTACTAGTATTTGTCTTTCCTTTATCAAAAATCTTCAAGGAAAAACAGTTCCAAAAAATGATAATAAGGGTGCCTTTTAAATTTTTACTTCAGCTCTGAGGAATTCCTACTTATAAGGTCAGTGGTAAGGAATTATCAAAGTCAGAATATCTCTCTAGTACAAACTACCTTACCTACATATGCAAGTCGTCACTGATTATGTTGCACCAGTTAAGGCAAATGGGAGTAAGCATTTAAGGTGGATAATTAAGGATAGTTTCTACAATGTGATTTGGCTTCAATGAAGTCATTGTTCCTGCTCTTTTGATTGTTGCTGTTCCTGCTCTTTTGATTGTTGCTGAAATCAAATAATTTTTTTAAACTCAGTTGCTGATTAGCTCCATGTCCAGCATTTGATCATTATGTCTCCCACTATCATTACAGTCTACCTCTTGTAAAGGTATGCCAGCAGTCTTGCTAATCGCTTAACACCATAGCCATGCGAAAGCAGTCTGACAAGCCATTCCTGGAAATCAAATTAATATAGGAAGAGTATTCTGCTCTACCCTTTGCTACATTCTGTTTGTAGATGGCCACAGAAGGCATTGGTGGTTGTAGAGAGGGCTTATTATTCTTTTTCCTCCTGTCATTCAAACATCACAGGGGTCTGGAATGGTACTGTGATAGTTTCTAGCAATGTACCAAAGATGTATCAGATACTGAAGTAGTTTCTAAAGCAAATAACCTAGTAGAAACTACTGGGAATAGTATTATTAATGCCTACTTGTCAAAATTATATTGCTGGGGGCCTAAAGAACTACTTTCAATGTACCCAAAGTGTGCTTAGTGGGATTTCAAAGAAAAAAATTGTTTATTAAATAACAGAAGCACACAACATCTAACAATCGGCTTTTGAAAAATATTCTCAGTTTCAAAGCCAATTAGTTTTGAGACACTAAAGGTAGCCAATATTTGAGCATATTTCTTTTTCTATGACACCATTAAAATTAATTCTCTCTTAGCTGATCCAGAAAGCATGGTAGGTTTCTGGTTAAAATAGAATAATATGCAATGGGTACTGTTTTAAGTATGAGCTCTTTAGAACAATGGGACAGAAACAGCAAACATAAAGCATAAAAAGCAGCATATTTTGAAAAGAGTGAATACAGTATATCTAGGCAGGTGTCTAGGACTAATCCATCTAGCATATATTTTAGCAATCTTCTCAAAAGCACCCAAGCATAGGAAACTAAGAATCAGAAATATTGTATATGCTTTGCTGGAGCTAAGGATGTGTTCTCACCTCTTGGAAATGCATTCATGTAGAAAATCCCAGATATGATTGAAAAGAAATGGATTTTCACATTTATTTATAGGTTTTTTTATTTTATTTTGGAATTCCAGGTTCTAATAGTCCATGCAGTGTTGTAAAGTATTGATTTCCTGAGCCTTTAGGGCAGCTTCTTGAAAAGTAGATAATAATACCTCTAGAAATAAAGCCCTTTTTCTATTCTGTTACATATGTGCTTCAGGTAATCATCAGAGGAGGAAAATAAGCACTCAGTAAAATCATTTTACATTATTGTTCATAAAAAGTAATTAAAATACATATACAGCTTCGCCATGAAGGTCATTAGGAGGAGATGTGTCATATAAACTGCAGCAATGACATTGATGGAAACTTTTCAATATCAGAAGCACTTACATTTCCAGAAATAATACCTGGATAGTTGATAAATCAGTGTACAATGTAGACAAGTCTGTCTAATTGCTGTTAATTAACTGCAGTTAGTTCAAACAAAGATCAGTACCTGTCTTCAAATTTTGTTGGTTTTAATAACACCAGAGTATTTTTATTCCAAGGCATCTCCCTTGCATGCATTCCCATCCCTACTGAGTTCCCGCCCCCCAGAAAATACGCTTGTCTATTCAACAGATGAAAATCTGATGAAAATTTCAGAGCCACCACAAAAATACCAACCTTCGTCTAACTCCTTGCCCTGAAAGTCATGAATATAGTCAGTTTTCTGAGCATAACGGGCAGCTTTAAAAAAAAAAAAATCCACATTCAGGGTGAAAGCTTTCTATCTTTTCTATGTATGTGCAACAAAGAAGGACAGGTGGCAGCTAAAATCATTTCCAGTTTCATTCATCTAAACCAGGCTACAATGAATTGAGAGCATAAAATACCACATTTCACCCGAGATGTGGCTTGCAAAACAAAAGATTTTAGAAGTATGGGACATGCTCAGTATAGGATCTCCAATGTAGGATGCAGCTGCAGCATCTCACACAGGTGACCATCAAGCCTTGACCTGAATAGCACCAGTAAAGAGGTGCTGACTCATTACCTGGGCATTCTGTTTTAGTCTCAGCTCTTACAGTTAGGAAGAGCCAGCAATTTCCATTCACTGGTTCTCTTTCTGTTCTCTGCACCAAGAAGTAGCAGGTCTAATCCATCTTCTGTGTCCTAGTACTTCAAATATTCCTATTCTACTGTGTCCCTATTCTTTTCCAGTCTAATCTTGGTAGCTCTCAAACTGTTCTTTCTATGGCTTGTTTATAGATCCTAATTTGGATGCACAGAACTGACAAAAACAAATGCTATAATTGCCAACATTCTCTGTTCTGAACTGCCAGATCAGATCTCACCACAGTTTATTATGAAAACATCATCCCAAGGCCTTCTGCAGGGATCTTTCCATGTTCTGCTAGACAAAAACATCTTTAAATCTCAGGCTGCTAAGTGGAGTATAATTAAATTACAGAATTTTAAGGAGGAAAGCATTCCTGATAAGCCAATGTGCTTGTGAGCATTGTTATTTGAAATGTTTTCTTTGAGAATCAAATAGTCACTTTTTACCAGATGGCTTGGTCTTAGCTCACTGGTTTTAACTTTCATGGGTCTTGATGCTGTTTTTGTATTGTACACTGGATCCCATTACTTCCTGCTGTATTGACTCTATACTCATTCTGATTTCAGACTGAGTAGTAAGTTTTTCCCAGTCCTCACTTTCCTCTTTTGAAATCTATTTAATTTAGTGGCCTTCATTTCAATGTGAAATTATGAACATTATGAAAAACAATGCTTATCTTCCCCCACTCTCCTGCTTGCAATAAAAAATAACTTTGTCAAAAATCTATTTTCCTTATCAAGTGCAGAATATTTGACTCTCCATTTTTAAAGCAAATAGAGGAAATCGGTTTCTCTCCCACCCTCCCTTTTTCCAGCTGTAAAGCTTAAGCATACTATGCTTATGACAGAACCCATTTACGTATATGTAACTAAACCTCACAGATTGTGTTTTCTAGGGGGCAAAAAAGCATTTCATGAAGGGAGAGTGAAGTGGGGTGGAGTGGAGTGGAGTGGAGGTTGAATCTGTTTTCCTGCCTCTTACTGCCCTTCTTCAGAATGCAGCCTGCTTTTGTTTCTGTGATGCTCCCATTGTGATAATCTCACTGGAAGGTACTAAAATCTGAAAAACAACTGTGAAAGGGAAAAGTTGCTAACTTTTGTTATTGTGAACATTATTATGGTAGTATGTAAAATATCATCATTACATGTAAAGAAATGAGAGAGAGCTTACAGAGTGGGGGTGAGGGTATACAGAAGGCAAGAAAGGTTTAAGCTCTTCTTCCCATTTCCTATTTGGCTTTGCAAAGAAGTCTAACATTTCCTGTTTTTTGTTTTGTTTTGTTTTTCTGCGCTCAGTCATTGCTGACCCTGCAGTGACTGCTTGGACGAGTCCTTGCAGTTTTCAAGGCAATTGTTTTTCGGAAGTGGTTTGCCAGAGCCTCCTTCCTAGAGCAGAGCCCAGCTGGTGAGCGCAGGAGGCGGGGTTTCCGTTGCTTCGTGCCCTTTTCGGGCGCGCGCGGTTTTTCGCGCTTACCGGCAACTGCTCCCAACTCCTTTTTGCAAGGCGCCGCCAGCATTTTTCCTCCCACCGAAGTGAGAGTACCCATTTATCTACTCACGTGAGTTTTCGACCTGTTGGGTTGACAGGAACTGGGGAGGAAACAGGAGCTCACCCTGTTTAACGCGAAGGCTGGACTCGAACCGCTGAAGCATCGACCATTTCTGGCCGGCAACTTTCAGCGTCATTTTTTCTCTTAGCCATAATGCTACACTTGATATAGTTATGTTCCCTTGCCATAGCTTGAAAAGTTGCTAGGAAAAAACTGGAATCCACAGCGTCTGCTCTTTCTGTTTACCCAGACACACATGAATAAAGGAACTCTGGAGGAATTGCATGATAGGCACTAGACATAGCCAGCCATGCAAAGATTCCTAAGAGTCTGCTGAAACTGTGGCTGGTAGACGTTGCTCTGGTTGTACATATCTTGCACTAATAAAACGAAACTATATATAATCCCTGTGCCTAAGCATGCACTTAGTCTTTGTGCTGCTCCCTCCATCCATCCTTTTTATCATTCTGCAGTTCAGCGGTGCCATGAACCCTGGTTTCCTGTTACAGGTGCTGGAGCTGGATCACAAAACCACTACAAAACCAAATGGGAAGTGATTAGTTAATCCAGAAAGTCTTGATTTATGATATGTGAAGAATAGCAACCAGGTCTATATAGAGACTTGTACATATTTTGTTCTATTAAGCTGAGATATGCATATCAGGATTGAGCCACAACAAAAAACCTAATCTTTGTACCTATGTAGATGCTGTAGAAGCCTCTAGAGTCTGGTGGGGACTCATGCTGTGATCATCACATTCCTGTAGGCTCTGCAGAAGCTACATGGAACTTAAAATCTATCAGAGTCATGATCTAACCCTTTAGCAGAATGAAAAGCACTGGAAGGGAAGGCCTGAGCAATCTTAGGTGGCTTAGAAAGTTCTAAATATATACCCCGGATTTTATAGTTTTAATATGCCTTCTTGTTATTAGCCTAGTTAGAAATTTTTCCTTAGGGGTGATTAATAGATTTTTTTTCTCTCTCTTTCTCTTTTAAAATGTTACTCTTCTGCCATCCAACTACTCAGAGAGAGAGAGGAAAAATCCTACAATTTACACAGTACATTCAGGTCTGTGAAGGCTCACCAAATCCTGCCTGGTAGTTTGGAAGGATACAGAATCATATAAAGCTTGAATAAGAAGCAGTGCCTCCAATGCTATAAGTCACCAACAGATGATAGTATTGATGTGCTAGAGGCTCTGACGTGCTCTTTGTAAGATTTGCCCCGTTCGACAGAGAAACTCTCGTGACACGTGTGGTTCACAAAGAAGGTTTACTCATGCGTAACGTAGTAGTCACAAGCAAAGCCAGGACTGGCTTGGTACAATTGCATCACTTGTTATATTCCCCCCTTCCCGTGCTTTTTCCCGCCTCGTGATCGCGTTGCAGCTGTGGACTATTGGGCCCCCCAATGTCCCCCTTGATCGTTCCTGATGGCAGGGTCGGTCAGAGTCCATTGTCCTTGATTGCCAGTCCCCCTCCGGCTGGGTTGGTCCCTCCCTGCTACGTGCAGACCCACGGGTTCTGTGCTGCGTTGCGATCTTGTTTCGCTGCCCTGCGGCCCCGTTCCTTGCATGCTCGCGCCGTTATCAGTTCATAGTTAAAAGCTTCCGCTGTGGTTTTCCTGTTTAGCTGGCCGCAGGTGGCTCGTTAATTAGCGGCGCTTTCGGTTCCTCTTTTCCCCGCTAGCTACCGCCGGTGGATTCCGCGTGGTCTGGTTGCGAGCTTCCCTGCAGCCCCGTGCTTCCCTGAAGCCTCGTGCTGACTGAACCTGACACTCTTTAGCATCTGTTTTTTCCACTTCAGTTGACAGGAAGTTGCTGTGAAAAAAAGGTTATATCACTATTGTTCCTGAAATGGAAGCCTGCCTGAGTACTCATCAGTGCACTTTAAGCAAGGTGCTGTGATTGAATTTGTGACTGCCGAAAATGTCCTCCAATTGAATTTTACTACTGTATGCAGATTATTTATGGTAATGACAGCATTGATATGAGTACTGTGTATCGCTGGGCCAAAAAAAAGAAAAATCTAAAGATGATGAACTAGGAAAAGCTAACTTGTATGAACAAGAAGGAAGTGGGCAGTAACTGTGAATTTCACAGGAGAAAGTTTGATGAATTAATTAAGGAAAATTGGCAGATCACTCAAAGGGAAGTTGCTGTCAAGCTTGGCATTTCACAGGAACATATGGGTCATGTTATTCACACATTATGCAAGATGGGTTCTTTGCATCCTGATGACAGAGAAGAAAACTTCAAGAGTAGAAATTTGCCAACAATTGTTGTCATCCCATGAGAATGAAAGTGAGGAATTTCTTCACAAGCATTGTGGAGCCAATGAAACAGGGTTATCATTATGAAGCCTCTGAAATACAGTATCATCACAAAAGTTCAGTTATGGGGAAAAAATTCAAAACCCAGGCTTCATCAGGAAATTCAGTTACAGTTTTTGGGGATACTGATGGTGTTATTCACATGGATTTCCTTAAATCTGGCACCACTAACAATACAGAGCACTATATTACAACACTCAAAACTTTGAAACAATAATAGTTTGGAGGCACAAGGAGGAAATTGTGTTGTAACATGGAAATGATAGGCCTTACATCTCATGGGCCACCCAAGAAGCAATTTTGAAGTTGGATCTCACCATCTTACTCTGTCTGCCATACAAGTCCAGACTAAGCACCATGCCACTTCTGTCTTTTCTCAAAATTGAAGGAATATCTTTGGGGGCATCTATTTGACTCAGATACGTGCTAAGGACTGCCAGGACCTGACTGAAGAGAAAATGTGGAGCTATTTCACAACAACTTTAAAAATCTTGTCCATCATTGGCAGAAATGTGTAGCAAATGGTGGTAATTATGAAGAGAAGGAAATACAGGTAATAAAAGAGTGTGTTTCGAGGATTATTTTCCTCTTTTATTTGTTAAAATCTCTGTTTAGTTATAGAGGTAGAGACATTACTTTACATTCAACCCCATATGTATGTTTGAAGCTATGATGAGGCATTTTGGTTCCTGAGACTAAATTTTCAGATGCTACCTTCCCCTTTCACTAGACAGTACTGATAGCAATCAGATCTCTGTCAGATGATAGTGACTAAAACACATGAAATAAAATATAACACAGCTATGGAAAGCAGGTTGAATGGATATGCAACCTCTGCTAGTATGCAACTGTGCAGGAGAAGGTATGATCAAGGCTAAATGTGCTAGATCATCTTCCCATAAAGGATGCCATATAAAAAACATTTTCAAAAATATCTGTCTTATTTCAAAGCTGGGTAAAATCAGGGCAGAGATATAAGTGTTAAGGCAATGAAGTAATCCATGCCAAAAAAAAAAAAAAAATCTGAAACAAGCAACAGTCTGACTAACTTAGTAACAACATGAATTCAACACACTGAATGTCCAAGTCACAAATTATTTCAGGCTTGTAATGTAACTAATCTCAAAGTTAGGAAGTAATGTTGCCCAATTCTGTGCAAACTGGTGGCAGAAATTTGCACTATTAGAAAAAAATAATGTAGTGTAGCATGGGAAGAGGGGGCAACCCTAAGGCCAAATTAAGCTTTCTGGTGGCCATAAGTGACCTCTAAAACTCTACCATTGCCATTGTAGAATGGGTTTCAGTAGCTGAACCTGGATTGCCATAGCACCAATTTTAGTAGCTGCTCTACTAGTCAATCCTGGAGAAGGACCTGGTCACCAACATCAGACGCACATTAAGAAGTAGCACCCTTCCAGCAGTGAACCTGATCTGGTGGTGAGCTGCAGTTGCTGCAGTCAACTATCTAATTTATTGATGCTCACAGCCAAGATTCATCATCCAAGATTTATAACGTTTACATAGAAGAAAATCTTATTTAGCAGAGATTTAGAAATTTTGTCAGCAGCTTCATTCTTCCAATATAAAGCAAATAATAAAAGGAAAGCAGTAATTAAAACGACTCTTCCAGAGTAAGGGCTCACTTGTTACAGGATAAATTGGAAACAATTCATCTGTTATTCATAATACAAGACCAATCCATTGCTATCCTCAATCTTCTTCAATTAGGGAGAAGTGAATATCTGAATATTGGCATCCATTGCTACTTTTCATAAGTGCTTCAGGCTTTCCTTGAAGTGGGGTTTCTTCCTCTTCCACACATTATTATTGCTAATGGAGCACTGTTGCAATTTCTGCTGTGCAATGTGTTTGGGGGAAAGAAAATTCTGTGATATAATATCCAAGAAAGACCAGGCTGCGTAATATTGCAGAGTCTCTCAGAAACTTTCATGCTTTGGCTGTCACTGATTTTCTTATCAGAGTCTTCTTTCTTGCCAAGCAATAGCAAAGAAACCAGAATATGCCACTCTACAAAATTCACTTCCAAAATGATTGAACCTGCCACTTTTGCATAGAAACCACAAGAGTGCAAGATAGAGAATGTATTTATCTGTTTGAACCAAATTAATACATCTTGTAGATTGCAAGGAATTTGGCAGAAACTGACAGAGCTTACAACTGTTTTTGCTCCCATTTAGTCTTCTTTAAGCTTGAAAAACACTTGAAGGTACATTGGAGATACATTGTTTAAAAAAAAAAGATGTAATTCAAGCTGCTCCATAACAGCTGTCGACTATACATTATTCATTATTTGAGAGTTCTAAATATTAACATCTAAATATTAATAATTACATGGAACATTCATATCATCTATCAATGTTTTTGACGTCGAGGGTGATGATGCATTGTTGCTTGAATTTTAGTAACTAAAGATTTGAACAAACACCTGCAACACCTGGACACCTGTAAGAAGTAAAGTGATTATAAGATACTTTCACTTTAGAGACTGTAATGCTTCATTCCACTAGAAAACTTGAGTGCAATATACAAGAGAAAGATATATAGCAGGAGAGAAATCCGAAAGTGTAGATTGGTGGAAATCCTGTTTGTTTTACTATCCACATTGGTAGGGCAGAGTTCCAATCCAGTGTTTTTAAATGGATTTTTAAAATATATGAAAAATTGTATTATTCTTTACAAAAGTTTGTAACATATAGAAACTTTCTATTCTTAGCCATAATTTAGGTTACTGTTAATGTAAATTGCCCAAGAATCTTTTATAGTGTTTAAGATGCTGCCTTAGACCAAATTAAATCCAAAATTGTGAGGGAATTCCTGGAAGCTTGGTATTCAGACAAGTCAGCCATCAACAGGCACATAAAGATAAACAACACGTACACATTATTGGAAAGAGACAATAAAAAGGAAACAAAAGACCAGAACATCTCATCACCAGCAAGCATCACCCAGATAAGCAGAGATTTGTTGTTGTTGTTTAGTCGTTAAGTCGTGTCCGACTCTCCGTGACCCCATGAACCATACTGCGCCAGGCCTTCCGGTCCTTCACTGCCTCCCTGAGTTTGCTCAGTTTCATGCTCATTGCTTCAGTGATGCTATCTAACCATCTCATCCTCTGCCGTCCTCTTCTCCTTTTGCCTTCAATCTTTCCCAGCATCAGGGTCTTTTCCAAAGAGTCCTCTCTTCGCATTAGGTGACCAAAGTATCTGAGCTTGAGCTTCATTATCGATCCTTCCAATGAGCAATCAGGGTTGATTTCCTTTAAGATTGACTGGTTTGACCTCCTAGCAGTCCAGGGGACTCTCAAGAGTCTTCTCCAGCACCACAGTTCAAAGGCATCAATTCTTCGGCGCTCCGCCTTCTTTATGGTCCAGCTCTCACAGCCATACATTACTACTGGAAAAACCATAGCTTTGACTATGCGGATCTTTGTCGGCAAGGTGACGTCTCTGCTTTTTAATATGCTATCTAGGCTTGCCATAGCTTTCCTCCCAAGGAGCAAGCGTCTTTTAATTTCATGGCTGCAGTCTCCATCTGCGGTGATCTTGGAGCCCAAATAAATGAAGTCTGTTACTGCTTCCATTTCTACCCCTTCTATTTGCCAGGAATTGATGGGTCCAGATGCCATGATCTTAGTTTTTTTAATGTTGAGTTTCAAACCAGCTTTCGCACTCTCCTCTTTCACCCTCATCAAGAGGCTCTTTAGTTCTTCTTCACTTTCTGCCATTAGGGTGGTATCGTCTGCATATCTGAGGTTGTTGATGATTCTCCCTGCAATCTTAATTCCGGCTTGTGATTCTTCCAGCCTGGCATTTCTCATGATGTACTCTGCATATAGGTTAAATAAGCAGGGTGACAGTATACAGCCTTGTCGTACACCTTTCCCTATTTTGAACCAATCGGTTGTTCCGTGACTGGTTCTAACTGTTGCTTCTTGGCCTGCATACAGATTTCTCAGGAGACAGGTAAGGTGGTCTGGTACTCCCATCTCTTTAAGAATTTGCCACAGTTTGTTGTGATCCACACAATCAAAAGCTTTTGCATAGTCAATGAAGCAGAAGTAGATATTTTTCTGGAACTCTCGTGCTTTCTCCATGATCCAGCGAATGTTGGCGATTTGATCTCTAGTTCCTCTGCCTCTTCGAAACCCAGCTTGTACATCCGGTAGTTCTCGGTTCATGTATTGCTGAAGCCTAGCTTGTAGGATTTTGAGCATAACCTTGCTAGCATGTGAAATGAGTGCAATTGTGCGATAGTTTGAGCATTCTTTGGCATTGCCCTTCTTTGGAATTGGAACGTAAACTGACCTTTTCCAATCCCGTGGCCACTGTTGCGTTTTCCAAACTTGCTGGCATATTGAGTGCAGCACTTTAACACCATCGTCTTTTAGTATTTTAAATAACTCAGCTGGAATACTGTCATCTCCACTAGCTTTGTTGTTAGCAATGCTTCCTAAGGCCCACTTGACTTCACTCTCTAGGATGTCTGGCTCAAGGTCAGCGATCACACCAGCGTGGACATCAGGGACATTAAGATCTTTCTTGTATAGTTCTTCTGTGTATTCTTGCCACCTCTTCTTAATCTCTTCTGCTTCTGTTAGGTCCCTGCCTTTTTTGTCCTTTATCATGCCCATCTTTGCACTAAACGTTCCTTTCATATCTCCAATTTTCTTGAAGAGATCTCTAGTCTTCCCCATTCTATTGTTTTCCTCAATTTCTTTGCATTGTTCATTTAAGAAGGCTTTCTTATCTCTCCTTGCTATTCTCTGGAAATCTGCATTCAGTTGCTTATATCTTTCCCTTTCACCCTTGCTTTTCGCATTCCTTCTTTCCACAGCTATTTGTAAAGCCTCATCAGACAGCCATTTTGCTTTCTTGCATTTCTTTTTCTTTGGGATGGTTTTAGTTGCTGCCTCCTGTACAATGTTATGGACCTCCGTCCATAGTTCTTCAGGCACTCTGTCTACCAAATCTAATCCTCTAAATCTATTCATCACCTTCACTGTGTACTCACAAGGAATATGATCTAAGTCATACCTGAGTGGTCTAGTGGTTTTCCCTACATTCTTCAATTTAAGCCTAAATTTTGCAGTAAGAAGCTCATGATCTGAGCCACAGTCAGCTCCTGGTCTTGTTTTTGCTGTCTGTATAGAGCTTCTCCATCTTTGGCTGCAAAGTATGTAATCAATCTGGTTTCGGTATTGACCATCTGGTGATGTCCATGTGTAGAGTCGTCTCTTGTGTTGTTGGAAAAGAGTGTTTGCTATGACTAGCTTGTTCTCTTGACAGAACTCTATTAGCCTTTGCCCTGCTTCATTTTGTACTCCAAGGCCAAACTTGCCTGTTATTCCGATTACTCCTTGACTTCCTACTTTAGCATTCCAATCCCCTATGATGAAAAGGACATCTTTTTTTGGTGCTAGTTCTAGAAGATGTTGTAGGTCTTCATAGAAGCGGTCAACCTCAGCTTCTTCAGCATCAGTGGTTGGGGCATAGACTTGGATGACTGTGATATTAAATGGTTTGCCTTGGATACGCACTGAGATCATTCTGTCGTTTTTGAGGTTGTACCCCATTACTGCTTTTCTGACTCTCTTATTGACTATGATTGCAACTCCATTTCTTCTAAGGGTTTCTTGCCCACAGTAGTAGATATAATGGTCACCCGAATTAAATTCACCCATTCCCGTCCATTTCAGTTCGCTGATTCCCAAGATGTCGATGTTCAGTCTTGTCATCTCATGCTTGACCACATCCAGCTTGCCTTGGTTCATAGATCTTACATTCCAGGTACCTATACAATATTGTTCTTTGCAGCATCGGACCTTCTTTTCGCTTCCAGATACATCCACAGCTGAACGTCCTTTCGGCTTTGGCCCAGCCGCTTCACTCTTTCTGGAGCTACTTGGAATTGCCCTCCGCTCTTCCCCAGTAGCATATTGGACACCTTCCGACCTGAGGGGCTCATCTTCCGGCGTCATATCTTTTAGCCTTTTAACATTGTCCATGGGGTTTTCTTGGCAAGGATACTGGAGTGGGTTGCCATTTCCTTCTCCAGTGGACCACATTTTGTCAGAACTCTCTGTCATGACCTGTCCGTCTTGGGTGGCCCTGCACGGTATAGCTCATGGCTTCACTGAGTTACGCAAGCCCCTTCGCCACGACAAGGCAGTGATCCATGAAGGGGAAGCAGAGATTAACACCAAGATTAACACCAGACAAACAATCAAGCAGTAAACAATAGCCTAATCAAGGAACTTCCAAGAAACACCCAAACACACACACACACCCCAACACCAGCAGGGCAAGCCACTGTATATAAACAGAGAGCATTGAAGATGTTACCTAGCTGGGTAACGAAACATTTGCAAGAAAACAACCAAGCTCAGAGAACCCCAAGAACTCCACAGTTTTCTTTTTAAACCTAATTATTGTATGCTTATATCTTTCAGTAATGGATCTGCTTTTAGGCTTCTTTTTATGTGGATTTTGGTCAGGGAAAGGCTAATTTTAGCAGACTGGTCTGGTGAGAGCAGTACACTCACAGCTGAGGGCTGAATTTATAACAAAATTCTTTGACATTTCTAGAAAGAGGTGCCACACTATTTGAATATGCATAGGAATTATTTGAGAAGTCCCTGGAGAACCCAACCCAGATACTTTGGGGTCAGTTTCAGGTCATAAAATAGTCATATGTCCTGACTAAACCTTAAATAAACTTTCTTTGGGAGATCTCTTTCTGAGATCTCCAAAGGTCTTTCTCCCAATCTCATCTCACACAGGTCAACAACTCAGCCTGACATTCTCAAAGGGCACCCAAAAACAAGGCCTGTAAGATTAGGAATGGCAAGGCTTCTCTGCTGTTCTCTTTTTACTAAGGTAAGAATTAACAACCAGCTGTTTGCTCACAACTCAAATGCATGGTAAGGACTGACAATTGTACGTAAGAAATTGTGAGACCTGGATCTTCACTGTCTTCTGTATTACTCAAGACTCAATTACCATTTCACATCTATTCTGTCTCTAGTCACACAGACAAATAAGAAATAATTGAAATTTTGCCAGTTTTCTGCTCTAAATGCTTTCCTGCTGTGCCTACATTTGGCAAATACTAATTTAACCTAATTTAGGAAATGTGGAATGCTTTGCTGGACCAGTTTATTTGCACACTGTTACATTGGGGGTATTTAACCTTCCTTTTTGTTCTATAGAAGTAAATCCCATTGAAATCAACTGGTTTCCAGGTTATATATGGAATGTAGTGGAAGAGTGACAGCTCCGTGGTAAAGCACATGTTTTGCATGCAAAGTGACCCACACTCAATACTGGAGCACATCCACATTGGCCCTTTGCCCTGCTCCAGAGTAGGTTCAAACTGTTGTTTGTTTTTCAGAAGTTGAACTGATTTAGTTTGGGCCCAGCTGTGATACAGCCAAAATCTCTCACACATGCATGCACAAAGCTAACTTTCCATTTGTTCCACTGAAACTCTGCGGTGCTTGCAGACAATCTGTTTTCCCATTGATAAGAACTCTAACCTCACTCTAGCTCCCAGGCATCAGCTGAGGTAGCATTTGCTTCCCAGCTCCTTATGGAAAAAAAGATGATTTGATGGCTTGAAGCAGGTCCTTAAAGGGGGAAAGGCAGCTTGACAGCCATCACAGCAATGCTCAGGTCATATATTTCTTTTGCATATGTTCATACAAATGTAGGCAATTCTATTAATCAACTTTAAAATGTAGCAAGGTCTGTACTGTTTGCAGATCCTTGTGATTGTTACTGTGTGCAATATCCTATGTGAAAGGAGGAAGGACAAGAGTTTTCTGTTTCTCACTTTCTTTAGTAAACAGAGAACAAAGATGCTTATTCCCCACACCATTCCCAACAAGTGATTGCCAGGTAGATGGCATAGAGAGGTGCCAATAATTTAGAATATATCCCCTGCTTTCCTGTACTTGAGCCACTGCAGGAATATTCAGTTATTGGGGAAAGTCTCTGGTTACAAAATTGTCAGCCTATTACCCTTTCAATATCACAACTAGCAAGAGGCTTTTAAATAAATAGTGTAATGATGGTTTGGCAACTTTACTGCTATCCCTTTATAGCAACTGTTGAGATTTGTTTTGCAAATTACTAGATTAATGCATATATGTTTAGAAACTTGATTGGGAGACTAGAATTTTTTCTTTTCTTTTCTTTTTGTATTGGAAGGCAATAAGGTGATTTTGTTGCTCCAAGACCTATAGTAGCTTAGAGTAAATGAATTACTGAATACATTTTGCAGTCTCCTACTGATGAAATCCCTAACATTGACTCTTACTCATGTTCAGTCAGACTCACTTCAGAGCTGGCAGCATCAATGAGGCGTGGAGCTACTGGATTTTTTGTTTCTGAGTTAGTTCTCCCTCTGCCACCTCTCAAATTAGTTTCCTTTCCTCCATTCTTCTCTCTTTATTGCCTGACCTTTTTGGTGAAGCTACTTAATCTATAACTTGAAGCCAGCAGGACTAGTATGTTTTTTTTATTTTTTCATAAAATCTGTACTTCCGCTTACATACCTACCTATCTTAGCAGATCCTGCATCCTGGCAATTTTGCCTAACCTTTTCCACCTTCCCTGCAAACCAATGGGGTGCACTAGTTTTGGAACTAAGATGTGATTATATGTTCAATATTTTCTGGCAAGTCAATGGGCCAGCTAATTTGACCTTCTTCTGCATCCAACATGCCACTAGACCACAGAATACTTTCATTCCAATATCAGGGCTGTGTTTCGGATAATAACAGTGAAGATTGTTAAAAAGCCAGCCCGATTTAGTGTAGCTGGAAAGGAATTGTCCACACTGCAGTGGTTTTTTAGATTCAGGGTCTAAAAGTGAATCTTCCTGACAGCCTAATGAAGCTGTCAAGAATACCCCCCCACCCCCCACCACCTACAATTGGACACCTGACGTGTACAGATTTCATTCTTGCTGCTTTTTCACAGCTTACTAATTCTGGAAATAAATAGGTCTGTTTTATTGTGTTGCTTGTCAGAGTGGGACTAGGGAAATTGAACATGGGTAGACATGGTCCTTGTAATGAAAATGTAGCAATCCATCCATGCAATAATCTTATTCAGGAAACTAACAGAAAGGTTGTTTACATCTGTGAAAGGGCATTTTAATCAAATGTCTGAGGACCAAGATCATATTTTGCATCTACTGTTTTATTTTTCTCTAGATGTCTGTGAAGTGTCTTTTAGATGCTGTATATTACAGAGATTATACTTCCCCCAACACACTTTTGAAACTGAAAACTAGAAAATGAAAAGTGCCATAGAAATACACCTCTATTTCTTTGGCATGTAAAAATAAACTTCAGAGCTACATCTTGCTTTGGTATATGAAAATAATCCTCAGTACGTCATTAATTAAAATGAAAGCTTAACATCCAGATACAATTTTTAAAAATTGGCCAAAATCTTGGGAGATAACCAAAGGCAATATTTTGTTTTTTTCACCCAAGACGATGCAAGCTTTCAGGCTGGAATATCAAAATCTCATGAGATTTGGTAATGTAATTAACTTTATTTAAAGGTAGGGTCATGATCTGCTATACTTACATGCACCATGGTGCCTGCAGTTCTCACACTGTAAAGTCTTGGAAGATTATGAGGTTGTAGTGGTCCACATAAAGGAAAAGGTTAGGAATCACAGCTCCTTCCTGTTAGGAGGGCATACAATGGATCCATAATTTAACTGTCCGTGGTCTACTGCACTTGTCCTACACATTTGGAAGATAGGTTTTCTACATTTGTATTTCCATGCCATCTATGAAGAGAGAAGGAAGAATATTAGGACTCACTTATGCAAGATACAAACATTGTTCAGTGCTAATTTCTAAACTTTTAAATGAAATTTACATATGGCATCAAATAGCCGGACTATTACAAAGGTGTGAAAAGGCAGTTCTGCCAAATGCATAAGAATTACACTGATTCCCCAATAAGATACTTATTTTTCAGATTAAGTGATGGCATATCATGCTTGTGCATAGCACTAGCTGCTTAGAGCTGAATATCTGGATGTTGCTAGGCAAGGCTGTTATTGTTGTGCAGAGTATTATAGAGGTCCAGATATAGCAACCTTCTACTTCAGTGTTGTCCAAACTTGGCCACTTTAAGATGAGTGGACTTCAACTCCCAGAATTCCCCAGCCAGCTTAAAGTGGCCAAGTCTGGACAACACTGTTCTACTTGTAACCTTTCCATATCTTCCCATCGCTTGCTCCATCTTTTTTCTTGCCAGGAAAAGAAGCAATCTGTTAGGAAGGAAAGATAAAAATAGAATCACAATACACGTTTCAAAAGTGTAAGCCAGCTCAGAGTAGACGTCTGTCTCCAAAATTTGCTTTGGTGATACTACTGAGTGAATGGTTGTAAATCTCCAAACCACTCGAGCAGATATGAGGGTAGTTGATAGAACTGTTCAGTATAGTGGAGAGAGCATGCAAAGTCACAAACAGAAAAGAATATAGGAATTTCATTTTTTCCACATATTTGAATCAGCCTTGAATGTGGCAGCTATTCAGAACATGTATCTAGGTTATGCCACTATATGTATTTCTAGTACTATATTAGCTGATTTTTCTATGATTAAAATTCATTTTATTTACTTCATGTTTCTTTCTTGCTTGATAATAAATATATTGCAGGCACTTCTATTATTATCCTCTGTCTGCAAGATACTGAGCAAGAGAGTTATCTCACAAGAAGTTAAAGGTATAAGGATTAGGTCTGTTAATATAACAATTGCATGTGTTACTTAATAAAGGGATCTACTCAACCCCATCCTAGGAGGACTCTTTGTTTTTTTTTAAAAAAATACCTTAAGTATTACAAAGTAAACAGTTGTCTTCTTTATGTTTGGGGAAAATCAGTTTAGCAATTAATTTTATTTGCAAGCATTTATGGAAAATCAAGTGGCATTGCAATTAACTGTATACCTCACTTGCAAAATTACCTTCACCTAATAGGCATTTTCACTTAGCATTACAAGGAGTCAAGGGACTTCTAGTGAAACAGGACAACAGGATTTTTCACTTTTGTAGACTTTTAGTGGTCTGAACTTTTAGAATATCAAGCTGTATTGGTTAATTTTAAAATCTATAAAGAAGACATTTCAGCAGGCACAGTTTGTCATGTTGTGATACTATATCATAAGAAAAGTATGCCTGCTAAAAGTACTGTTCTTTATAGCCAGTTTGTATCAAGTCTGACAAGAAATCCAAAACACAGTGTTTTAGAGAACATAGTCTAACTTGACCAGATCCATAGGCTTCTGATCTTGCCAGCCATACATGGGTTTTGTGGAATTGAATAGCAAGAATAAAGTTGCCTGAAGTATAATTGGTAACCAGTTTCACAAGAGGGTTGGACCACAAGTTCTCTAACAGATGATAAGATCAGGTAAAGGTAGAAAGGAATTTCTGAAATAATAAAATAGCTCTCACTTTCCCTTCTGAGCTTCAAACCTAGCTTGAAGCAAGTTTTAAATTGCAATGATATATCCCAGCATCAATCTTTATTGGTTTATTTGTTTCAGATATAGTCATTTTTGCTGCACAGCTAAGAGAGAACTTCACATGTGTGAATTTATGGTTTCCTTCATTCATTCATGGTTCAGAAACTGATTCTACTGGCATTGTTTTAAAAAGCTGCATGGGCTTCAACAATTATTGGGGGAGAAGTGATTTTTTATTTTGGATGGGTGTGAGTGCAATACCTCTCTTCTATTCATTCATTCATTCATTCATTCATTCATTCATTCATTCATTCATTCAACTGAGCTTGAAGAAAAGTTGTGGCTTTTTAAAAAGTGACATTAACTTTAATAAGTTGACTCCTTAAAGCTGTCACAAGCAAAAACCTGAAAAATTCAGGCTTCCTTAATGACTATCAGGGACATATTGCATTGCACTTGAATGAAGTCTGCAGGACTTCTGAATCATTTTCAAAGTAGGCACAGCTACAGAACTAAGCAAGGATACCAGATTTGCTTCCAAAACAGAGAAAGCATAAATCCTTACAGCATTCCATGGAAATAATGATATCAAAGTTGCAAATAAATTTCTAACTTCTAAAAAATTATTACTCCATATGCCGACATATGCTTCTGCTGTATATTTGGACAGGTAAATGTGCATGTATTAGTCATATAAATTGCAACTGTTGGCCACCCTAAGTAGCCTAGGAACTGCAGAAGGTGGGGACAGGATGGTTAATGGTCTCCCTGGCAGAGTTCCAAGAAAAATAATCTCTCCAAACCTGCTATTTATATTCTATAAGAAGTTTGTATTAGGCAACTTCAGAAAGGAGATTTCATAAACCCTGCCCTTAGCCCATTCCAAGTTTTTCAGGGCTCCCAAATTATCTCTTTGCTGCCATCTTGTGGTCATCCAAATTTTTCAGCTACTTCATATTATTCAACAATTGCTTTCCATTAAAAAAAATTAAAGCACATTAAATCCATTTACTCAATTCATGCATAGCGTGAATATAAATATTGCTATTTTTTTAAAGTAGCCTTGCAGTCACATTAAGATCTGTGGGTACACTGACTTACCTAGTCTAGTACTTTCTCTCAGCTAGGATTTTTCTTAAAATTGTCTTTTTGTGTTTATGATACGGCAATATATTCTCCATTTAAATATGAGAATTGTTTCTAAGAACAGAAACCATAGTCGCTTTATAAAAATGTTACAGCTGGTGCTAGTGTTCCTTCTGAAAATGCAGAGGAACTTCGGAAAGGTTCTTTGCATTTTTTTCAAGGCCACAATCCTTAATATCGTGCCTAACCTATATTAAATACCAGTCCACAGATACCGGTTTGCAAAGTTCCTCCAAGGATCTCTCCCCTCAGGTCTGGAAAAAGAAAAAGAAAAGCTAAACTCTAATCAGCATTTGACACAGATTAAAATCTTGTCCCCAAATTCACATGTCTTAAATGCAGACTTCATTGCTCTAAATGGATGCTGATTTAAAGCCTCATTGTCCCAGGAAAGGCAATTTGGGGGGTGGAGGGAGTTTGCTGATGAGGAGCTAAAGGCTAACTTCCTCCTGAATACTACTGAAGCTCCCTCATTTTTTTTTAAAGGCTGTTGACATCACTGGAGGCTATTTTAGTTACTAATCACGGTAAAAGAGCTGAAAAGATGTGTGCAATATTAAATCCAAAGATGCTTCAGATTCTACATGTGCTCGCTCAGTATACCTGTTAACTGTTCCTGAAATGAAAGGAATGTTCCTTTCCTGGGCTTGTACAATAGCTGCACAGGGTCAGGAAAAACACACCTGAGTTAAAAAGATGTTAAGGAGATGGCACATAGGGCTGCAGGCCCATCCACTGGTGGCATGTTTCCCCTGCTCAGAATCAAAAATGTATCCCCCAGCCCTGAATTATGTAACCCTGACCCACAACCACCACCACGCAACACCCCCCCCCCCCCGCAAAAATGATTAGTTGATTCTTGAACCAGTCAAGATTAGAACTTCCTGTTATAGGTGAGAAACTCCTACAGTTTAGGCTTGGCTTGGCTTGGCTTTTCAGATGCATTGTTAGTTATTTTAGTTATATTCTCTGGCAAGATAGCAATAAAAAAGCTTGTTGCAAGAGAATTCTTGGAAGCCTGATATTCAGACTAGGCAGCAATTAACAGACACATAGAGATAAACAGCATCTACATACTATTCAAAAGAGACAAAAGACCAGAAAATCGCTTCACCAGCGTTCAATCACCAGCAATCACCTCCAGCAATCATCACCCAGATAAGAAAGGTCACCACCAGGCACACAATCAAGCAGTCAACATATGCTAATCAAGGAACTACCAGAAGAGCAAAACAGAACCCCCACCCCCACCAGCACTGGCAAAGCAGGCCACAGCATATAAATAGAGAGCAAACCTCATCCCATTTTAGCACTGAAGATGTTACCTAGCCGGGTAATGAAACGTTTGCAAGAAAAGAACCAAGCTCAGAGAAACCCAAGGACTCCACAAAAGCTTGTTTGCCTGCTGTAAGTAAGCATTCTCTTGTGAAATCATCACCACTTATGCATACAGCAGGATTAAGTGTTTAAATAGTGCATATGAAGAAATACTTTAAAGTAATGGGGAAACGTACCTAACCTATTTAAAGTTACCTATTAAAGTTTTAAAGGACTCACTCCATTCACAACTGTGGTGTGTGTGGTATGAATTTTTATGGAGCACTTAGGGTAAAGAAGGAAATCAGCCCTGAAAAACAGGGACATTTTTGCATAGTTATGTGTACATGGTTGTCTACTAAACCTATGTTAAATCCATATTTAATGTCTTTCAGGCTTTCTAAGTAGTTTCCATTTGCTGACTGTTTCTTTGCTTGATCTAATAGGAAGGAAAATAGAGTCAGGAACAAGACTAGAAGAAACAAGATAAATTCCTCTGGCCTTTCATAAGCTATTAGGAGCTGTAGTATGGGAGAAAGCTACTATTTATTTATTGCCTATATTAGAACACACCATTTTGTTCACTGCATTCCCAATGTCCTTATTTCTTATAAAACAAAACAAAAATGCTATTAATGCCATTTAGCTGGTGCTCATAATTCATCCATCCATGTACTATTCTAAGTAATATTTTTGTTGAGATTATTAGACAAAAATTAACATGTATTAGGCCAGGCAAAGCTTTCAAAGTGTCTTTTGCAAAGCACACTGCTTTATGAAGCATCTCTCTTCTAAATATTAAAGCAGTTGCATCTTCCAGAAGACTCAGCCCATCACAGTCCATGCACATAAAATAGCTCCCTTCAAATACTCTGCACATCCCTAATGCCACATATGATCTTAGCCCGAAGGCTGGTAAGATTAGACTAAAAGGAAATATGGGAACTTTACTTAATTGATTATAATCTGTAGTTTTGTTATCCTGCTACCACTTGATGTGATTATATGGTTCAGATTTATTGCACCATGGGAAAATTTTGTTTAGTACCTATTTGCACATTTTTATATCTCCTATGATTATATTGTTAATGTATACACTTATACATCATTGGATATGCTTATTCTTTTCAACATGTTGGTCTTTGACTATAATAAACTCTAAGCAATTAATACATGCATCTGCAATATATGTTGATTAATATATATTGCAATAATACTATATGGTAAGCCTGGAAGTTTATATCATAAACAAAACAATTCCAAAAATATTGATCAAATTGCTTGAAAAAAAAATCTTCCTGTCTTCTCCATCCAACACACATGTACACACATACAGCAATTCTCATAATTCATGGTAGTTACGTTCTATAAAGTCACCACAAAAACTAAATTAGTGAATACTGAAACCTTAAATGGAAATGTGCACATCAGGCAACTCAAATTTTTCACTCCTTTACATGCCTGCAAATGACTGTGAAAGCACTGCAAGTATTGATTTTGTAGTTACAAATAAATTTTAGCCAGTAGGTGAATTGGCAAATATGGAATTCCATGAATAATGAGAATGGACTGTACTTACTTAAGCATTCTCAGATACATATCAGCAATCCACTGCTGCTAATCAAGTATAGATTTTTATTTTTATTTTTTTTTCCCTTCCAAGGATGTATAACAATATTTTCTTTTTGGGTTAGCCCTCTCCCAGCTAAATGAAGACTCCCACAGTTCTTGATGTCCTGACAGATTCCAAATAATGAGGTTATCCCAAGGAGAATAGATGGATCTGTGGCAAATGCTGATAACAAATCATGTTGATAATCTGTAAATTCATCACAAACTATAATAGAAGTAGGCCAACCCCAAACCTAATGAATTAATGTTCTGAACTGCTTCTCCTACCGAAAGCAATTGTAATCGATCCTTACTAAATATTTTTGGAGGTTGAAACAATATTTGGCAGAATCTTAACCTCACTTTATGATAAAATAATCAAGTTCCACATTTTCCAAAAGCAACCTTCTGCTGATTTAGAAGAACAGGACGTTAAGGCTCATTATTCCAGTTGATCACATCAAATAATTACAGTTTCATATACATAGTTCCAATTTATTATAAAATTACTTGACTAGCAGAACAGTTAATTCTTACAAGACCCTTAACAAATATAGAAGTTCAGAAGCAGAAATGGTATCAGCACCCCCCCCAAAAAACTATTGTAATATGAAATGTATAAATTGAATAAACTATTAAGAAGCACACAGAGGTAAATCAAACTTAATTCCTATGGAATTAAAAAAACACTATTTTATTGGAACAAAATTAATACATTCATAAGTTATTGACTTATGAAAAGTCCAATTTACCAAAAAAGAACACCTCCCCCCAAATAGATTGACCAGCTATTCATATTCTAGGATTGAACAACACTTTGGGAGTAAAACAAAAAACTATACCTCACACCATACTATATATTAAAACTGATCCTCAAAGAAACAAGGATACTGATATTAGTCAAGATTTCAGCACTTTCAAATTAAATCCAAGAAGTCTCTGAATTTCTAATTTCCCTATTCCAGTCAGTAACTGAAACTAAAATAAATGCCCAGTGATAAGGCTTGAAAGTGTAGAAAGCAAAATCCACCCTTCTCAGTTGGCAATTACAACATGTAGTAACAGTGTCAAACAGTGCCTCTGGCAAAGAAAGTTAATTGATTAATTCACATATGATGGAATAAAAAGAATAAAGTGAAATTAAAACTTGGAGTTAATTTATCTTTAAAAATAAATCTAACTCATCAATCACATTTATCTTACATCAAATACTGAAGATAACTCTACATATAGCATGTTTTGTGAACCACTGTAGTATATTAAGCTTGTTTTATGTTTGTGTTCACCCAATAACTGTTTATTTAAAAAGCCATGATTAAGCAAACCATGGCTCAGGAGTTAGTGTAAATCAAGTTACTTTTGGCGTTTACATTGTCCATTGTGTAAGCTAATGTCTCTGCACAGAGAATCAGTAATGGAGACGTTTGTTGTCTTTTCCTCCATGAGAGGAAGGGAAATGCAGCTAATTCATTGCACCAGCAAAAAAAGAACTTGAAAAGATCCACTCTGAAATGTGGGAGCCCTAGTAACAGGAGAAGTATCTACAAAACTGTATGAGATTCTGAAAGTCTCATTCTTACTTACACTATTTAAAATCTAATTGAGTATCATGGGATTAAGACAACCCAACTCTATGCAAGATTGAAGAGCTTCCAGAACTAAAGTTGACTTTAATCCTCAGAATACCTAAAGGTCATATTGAAAATATTGTTTCTGCAGGTGCGTAACCAAACTTTTGATTTGTTGATGGCACCCTGCACAGACACACTGAAAATCTTTCCAAAACATATGCACAAAGTGCTAAAATTAATCTTTCTTTTCAGGCAGCTGTGTTTTAAAATAATAGATTTTATTAAATGCTCACTGGAATGCAAAATGGTCCCATGAAAGCCATACATTCTTCTATTATGTCAGAAATAAATATGTTATTGACTGTTCTTAGTTCATACTACATTAACTCTGATAGGAATGTTTTCATATTAAATGAAATGGTTCTCAAGGAGACATATTTTATCATACGAGCAAGAATAGTTTTATGACATGGATGATCTATGGGAAGTCTTTGTCCATTTTCTCAGTGTGCAGTTCTCAACACAGAAAGAACAATGATCTGAACAGAAAAATCATGCAAAAATTCTTGTAAATCTACAGTGGATGAGGGCAGGAATGTCATGAATATTGGCAATTATCAGATTCCAGTCCAAGTGTTAGAATGTCTGCCTTTTTGGAAAACTGTTCCAGATTTGCATGATTGAGAGAAGTTCTAGCCACATTCCAAATAGTGTGCAAAATCCTAAACAGAGTTTCTGGAAACATGGATTTAGGTACAGTATGATGAATATCATGTACCTAGACTTCAAAGTTATTTTGATATATAATAGGTTCCTCAGCCTTGGTGCATCTTGGGCTATGAGTTACTTCAGTCAAATGTATTCAACTTGTAGTACCAATATACTGATACCAATATTCTGCAATCCAGAATGCCCCTGGCTGCCTAATAGGCAGGGATGGACAGCCAGTAGCCCCAGAGCCACATGTGTTCCCTGAAGCCCTCCTTATTTATCTGTGCATGCATGCAATCCTTGGAGCCTCTCTGACCAGTGCTATCACAAATTAATGGCACACTTTCCTGTTATTTACAGGCAACAAAACGCATAAAACTGTGCAATAAATCCTAAAATATATGTATCATGTACTTAAAATAAACAAGGAACTCAAGATTCTTCTACAACCCAAGAAAATATCTGAAAATATTGTTCCCACTCAAGTGTAGGATTTATTTTTAAAAAATCATGTTAAAGTGTGTATGCTACCATTTACAATGTATTCAGAATGATATGAACCTACCTACAACTTTGTCATCCCAAACCAAATTGAGTAGCATATAATCACCAAAAGAGTATCAATCCCTATAGTGTGGAGTCTTTTAACTTTCTCTTTTCACTTCTTCCTGACTTAAAAAAAAAATGCTTATCAAGTATGTGGCAGCCCACAATATATGACTGGCATGCTGCGTTTACCTTAGTGGATTGCTAGTTGTTCAGGCCTGAGCTAATCATGTCATACATAATCATAAAACCAAAATAAAAATGTGCCTTGTCACACACACGGAGGGGAATCAAGGTCACAGTTACCTAGGCTAACAGGGAAAGGGGCATCTTTTTTCTCTCAGTACCTGATAAAAAGTGATTTAGAGCTCCATATTGACGTGATGACTTGTAACAGGAAGAGGCACAAGAAGAAGAAAGTACATCATTCTTGAGAAAGGCAAATTTGTAACACTACAGCTTGTATATTTCAAAACTGCAGAATATTGTCTATTGTTTAAAACCTTATTCTGGTTAGATTTTAAAACAATCACAGATCTGGGAGTACAGTATGTCTGTCATTACAAATCCCCCTGCAGCCCACCATCATTATATCTAACCGCTAATTTTACTTTTGGATATTTAATCATTTACTTTCATCCTCAATCATTTCTACTTCTAATATTTCTTTTGATAAATATAAGCACTTTTCTTCCCTTCTGGAGCTGTAATTAGCTATGTTTGCAAAGGAAGCCTTGACAATGAGGAGCAATTCATTCTGCAGCAGTAGGCAATAGAATCCTGGTTCATTGACAAAACAAGTGGAAGTCAAACCTGAGCAATATAGTCTATGTCATCAGATAAGATGTCAGAAGTATGATAGCAGGTCCTGAACTACAAATGGATGTAAGTTAAGTAAGGTTGCTAGAACATTATATTAAATTTAAATTACTGAACCAGATTAATTACATTCTGTGCATAGATACATGAACACTACCTCTCCTTCTGCACTTGCCTTCTCAAAGTTCAGTTTGTCTAAGAACATACTCAGCTCCATTCAACTATTTTCATTCCCAGACATTATATTTATTTAGAACTTTTACATTTATATAATTACATTTATCTGTTTTTAGTCTGACTTGTCCTTCCCTTACTGTCACATTTAAAGGTGATCTGGCCACAGGTACTGGATAATTCCTATTCCAAGGTCCCCGACCTTTTTGTCCTGGAAGGCACATGTGGAATGTTGACAATACGAGGTGAACATTCTTGCAAAATAAGGGCTAGTGGGGCAACCATTCAAAATGGCTACCATGGGGGAGATGTGACTGATTACAAAGCATTGATTTATCAGACTGTCAAATGAATCTTACCCTCCTTCTGCAGAAGGTGCTCTACCAACCCATTGTCCTTTTCTAGCCAGGTGCACACACTGTTAAATAAGGTACTGTATCTGCTATGGGTGTGCGACTCATGTGGATGATGAGGCATTTTTAGAAGTTTATGCCAGAGCTGGCAGTCTGTTTTGTATCATGCCAGCTTCCTATCTATCTATCTATCTATCTATCTATCTATCTATCTATCTATCTATCTATCTAGTAGGCAGTCTTTAAAATAAGCAGCAAGTGTAGGCCTAATTCATATCAAGACTGTCATATGTATGTATGTATGTATGTATGTAAGATTGGTCTTGAACTTTTAGCATAAGATGTCCTATCATGTCAGAGTCCTGATATGAATTAGGTCCACACTTGCTGCTTATTTTAATGAAGCCATTCATGCAAGTGCCAGTTGCTTGAATGGACTCTTATTTAACTTAATTCAGATTATGGCAAATTCCAACATCACAACAGAGGCCACATCATGACTCTGGCCCAGGCTACTGTAGTGGAATGTTATCAGTTCTCAAACTACTGTATATTGCTTTTCAATGGCCTTCAAGTAGTAGTCATTTCTGCTTTTTATCTTTACACTTCTGCTGATTTACTTCCAGCAGCCCACAAATAATAGTGTTCTCTTTCTCTCTTTTGTCTCCCTTATTTGCTGCCTCCTTATACTTCACTGCCCTCAAAAGAGGTTTTGGGACTTAACTAATTAATTGCTCCCTGACTCACCCATTTCATTGGTCCTTAATTTCACTAAGATATTCACTTAAAAAGATTGATTTTCACATTTTAGAATTCATAGAGAGAGATGAGCACAAGCCTCCTTACCTTCTCTGTTCTGCCTGTGATACAATCTCTCTCAATAAACTGGAATCAAGCATTAGGCTAAATCAAAATATGTTTTGAACCACCACCAACTCATTTTTTTAGGTTTGCCCAACACATTTTGTTTTGGGTTTAGGTTGGGGGGGGTAGCATCTTGTGTGAATCCAAATACCTGAGTTTATGGTTTAGTACGTTGTATGAACTAAGCTAATAAATCACAGTTAAAGAGATCATGGCTTAATATAATATATGAGCCCTGCATTTTTTGGAGCTGTATCTCTCAAAAAACTCAGAAGAAATTCTTACCGTAATACAAACATTGAGGTTATAGCATGTATTCTCATGCTACTGTCTAAGTGGTAAAGCTAAGCTATGTAGCAGATCGGCTTTAGAAACTGAACGGCCATGGACCATTTAAAGCAGCTGTTAAATATACACTTGGCATCACTGGCAAAGTCTGAAAATACTGCCATGTTAAGTCCTTAAATGCTTTCATGGCCAGGCTTATAACAATCCTGCGCAGGCTTGCTTATAAACAATTACAAGCTAGGTGGGATGAAGGATTTTGGCATACACATAAATTCTTTCTCCTCAAATGACCCTGTGCACCTGGTTGTAATTTAAAACTTGATGCACTTAATACAAAGATCTGAAAGAGGTTCTGTATCCATTTTCTGTTTTTTATTCCCTAGAAGCATGTTTAACAGACTCCCTTTTTGATGGGGAATTCATCAGTACCATGATGAATTCACAAATATGGAATGACAGGCATGCTACAATGTTGGAGGACACTGAGGACAAGGTTTATACATGTGCCTGTTACCATAATCCTGTTCAATTATATTGTAGGGGTAGAAATGTGTCCCTTCAGCTGTTACTAAACTAAAGCCACAGTCACCAACATCTAGACAGACAAATGCTATATCCACGAACAAACAAATATCAACGTAAAAAAGAAAATAATTCAAGTTAAATTCTGCATCCAGATTTAATAGCAGCAGACTGGTCAACATCCTATGCTGACATAAAACATGTCACTTGCCATTTCACATGCTTTAGCTGGTACAGAACGCAGGTGCCCATCTACTACTGGGAGTGTCCTCATATTGCCACATAACACTATTCTTGTAAGAGCTACATTGGCTGCCAGTGTGTTTTCAGGTACAATTTAAAGTGCTTCTAACAGCTTATTAAGTCCTGCATGGCTCAGAATCTGTGCACCTGCAAAATTACCCATGCCAAGTAGAATCTGCCTGCTGGAGGCATACCTGTAAAGACAACATACTAAGATTCCCCATCCCCTACAAGGTATAGTGGGAAGGGACTCTCACACTGGAATTCTCTGCCCATCCCCTCCTCCTGTGGAACCCAGTTTCCTCAGAAATAAGATCAGCATCCTTATTGTTAACCTTTAGAAAGTTGGTTGCTTAGACAAACATTTGATGATTGGAAAGCTGATGATGTCTTTAGCTGGGATATATGGGAGCACTGCTTATGGTTCATTAAGAACTGAATTGTTCTGAGATAGATCTTTTTGTATGGTTTCTTGCTTACTTTAGCTTTTGTAAGCTGTTTAGTCACTCATTTATTATAAGTGCTTTTATGTCACTTCAATCAAATGAGTTTAAGTGACCTAAAAGCACTTACAATAAATGAATAAATAAATGTGCTAGCTAGCAAAGTATCCAGAAAGCATTTAAACAGCCAGATTCACGCATGGAATCTCACTGGTTCTGCTCCTCTACCTCTGCTCAGTCCCTAGTGCAGTTTTTCTCAAACTTGGCAACTTGAAGATGTGTGGACTTCAGTTCCCAGAATTCCCTAGTAAACCATGCTGTCTGGGGAATTCTGGGAGTTGAAGCCCACATATCTTCAAGCTGCCAAGGTTGAGAAATGCTGGCCTACTGTGTGGAGAAACCAGATTCAAGCGCTTTCAGCAATTTACACCCACTTCAATAATTATTGCAGCTGAAAACAGTGCCACAATGAGAGATCTTTCCAGATTCAGGATCTTTCCAAATTTCCTCTTTGTGATTTGCTGTTTTAAAAAAGGGTTCTGGAAGAAACCATCCAACGGTTCATGGTGTAAACTGCCAAGGGGAAGAATATCACAGGGAAATAAGACAAGTTAACTCAATCAGAAGACGGCAATGGCAAAAGACTTCTATTCTGTTGCCAAGAAAACTCAGTGTGTTCATGTGTAGAGCTCAACTTGTCACTTTTATCTATATGTGTTTTTAATTCAACCATACTACAGTATTCGTATTAGAAAATGTAAAAGTTCTAAATGTGTAGCAGAAGTGGACTTCCGGGGGAGGTATGGTGAATGGAAGAGGTCTCCATGAAAGCAGAGCTATCAACCACAGCAAAGACCAAAGAACCAGTGAGTAGACAGGTTCTTCAGAACCTCTCTGGATAAGAAGAGGACAGGAGATCACCCATATGTGTTCCAGATGGCTGCTTCTCACAAGGAGATCACAATACAGCAGACTTCTGCAGGTTTGAGCACCAGGAGATGAATGAATTAGCCATCTTGCTCACAACCACAGCAGAGCCTTTTAAAAGACACTAAGTTCATAAGCCTCACTTTCTAATCACTTTCAGAAATTGCCTGTTAACCATCTTAAAGCTATTAGAGACCTTTGGAATAACAGGTTTGAAAAGTGGTTTGGTGAATTTAGCTTCAATTCTGAATAAAAGAAAAATTAATTACAAGCTTAAGAACTTAAAGAATTTGAAATGAACAGCAAAAAACTAATTAAGATTTTGATCTAAGAAAGTTATAAATGGATTAAGGGTCCAGTTAAATTTGGAATATTGACTTTTACTATAAGATTTTGGAATTAACTACAAAAAATAAATAGTTTCTTGTGGGAACCAGAGTTATTTTGGCTATCTTGGTTCATAACAAAGAAAGCAACTTTATGATTTTAGAAACTGGACACTAGAGGGGACCAAAGATTCTAAGTAGAAGAAAAAAAAATACAAACCAGCTTTTGGTGTCGATTAACTGGCACTTACAAAATAACACAAAACATCATAACATTGGAAATATTAAAGGAGATCAAGAATGGAGCCAGAAATTTGTAGCTGCAATATCAGCAGTGTCAAAAATGATCCTGATTCTATGGATAGATTATGTCCAAAAGATGTCAATGAAGGAATGACACATGTGGAGCAAATTTTATCTGACAAATCAGAGCAAGGACCAAAAGTAGAACTACAAATGACATGCCAAGAGAATGACTTTAAAAAGGATGCTTTATTGGATATACAAAAGAAACTGGCTTAAATTTTAAAAATTAAAGAAGAAATACAAATGACAAAAAAAAAAAAATGACCTGGAAAATGTTTTCTTATTGGATCTACAAAACCCTTGAAGAAGTCTGTGCATTTGGATAAAGAAGAATTGAAGAGAAATCAAATCCTATGACAATATTTGAATGAATTAAAGATTAAGATTGTTAGAAATAAAAGGAAGGAATATAAAGTAGGTTTATTTGATCAAGGTTAAAACATTTACTTGTAGAGTTCTGGCAACCCTTTATGGACTTTTCACTGACACCAGGATTGAAAAGTTGATGTTTTATGGATTTGCTTATAGATAAAGGATGGGATGTAGGATGAAGAGATACATGTTTGTAACCTTATAAGGTATGAAGAGTTATTAAATTGTCTATAGTTGTTGTAATGAAGGTTGGAAGTAACTTCTTTATATATTTCTTTTCATTTTCTTTATCATATTCTTTCTTTTCTCTTTACTTTTTTTCTTATACTTTTTATTCTTATTATTCTTTTTTTCTTTCTTTAAGCTTAGTTTGTATTAATTTTTACTATTGTAATCAAAATCCTTAATACAATTATATGCAAAAAAATAAAAATAAATGTTTGGAACTAAAGCTCATGACATTCAGCATGATTTTCCCCAGCTAAATGCTCATAGAATTGCAGCTTAAACCAGATAGAATGCTCACAGAAGAAAAGAAGAACTTGGGGCACAATCCTAAACAGCATATTTCAGCATGAGAAGACATCTTACCATTTAAGGTTTTCAGGTTGCTCAACTGTCAGAACTGCTCCCTCATAAAAGCAATGCAATATAGGGTTCTGCCAAAAAAATTAAATCAGACGGATGGAAAAACCAAAAGCACTGTTGATATTAAATATGGAGCAAGGACTTCACATTTTCCATTGGATTTAAGTGAGCCTAATTTTGTGTTAAATTGTTGATTATTTAAAGATTATTTTTTAATTAAAATCTTTATGTGGTCTCATAAAATACAAAAAAAAAAAAAACCTGCCATAAAAATCCACATATTCAGAACAAAGCAAATTACAATAAAAATCCTTAGGATGGATTAAAATTGCCATTAGAAGTCACAACATTTGATTGCCTTGCAAGTGAGTGTCCTTAAAGTCTCTAACTGAGGAGTCCCTTTGGGCTTTTTCAGGGAAGGAATTCACATCTGTCAAATAGAGTGAATTCATCATCTGTCTGATTGCACCTTATCACCATAGGCAGGGCTGAGCATTTTTTCAACAGTCCAGTAATTGGAAAATGAATAACTGACAGCTGTGTTCACTAAAGCACACAGAACAACTAGCCAACTACCTTTTATACATTGTGCCATCCCAGCCCACATGGGTAGTTTATGGTTCAGTGTGTTTTGCAAACCTAGAAAATTGGGTTGAATAAACTGTGGTTCATTTAAGCATGGGAAAGTATGTCATTCAAATCCAGCTTGTCATGTAATAAATGTCTAGGTCTTCAAAGGGGAAGGAGATATATGTTATTTGAGCAGGCATGGATTTAAACCAACTGATTTAAAATGGCTTTTCACTCCATGTAGATCTGTGAATGGAGAATTGAGACTGAAGACACTACGCAGGATAACAATATATGCATTTAAATTATTGAAATGTATGTAAAAATATCTATATGCATAAATGAAATTACTGTGCCTGGTGTTACTCCTAACAAGGATATCAGTCATATGATTTGGCAGTTTTATCACTGTTTCAGTAAACTTCAAGAGAAATCATTGCCTACCTACTTCATTTTATTCCTAGAAGTCCTAGTCAAGAAGTCTCGAAGTTGTATGTCAGTAGCATCCAGAGGGTCACAGCTTACCTATACCCACTTTGCAAAGGCTAGAGAACTTATGCGAAAAAGTTGTTTCATTCTTGAAGTTTGATGGACATGGAATTGATGTATTGGTGCTTAATTCAGGAGAAAACCATGAAAATATGTTATAGTATTGTTGCTTGAAGAACAAATGCTGGGTGAAGAATTAGGCTTTTAGTTTATTTAAATTGAACACTCCTAATTTAAATGCATCTTGAACTTTTTCATAAACAGATATTTACACACCTTGCAATTTGCATAGCTTGCACTTGACAAATGGTTGCCCTATGACTGGAAAAACTCTAGGTGCTGAGTCACTCTGGAGTCTATATTTGGCACTCACACAAGAATCATGATTTTTGTTTCCCTGTTTCAAGTATAATGATGACCACTTAACTATGGAATGCTTAAGAATCTGCAATATTTCTCTTGCTGCAATCACTGATAACAAAGTATCAATTAGATTATAAGGATTTGGGTACAGTATATCTAAAATACAATGCTTTTTTTTAATGACTCTCCACGCGTTGGTTGAAACATAGTATCTAGTCATGTTTGATCAATGCATTTCTTTTCAAGAAGAGCCTAGTGACTCCTGAGATAAAATAAAAGCATCCTTGTTTAGCATCAGGAAGCTCTGCTACATTTAATTTTCCATTCCTTGTCCTTTCAGATGGCAATCCATATGCCTGGTGGACTGGACGTGCCAATGAAAAGCACTACTACTGGGGCGGCTCTGGACCGGGCATTCAGAAATGTGCATGTGGTATTGAACGTAACTGTACTGATTCCAAATACAATTGCAACTGTGATGCTGATTCGAAACAAGAGTAAGTATGAAGTTATGTGTTGTTAATAATTTAAAGGCTTCACACAAGCTTATAAATAAAGCAAACTGATCAGAATAGTGCTAGGTTCAAGACAAGCAGAACCAATAAAAACATTAAGAATTAATTTCACCACAAGATGATTATGGCCCCCAGCTTAGATGGCTGCAAGATAACTAGATGAAGAATGAAACTACCTCCTACTAAGTAATATATGTAAATTGAACTCCTTTGCATGATCTTGAATATTAAAATAAACACTCAGTACTCTTTTAGCCTATTTACACAGTGATTATTTTGGAAGATACGTTTTATCGTGTTATTCTGTGAATATCTGTTAACTCCTAGATTTCTCAAATATTTCTTCCTTTCCCTAAGGAAAACAAATTTAATTTTTTTTAAAAAAACTTTAATTTTGACACTGAACATCTAAGAAGATCCAAAGGATTTTTTTTGGGGGGGGGGCACACAAGCAATGTGAAACTAACATTAATATTATGTTACTACTTTGATTCTTAGTGATTACATAAATGTGTGATTTGGGTTTGAAAGTATTAATAATGAGACATATTTCTTTATTTTATTAACATTTTTCTTTGTTGCAATCAGGCTGTTGATATTTAGATTGATAATGGCTTGCTGACTGTTTGAATTAAAATTTTAATTCATTACATTATTAATGTTTGCTGAGCTGCAGAAGACACACAATACATCTGGGATAAATGGGTAATTAAGTATATGGATTTACAGAAAATGAGGATAAATTAAAGGGTCTTTCTTTCATATGACTTTTAGATGATGGAAGAAGAATCAAAAGAGGTATAACCAAGCCTAGAAAATGATAGGAAAAGGAGGGGTTCCAAAATAAATCAGCATGTGGATGATCAGTTTAAGAGACAGACCATGGGGGTTTAAACTTCTAAAATGAGACAAACAAATTATGTAAGAGACATTTAAGTAGATGGTTGTTGAAAGTCCATGAGGGATTCCTCATGTCTCCAGTCCAATCCCTGATCAAATGTACCTCCGGTGTTTTTCTACATCCAGTGACTTACTGCATTGAATATTGACCATATTAGCTATGTTTGGATAACTGTATTCCAGTGTTGGTATGATATTAAAACCTTTTTGCCATGTATGCAGTCTCCTAACTCTGAGTGTGAGCAAAGAAAAGAGGGAGGCCTTAATAAGCCATAGTTTGTTGTTTATCTAACTTTGAAAATGAAGACTAGTAGCCTACAGCAAGTTAAAATATTAAAGCCTGACTAGCTATTAATTTAACATCCTGGCTTATTTTTGGAGCTATGATTAGTTCCTGTTCTGACAAAACAGACTATGGTTAGCTGACCACTTTCTGGTTTATTTGTTCAGACCATATAAGGAAGAATAAAGAGGTTGCACATGTAGGCAAAATACTTGTTCATATTTTGACTTACTGGATTGAAATGTGATTATCCCAGCTGAATCATTATCATATTTATTATTCATTGAAAATCTATGTTTTAGAGGCAAGAAATAATTCTTGATAGCCTATTGTGATTAGACATGTACTATCTCTTATCTCTAACCATTGAGCAATATTATCTATTTTTATCTTGGTTATTATCCTAATCTTTGCATAACAGCTTCTAATGTTTTTAAAAAACACACAAATTTGGAAATATTTGGGCAGAATCTGGTAGAACAGAAGAAGAAAAGAAAATATTTCAGTAATCCAAATGTATTTGTGAAAAGAAGCTTTAGCCAGTCCCCCAGAACTTGTAGATGCATCTCCTTAAGAAGGATTCCTTAGTACAAGGTAGCCTGCAGCATCTGGACAGATCAGAAAGATTACTACTCCCAATTCCTTGGCTATATTTATTTTCCTGTGGTTCACAAATCAAAGAAAGTCACTGTGTTACAGATAATTCTTTATCTTAAACCATTTAATTGTATTCAGGTGTTCCAAAGAGAACATACTGAGGGGGACTAGAAAGGCAAACTCTGGTTAATCACCTTTCACCTCCCCATATTGTTGGCAAAGATCAGCAGGGAGGGTGTCATCACTTTCAGCTACGTGTAGTTACAACCTTCTGGGGGACTTGGAGGTTTGATTGTGTACATCCTATTGACAATACCTGAAGAAGGCTTTAAGGTTTTGTTTTTTTTTAAATCACCAGAGAAGCTTCCCTTTGATTCAAATATCAAAGCTTTTGACCTATTTCAATAGCTGTGCACCAAGCATAGCAGGAGGAAACAGAAAACCTTTCCTGATATTATCTCTCTGTGCACAAGAGAGGGAATGAGGAGTCATTATTCCCTATCTCATCCTGGCCAGAAAAAAATGTCCCTGTCTAGTTTTTCATCTCAGAGGAACAGGACTGGCAGCAAGCAAAGCAGAGTAGATCCTAATGGCACTCCTACAGGAGTACAACATCAAGAAGATAGACTTTGGTCCGTGTGCCATATTTTCCTCAGAAAGAATGCAGAAGAATTGTTTTGAGAAAAGAAGAATCTTACTTAAGTTCTTCTGAATTGGATAGGCCAATCCTGCAGGCTAAACAATTATGTCTGTAAATTGTAACCCTCTCTAAAACATAGGTTTGTATGTGTGTGTGTGTGTGTTTGTGTACATACATACGCAGAGACACACACATCTGGTGAATTACAGACCAATTCATTTACCATAAGCCCTCTGGAAGTTGGGGTAAAACTATCATTTGTTTATCAAGAACCAGCTGAATTAAATGTATTCATGATTTGTGAACTTGCTCTTTTTGGGAAGCATAGCCTCATCCAGAATGGGCTAACCATTTAGCCCTAAATCAGTCCTTAGTGGTGTTTTGATTCGATGAAATTTCAATTGAAGTGAAATGCTAAATTAAAGTCATACTGTTTTTTGGAATATCATCTTAGAATGCCCCCCCACCTTGATCCAGACGTTAAAATGATCTTGATTCTTCTGTGCATCTGCAAAGTCTTCTTCCCAATGGATCCAAACAGTTGGGCAGCCAAGCATTCATTCATTCATCCAATTTATAAATCACACAGATGACTCCTTTCTAAAGTGAGACGTTGTTTCAAATCAAATTCACTGCATTGGTCCAGACTTAGATAATATCCTTGTTTGCACAAGTCCTACCAGTTTTATTGCCAGTCATAAACCTGGATTAAGCTTCATTTTGTTTCAAACGGTGTTTGAGTGACATGCAGTAATATTAGAAATCTTGCTTCTCTAATCAAGGAAAGTTGAAGGACTACTTCAACAGGAAATTTAAATATTCCTAATCTATTCAGTCTGCCTGAGGCAAATAACAACTCTTATAAATAAGTCCTTTGTATATGTTTAACGCTACTGAAACTACGGTGTACTATACTTTGAAGAAATAATTGCAGAACATTTTTTACTAGAGCATGAAAGCTCATTCTATTTCCATAACTGTATAATAAATACGAAGAGAAATTATTAATGTGGTATGTGACTTACTCAGTACAAGCTTCAAAATGATGTGCATTGATTTCTTAAGAGGGCACATCTCTTTGTGCACATAAGGGCTCTTATGGCACAATGCATTCGACAGGCAGACAGACAGACAGAAACTTTATTTTGGTCATTGACCAATAAAAATACATTCTATAAAACAAACAACACATATCCCCTGCATTCGTGTTTTCAACATTTTTCCCATAAATGTAAGAACTGAAGATGGAAAATTAGCTCACACATTGCACAAGTAAATTTCTTATACGTTACAGAGCCCTGAGGCCAGTTTCGGCTTTGATTTTACCACATCATTCATAGAAACTGAGAACTAAGCCTCCTATCAATCTGTGTCGATGGGGCTTTTGTATAGGAACGTATACATGCTGCATTTATACAGAATTATATTCCCTAAGTATATGGATGGTGGGGCTTTGTTTTTGTTCTGTTCTGTTTTTTGCTTTATTTAGGGGGAGATACAGTATGTCAGACCAGGGCCTTTTGTGGTTGGGAGCCGTGCATGTGTGAGTGTATTTGGTGAGGGGTAGAATAAGTGTTCTGCCTGGATTTGTTTGTAATTAATAAATAAACACATACATACACACACACACACACACACTTTTGCAGGATAGTTTTTTTTTTTTTTGGTGGGGTTTGGAGGGGCAGATGTGAATTCTTGTGCAGGTTCCATTTTTGCTAAGAAATAGTACCTTTCTTGGCCAGTATTTCCTTTCATCTCTGTGGATTCTTAGGTTGGGCAAATAGGACTAAGCCAGAATTTATAAACCAACTTTAACCCAGATGTTCAAATAAACAAACAGTGGGCAAAACAAATCCTTGCTAAATATCATGTGCAAACCAGTCCATACTCTGCCATCATGTATTACCTGACACATGTTAAATTTGCTGCACTCCTACAGTCTATGCTTTCGTGTTGGATTTTGCCCGTAAAATCTGTTTCTGTCTACAGTAGTACATTTCCCTTGTTTCCATTCAGTACACATGAACATTAATAATAATAAAGTGATCCTCAAAGCTCGATTGACTCCACAGTAGTTACTTAGGCATTTTTACAGGCTTTGGAATTAAGCCCTACTTCATTTGTTCCCTAGTTCATATATTTCCACCATGCAGAACATTACATTGTGAAGATGGCTGTACGACACACTGAATCTTAAACTTTAGAAGTTACTTTTGTTATGAAACAATTTGATGCGTCATTAAACAGTACAAACCTTTGAAATGAAGCAATGGCACATAAAATGATGAGGTTTTTTTTCATATTTAGTTTGAAATGTATCATTTGAGTAAGAACTACTCTTCCCCTCCTAATTTCAGGAATCCCTTTTTAGTCACAGATGCTTGGGTCTATTCAATTTCAGTTTTGCAGTATTTAGCTGATATTGCTTATCTGTTCGCTGGACAGCAAGCTGTAAAAGAGCTGTTTGTGGTGTGAGTCAGTTATTCAGAAATCAAACTGCAGCACTGAACACACTGAAGAATGAGAAAACCAAAGGCCTTGAAAATCAAGTTAACTTCAAAGAGTCACGTGTTAAACCTGTTTCTGCCTCACCCTATTCCTTTTTCTCCTTTGTCTGCCATTGCAACAAGTGCATGGAACTCTTCTTTATTTTTTGGATTAAAATGTAATGTCAGATGAAGAGGGACTCTACTCATACCTGTACACTCATCAAGAAAAGTGTCCAGGTGTGAGTAGAACCCCTCTCTATTATTACATGATAACTTGTATAGTTGAAAGAACCATTTCAGATCAAACTTCCACACATGGATTTCAAATAATCCAAAAAGCATTGAAGGTGATTAATTAATTGTTCTCACACTAATACTCAAGTCAACCTGTGTTGAACAGAGAACAATTCATGAGTGAACTTGCTGCATTAATGAGAATATAAGTTGTGGCAGTGAGTTATGCAAATCAAGATCAAGTTCAGGACAATTTAAGTTTTAGCTACAAAAAGCCAACACATGTCAGAATATTTAAATGTTCAGGCTATCTCATGGAAGGGTCCTCTGCATACATCATTTAAAAACATAGTATTTTTCATTTTTATTAAAATGAAAAGTCATGCATCTTTAATTACTGTGATTAATTATGATAAATCTTATTACGTTCAATGTCCCCCACACACACACACACACAGGTAAATAAGTATAGAATTGAAGTCTGTTTTTGTTTTTCATAATTTATGTAGAGGTGAGTGACTAAGTTTTAACACCCCTCTTCTAACGCAATTTCTTGGAAAGACACTTGGGGGGGGCGGTTTTTGAGTCAGTGGTGACTCCTGGTGACTTAATTACTGTGATTAATTATGATAAATCTTATTACGTTGAACGTCCCCCCACACACACACATACACAGGTAAATAAGTATAGAATTGAAGTCTGTTTTTGTTTTTCATAATTTATGTAGAGGTGAGTGACTGAGTTTTAACACCCCTCTTCTAACTCAATTTCTTGGAAAGACACTTGGGGGGGGGGCGGTTTTTGAGTCAATGTTGACTCCTGGTGACTGCCTGGACAAATCCCTGCAGCTTTCTTTGGCAAGGTTTTTTGGAAGTGGCTTTGCCATTGCCTCCTTCCTAGGGCTGAGAGAGAATGACTGGCCCAAGGTCACCCAGCTGGCTTTTTGCCTAAGGTAGGATTAGAACTCATGGTCTCCCAGTTTCTAGCCTGATGCTGTGCCCACTTCTAAAATAATATGGAAGTGCTTTGGACCTCATGCAAAGATGGGATATTTCTGATATTCATTAAGACAGCCTGCCTTTTAAAGTTTTGTACGCAAGTCTAAAAAAAAAGGCCATTGCTTTAAGAGTTGCATTAAAAAAATTTTAAGTGTGACTTTTTTTTTCTTACACAAAAATCTGAAAAAAGTAAGGTGTTTTCATGGCATGCTCTTATACAACAAATTGAGGTTTAATTGTTACATAAGAGTACACCACAAAACTGCCTACTTTATTCAAATACTTTGGTAAGCCATATTAAATTCAGAGGAACTTATTCTAAAGTCAAGATATATAAATTGAAACCGTATCACAAATTGCAGTATTTTATACAAAGCAAAGTTTCTTTGATCAGATATGGTCCTACAGTATTTTTTTAAACCAAAAGAAAGTAAAAATTGTTTTGAAGTTGATCATAAAGCATTTAGATACACAGCTGATATCTTTAACTGATGATGATTAAAGGCTGTAAAAATGCATTCAGAACTAGGTAATTACTTCAAAGGAACACAAATGTTCTGTTCTGTTCTTTCTGTTCTTCATTCACAGTTGACATCACTACACTATATTCTTCTAATATCTGTGTTAGGAAATCAAAAAGAGTTTTATATCAAGATATATGTATGTGAACTATATTAAAACTTAAAACAGTTGGTTCTTTAAATGCTCCAACAAGTGCAAGTGGAGATGTTTCCTAAATCAAACATGACAAAGTAAAAGGAAACTCGTATCTGCTCCTGACATCCCTGCAGAATTTGAACCTTAGGTCTTCAGACTATACACAGCTCATGGTATGAAGATATACAACAGCAATTAGAAGCAATTAGAAATCATGGGAAATATAATGCTTTTAGGCCCTGTTATCCCTGGCCACTGCTGTGCTTGTCCATGTACCATCCAGAGACAACAGCTACTTTTTGTAGCCTCCCTAGTTGAAGCAAGGGAACAAGAAAGGGTTTTACTGAGCAAAGGATGCAGGGAGGTCATTAGGTCACATCAAGCTCTGAAATTAAAAAAAAATTAAGAATTGTAGATTTCAGAATAGATCTGATTAAAAAAACAATGAATATTGAATATCCTTGAGATGTCATTTAGTTAGTCTATTTTAATTAAATCTATTACAAAGAGAAGGAAAGGTCTAATAGTAATGTGTGGATTAAATTACACCACCACCCAATTTTTCCAGTGCTATAAAAATGACTGTATTTGACTTAACTGACTGATACTACAGTATACTGGACATGGTTTATCAAATAGACTGCCAAATTGATCTTTTTGAATTTGGCAGCTATTCATCCTGTACTTCAGAGGACAATAAGAAAAAATAGTCCAGGATGACATGTCAAACCCTCTCCACTTTAAAATATTCACACACTCAAACATTAAGCAAATATACAAGATTCAGAACCTTAGTGACCAATCTATACTGATTTTCTATTTTCCCAGAATAGGATCAATTTTATTTATAAAGTTTGAGTTAGTAAACTGTAAATGTCTGTAAAACAAGTCATAAAGTGTTAGCAGATGAATGAAGCAGCATTTCATTTTCTAACAAGGGCATCTGCCTATTGGAAAGGATACCTCAGCAACCTAAAAAAAATAATAATAATTCTACATATCCATGATTTACATAATGAAAAAGATACACACCCAATTACCCATCGGTTAATTACCCTTCTGCTATGCCATTGCTTTAAATATGTTTACAAATTTTGGAGCATTGAGTTGCCAATTATTATTGCTGATGAATGAGCACAAACTTATTCTAAAGATAGTTATTTAGTATTTCTTTTTCTTCTAATGGCATTATCTTTGTCTAACTGAAACGTTTAATTTAACAGCAATCACAGACGCCTCCTTCTGCCCCAGTGGATGTACCAACATTATGTTTATAGCTCAATTTGTAGCTCACACTTCAAATAATCCTTTGAAAAAGGCATTCCTATGTCTAATAGAAATGGCATCTTCTGAAACCCTTAAATAGCTTGGAACTTGAAATGGCTCTTTTCTTCCTACCAATTATAAAATAATTAAGAACTTCAACCAAATTGGGGCTGCCATACTTTACTGAGGAAAGACATAAGCCTTTGAACAAAAAAAAGCTATTTCCAGCCTCTGTTTTCATGTAGTTAACTGGAATAATATACATTATAGCCCATATAATACAAACAACCTAGAGCCTGTCTACAGGAATATGCCCATGTAAAAAATAATGTGTGTGTAAAGAATTTTATTTTTAAATTAATCATAAATGAGGTCAAAGGAATCTTGCCTTGAGACAGTAGCTATTAAAATTGAGCCTTTGTTAACATATATTAAAGAAAAATGAAGAAATCATTATTTCCTGTTAAAAATAATGGTAGCGTTTTACAAATTTAATGCACAGAACGTAATGTGTATGTATGAGTATTCTGATTATGTGACATCACATTGGTGTCGACTCTTAATGATTACATACACAGACCTTCTTCAGGATGATCTGTTCCCATCCTGGCCCTTCAAGTCTTCCAATGATGCAACCATCACCACTGTAATTGAGTCTATCCACCTTTCTGCTGTTCACCCTTTTCTTTTCTTTCCTTCCATCTCCTTCAGCATTATAGACCTCTCCAGAGAGCTAGGTGTTCACATAATGGGTCCAAAATATGATAGTTTAAGCCTGATCATTTCTGCCTCAAGTAACAACTCTGGATTGATTTGTCCTATGATCCATTTGTTTGTGTTCTTGCTATCCATGGTATTCTCAGGAATCTTCACTAACATCGAAGTTCAAAATTGTCAATACTCTTTCTATCCTGCTCCTTCAAAATCCAACTTTCACTTCCATAGAGAATCACAGGGAAAAAGCATTTCCTGCATGATTCTGATCTTTGTACATATAGACTTGTCATAGCACCTGAATATCTTTTTCCAAGGTTTTCATTGCTACTCTACTGAGTGTTAGTCTATAGTGTATTTCCTGAATGCTGGTTCCTTTACTGTTAATAGTTGATTCTAAAAAGCAGAAGCTATTTGCCACTTCAAATTCTTCATTGTCAATTCTAAGATTGGTTGTTGTACTGTTGTTATTAGCCTGGTCTTTGTTAGATTTAATCTGAGTCCCATTTTTCCACTCTGCTCCTTGAATTTCATTACTAGAACTTCCAGAACATTTGCATTTTCAGCTATCAGAGTAGTGTCATCAGCATAGCCCAGGTTCTTGAGGTTTCTTCCTCCAATTTTAAAACTACTGTCCAGCCTCCTCAATATATATTCAGCATATACATTAGGCTAAATAAATAAGAGCGTATACAACATCATCTCATTCTTTTGGCAACCTGGAATGAATCCATTTAGCAACGAGATATTCTGGGATTTCCTTTTTCCTAAAGTTTGACATGTTTGACACAATCAAAGGCCTTTCTCTAATCAATGAAACACATATTGCCTTTTTATATAAATTCTTTGCCTTTCTCATTCATCCAGCATGCATCAGCAATGTTTCTTGTTCCTCAGCCTTTTCTAAAGCCAGCTTAAACATCGGGCATCTCTCTTTCCATATAGGCTCTAACCTTCATTGAATGATCCTAAGCTTTATTTTGCTAGCATGTAAATTAAGATTTTGTATGGTAGTTTGCACAGTCTAAGTCTCCTAAGTATTGGTATCTTGACTGACTTCTTTTAGTCAGTTGGTCACTATCTCATTCTCCAAATTTCCATAGCTTGATTAGAAACTTTACTATTGCTTTCTGACTCAATAATAACCTGATTGCTGATATAACTTCATCTTCCAATACAAAATGTTCTTGTAAATAAGGTATCTTGGATGTTGACATCTCTACTGCACAGAATTTCAGTATACTCCTTTCATATTTGATTGATCTGTTGGAATAGATCCATTGGCATTCTTTAGTGTACCAATTCAAGCTGGAAGTTCCTTCTTAGTTTGGAGATCTTTTGGAAGGCTTTCCTTGCTTTCTATGACTGTTTCCATCTTCAGTGCTTTTATAGATGTCATTTGCTTCTGGTATCTTCTACTAGCTCTGTGAAATTCTTTGTTAAGTACCTTCCAGAGATCTTTGACTATCTTTGCTTTGGCTTCTCTTCTCTCCTTGGCAGTTTCCACTGTTTGTTCCAACATCCAGTTTGCTCTCTTTTGTTTCTTGGTATTTGGCAATCTCTTTTCACATTCAGCCTTAGCAACTTCTTTGATTTCATTCCACAGTTCCTCTGGTTTCCTATAGTGAGGTTCAGGCCTTCAAAGTGATTCCTGATGTTCTTGAAAATGGTAGGTATATGCTCAAGATCATATTGATCATTTTGTGGAAACTGGTTGGCTGTTGTTTGTTTGTTTTTTTCACTTTAGCTTGACTTGGAACTTGCACATGAGCAGTTCATGATCTGTTCCACAGTCAGATGCTGGCCATGTCTTTGCTGATATAACTGAATTGTTCTATCTTTTACTACCAATAATATAGTCATTTTGATTTTTGTGTACTCCATCTGGTGATGTCCATGCATTTAGGTGTCATTTTGATTATTTGAAGACTGCATTAGCAATGAAGAAATCATTGATTGGTAGAACTGAGAAGTTGTTCCCTTGCTTCATTTCTGCTTCCTAGACCATACAATTCAGTTATGTTTGCCTCCATTCTATTTCCAGCTTTGACATTCCAGTCTCCATTCTCTTTTTTTTTTTTTTATAATGTTTTTTTTTTATTTTTACAACAAACACAAAACAAACATGAACAAACAAAAACATAAAAAGGCATAAAAAAGCATCTTCCATTTTATACCGTGTGTCAACCAGTTAAACTCGTTGGTGCCCCTTTCATAATCTTAAATTCTCATATCATCTATTCAAAATATACTTGTATACTTATCAATTAACAATTATTAATCATTCATAGCTAATCTATAAAATCATATATTACAAAAAATTTTAACTTTCAATAGGATTAGTAATACATTTCCATCTATCTATTATATGTGTATATATATAATAATTAATATCAAATTTCTATTATAAAATTTCCTAATCTATTAGATTACTATATTTTCTCATCTAATCATTAATAAAAGCAAATCCCGTGTCAAATAAAATTACTTATCTTCTTACTCTAGTTTCAAATCTCAGTTTAACTCATCTCTGCACATTCCATAATTTTCAATAACTTCCTCCTGCATAGGTACTTTTTAATTTTTCCAGTTCTTAAGAGTTACAGTTCTAACCAATATCAGTTACAGTATCAATTACAGTTCTAACCAGGTTACAGTTCTAACCAGATTCTTCACTACATGTTATACAATTTTTAACTATATATCTCAGATTTATACTTTATTCTAGCGCTTGCATAATTTTGAGTTCACCCTTTTCATTCAATATGCCAAGATATCTAACTGTTCATTCCTTTTTCTATATTATTGGATAAGAGAAAGCAATAATAAATGTCCTTTTGAACATTCTGCTTTTGGAAGCTTCTATCAGTTCCATCATTGTTGTATTCCCCTGATTTTTTCTTTAAACATCTCCAGTAGTTTCTTTCAATATTGTTTTACTTCTTCTTTTTGTGCATTCTCTTAGTACAATTTTCCATTATGATCTTGTATAATCTTTTTCTCACCCTCAGTGCCAAGAACAAATCTGTCTCTCTTCATTTATCAGTTGATTAACCCTTTTAATTCTCAGATTATAGGCCTCACAATAATTCTGTTTAATGTTTCTGATTTCTTGTACTATTTCTTCCTTTTCCAATGATCCCGGTTTATATTTAATTAAGTCCATTTTAGCTTTAATGTCTTTTTTTCTTTTTCTTTTTTTTTTTTTTGAGAATTTCTGCAGCTCTTCTTCCAATTTTTTATAGTCATCCTCAATAGTTTAAAGATCTTTTTCTGCATTGTGTTTCTCGTATAGTCTGTTATCTTGATAAACCTTCATTGAGTCAAAGGATTCTTTATCTTTGTTCTTGCCAAAAATAAGAGAAAAAAAGAAGCAAAAGGAGAAAAAAAAAAAGAAAAAAAAAAGAAAAGGAAAAGAAGGGAAAGGCTAAGCCTCTTTAAAAAAAAAGGAAAATCCATCTGGGGGGGGAATAGAGAGCAAAGCAGAGCTTCTAGCAGAAAAAAGAGCTACTGCCACTAATCAAGGCTCTTGTGACTAGCTCAAACTTTCCATCTTAATATTTTCAAAATCGCTTTCAACTCACTTTCTTGTTTATAGTTACGGATGGCACCTGTATAAACATGCACATCCCACTATCTTTTTAGAAAGCACAGAGTCCTTGAGCGTGCGTCACAATGAAAAAAGAAAGCACTAAATCGAGCCTCTAGATGGCAGTGCAACTTTCTTTCATTTACTTTCTCTTAACTCCACTTTCCCCATTTCAAAGTCAAAAAAATATAAATTTCTTATAACAATAAAGAAATCTTAGTAAAAAAAAAGGCTTAAAATAAAGAGTTATTGAATATTAAAAAGAGAAAGCCAATCCAGTTAAAAATTTTTTTTTTTAAAAGAAAAACATCTTATCAATTCCACTAAAAAGGGAAAGTTGAAAAGAAAAATTTTCTCCCCCTTCTTTTTTTTTAATAGGGCTCAATCTCGCCGCTTAATCCACTTTTCTTCACTTTTAAAAATCTCTTTAAGTTACTTAAGGTGTTCTCTAAGCATAGTTGCATAATAAAAGTCCATCTCACCCAGTTGACACCCCTCTCTTCCATCTTCCTTTGGAGCTGTCCCGGCTTTCGCAGCCATTTTTGGCTGCCTCTCCTCCGTCGGCTTCAAGAGCTTCTCCTGGGATCGATCTGGGACTTGCGGCGTCCCTGAGATCCGCGGGACGCGCCCTTTGCATTCGCCATCTCTACGGGACGGCTTAGGTCCGTCGGGACCGTCTGGGGGAGGAGATATCAGCTGCGATCCTGGGAGCCCAGGATCGCCCGCCGTATCGCCGCGACGCCAGCTCCGCCTTCCAGTCTCCATTCTCAAGTAGCACATCTTGCTTGCATGTTCTGCTGATTTCAAACTTGATAATAAAACTCACCAACCTCCTCTTCTGCAGTAGTGGTTGGAGCATAACCTGGAAAATCATCATATTAAAGAGTTATCCACAAAGTCTCGGCTACATCGTTCCTGACTATGAAAGCAATAAGCAATGACTTATTAGCTTCAGACTGAAAGTGTCCAGTTGCAGTGGATTTCAATCTGCTAATGCATAAGATTTAGTGTGTAGTCAATTAATTTCATCTTTCTCTGTGTTGAGCTTTCCCACATTAATGATTCTTATGTTCCAAGTTCACACTGTAATTCTGTCTTTTCAGCTTCAGATTTTCTTTTCCTGCATGGCAATATCAGCAACTAAATATCCCAAAGGCTTTAACCTAACCATGTCATAAACACCATTAGTACTCCAAAATTTCCCTAGCCCTTCCTCAGTAGTATGTTGAGCACCATCCAATCTGAGGAGCCCATAATCTGACATTATATCATTAAACATTATTTATCCATGTGGTTTTGTTGATAAAATACAATTACCTTGGACTTCTTTCACACAATATGAAATGATGCCTTTGCCATTGTCACTAAATTGATTATCTCCCTCCAGGATCTCCCTATATCTTTGCTGCCCAATATAAGTCTCTGCTAATCCTGCTGAGAATATTTATTGGCATACACCTCAGGTGTTCTTCGCTCATCACTCCTAGGAAAACCTTAACACCACCAAACTGAGGCAGCATACTTGAGGGGAATACATATAAATATAAACTTGAGGGGGACATAGGCATAGACGTCAAATGTTTTCTAATAATTATGAACTCAAATTCAAGATTGGATTGGCCATTTTGCATTTTCTGAGTGGGAGAAAATGGGGCATTTTATTTCATGCTGTTTAAAGTGTTTCAACATCCTTGGGTACCTCAAAGCAATGATTAAATACATACATTTTTGCTGTTGTGTATTCATAGGCAATGTTGAAATGAATCCATTTCTGTTGCTTCTTTCATGGTCTTAGATATGTGGCTGTTTGTATGCTTCACTGTTGCTTCCATTATTTGCTATATCAACTCTAAAATTTATATTTGAAAAACATCCTCTTGGTTAATTTTATGTAAGTTGGATAGTAGGTTTTCAGTATTAACTACACTTATTTTTGTAACCCTAGGATTTGTTTCAGTTCTACTGTTACATAACTCATCATACTCAACACATTTCAAATGTTTTCTAGTTGTAATAATAATGATTCCTGACAGATGCTATAAACAAATAACTCTTTTCCTGGCCAGCAGTTTCAAAACTTCCATTGTTCCTCTTTACTACGTGTTGCTAATAAAATGGGCAACACTTTTGAAAGGAGTGTAATGAGTGTCTCCAGCAGGTTTATTATCTGGTAGAACCTACAGGTGCTATAACCAGTCAAAGGTTTCTATACACGATTCATAGTTGTAGGGCTGTAGTACACTTAAATGTACTTTGTGAACACATTACCTCTCTTTGAACAAATAAAGCAGCTACTTCTTTTGCAAGGCTCACACAGCTCCTTTGAAAGCTGCTTCTAGGTTCTCCATATGTGTGTGCATGCACAGCCATTTCACTTTCAGAGAGGGTTCTCTTTTTTAAAAAAATACATTTATTAAATTTTAAAATAGAAACAGTAAAAACTAACAAAAACTAATATTAAAGGAAGAAAATAAGAAAAAGAAAGGATAACTAGACAAAGAATGACCAATGTCAAAAGTGCAAAAAAACAAAAAAAGGAAGATAAAAGAAAGAAAAAGAATTGACTTCCGACCCTCCTCACAATGGATTTAAGTAACAGTATACATCAATCTCTTGCTCTAGTTTACTTCATAACTTTTATCATTACTATAAACCCATATTAAGTCTAATAATCAAATCCATACAACATAATTTCATTTTTTCCTGTTTCCTGCAGAGAGTCCAAATAAAAGTTTCCAATTAACATTAAAATTATACAATATATTTTCTCAAATCAAAGCCATCAGTTTCCCCAACTCAGCCAATTCCATCAGCATCACCATCCATTCTTTCATTGTAGGTAATGTCTTTGTACATATAAAAAGCCTTACTGCAGTTACCATATATAAGAACAAAAATTCCATAAATTTAATAACAAATATATTTTAAACTTAATCAAAAATAAATCCACTTTATAATCCAACTTATATTTTTTCTTTAAAAAAAGCAAATGAAATCTCTCCTCCTTTATACACAAATCCTTAAAACCTTGTCATTCAATCCAGGTCAGAAAAAGATCCCATTAATAACTACCAAAAACCTCAACATATATATTAATCAGAATCAAATAAGTTCTCTTTGTAACCCTTCTGTTTACTTTTAGAGAGTTTAATCTTTAATCCTTTCAAATAGCATCCACAAATTGATTCCCTGTCATTCTCTCCTTGTCTTCTCCCAGAAACAGCCCCAGTAATTTCTCTTTGTCTCTTCCCAGGAACAGTCTCACTGATTCCACACATTCCTTTTGCAAATCCAAGATAAAAAGTCTTTCCAAATCACTCTTCTTTTCCATTATTTGTATGTCCCCTTTGATCATGGTGATATCAGTGGATTTCGTTTGTAAATCCATTCTAGCATCCTTTTGCATATTGTTCTTGTCCTTTGGCATTTTTAAATCCATTTTCAGATCCACATCTTTGTTCACACTACTTTCATAATCCAGCATTTTTTTAAACTCCAAATCCACATTCAAGTCAATCTCTTCCTCCATTTCAAAATTAACCATCTTATCCATTATTTCCTCTATCTTCTTTTCAAGGGACTTATATTTAGCTCCTAATCTATCAAACATTGATTGGAGTAAACTCAAAGAAGTCAATTTCTCTTTTAACAGCTGATCCAAGGGCCTTTTCTAGCCATTTCTTTTTCTTCCCCCCAAAACAACCAACCATAGGTATTGTATAGGTGAAAGGAAGAGATAGTTTATGCCCTCTCAAGCTGTAATTGCAGGCATGGGTCAACAGGGAATGCACAAAAAGCTCAAATTACTGTCTTCTTTTGTTTTGAAAATCAAGCCAATTACCAGGCATATTACAGAAAAAATGTTTTTCAATAGAAAAATCAAATCTAATTAATACAGATAGAGTTTTGTGAAGTTAAACTTATAACAAATAAATCTTCACCATATATAACTTTTATATTTTTCTTTATATGCTCCTTATCTTCCAACTTTTTGTGAGTTGCTCAAATTACAATAAAATTCTAATTCTTTTAAAGTTATAGTCCCAGAAATAATGAAAAAATACCAAGAGAATTACTTACCTGTTGCAAAGAAAGGTCTCTCTTATGTTAAAAAAATAGTTATACTCCAAAGTGGGTTAGAAATGGGGTTTGGACAGCTCTAGTATCCATATTTAGGCTGCACCACAGTTGTGTATGAAGATGGATTCCCTGCCTCCCAGCTGCTTGCTCACAAGCCATTCACGAAGCTTCCATTTTTGCGATTAGTTTACGAGGGACAGCCATCCTGGAAACCTAATGGCTTGATTTCTTGCTTCCTCCATGATCCAGAGCAAGTTAGGCAGCCAGTGCTTGCTGCCAGCCACCAGTCCAGCGGCTATGCTGTCTCCCCTCTCATGGAAAGATGACCAAGCCTCCATTGTCCATCGCCAGAGAGGCTTCTCTAAGAGGCACTCCCTCAGTTGAAGAAACGATTTACTAGTGGGAAAAACTTTGCTAGATCCATCTGAGAAGTCAATTCTGCCTATGAATTTTTACTATAAGTAAAAGTATCCTAGAAAGAATTAAATATAAGGTTAATATATTACTATTTAAAAAGAATATTTCTGAAAAATAAGAAAATTGTCATATGCAAAAAATGTAGGCTGGCTTCTGATTATAGAAGTTATATTTGTTCAGGTTTATCTCCTAAGTACATCAGTTAATAGCATCTCCACCTCAACTAGCACCTACAGAGCAGAAATAGTTTCTGTCACTAGCTACTGTTTTAACCATTGGCCTTTCCATGATCTCTAGTTATAAGATGACCTGTCAGATTCAGTCTTCCTCTTTTCCCTTGTGCCTCTGCTCTTCCTCTGCTCTCCTTTTCTTTCAATACTCTTTTCTTCTTCACTGCAGCTCCAGCTTCCCCAACAAATCTGTTTCTAGTTTTTTAACCTCTGCCAACAAGAGCCTCTGGCCAATGACACCTCAAGACTGTACCGCTGCTGTTTCTCTAGAGATGACAAATAATAAAATGTATTTTAGTCTCTGAGTTCTGTGCATTATACCCATTCTCTCTATTCAGTATTGATCCTGCTAAAGAGACATTGTCCTTCTTAGTTACAGCAACTGAGAGTTCTGTTCACCATCGAGGCTTACTGTAAGGTATCAATTTATATTTTGGTCCCTCTCAAAGATAAATGTATAACCAGAAACAGTGCAAAAGAAGCTACTATAACACATTTGTGATTTTAAATGCAAATTTAGAAATAGGTACTGTAATGTGAATAAAAAGAAATTACAGGTTACCACAGTGGAGAAAACTGACCAAATACTTTTGTACTTACTCAGTCTATTGTACAAGTGGTCAGTGTTGGTAGCCAAGATCAAGACCCCTGCTGTCCAGTCTTATTTTTCTTTATTTTTAAATACAACCAAGACAATAGGAAAACACAAGAGGCATCAAATAGAGTATTGTCTTCTGGCAACTTTTCAAATATGCTCCTTTGTAAAGTAGAATGCATGACCACCATTAAGTTTTAAATAGGTTTAAGGCTAACTGAATACACTTTGCCTTGTGTTTCATTTCAGACTGAGCTGTTTACATACAATTTAAAATGTATACACTAACCTTTTATATCAAAGAATAAAAATAAATGATCATATTTGTAACATGAAAATACTTCATATGTGAAAATAACAGTAATACAAAATAAGTAGGGTTTTTTTTTTTTTAGTTTTTCAGTGCTTTATTTATACATTTTGCACAGAAAGCTAAGATTAACACATTATTATATTATGTCAACACTTGCTTTTTGGAAGATTATAACAGGCATCTCTGGCAATGCAAGTTTCTATTGATTCCCATTAGATCAGAATCCACTCACAGCTGAAAATCCACCCAGCTTCCTTCTAAGCTACTTTTCTCTGAGATCTAATCACCTTTTAATATGGGTCTATTTACTCTTCCTTTATTGAAGCTTCCTCTTTGCTGTCTAATCCAGAAGTTCAACACCCATCTATGTTTTTGTTGGATTATTAATAAATTTTGCTCCAATTCTAAAAAGATACTTTGGTGCCAATTTGTGCCTTATAAGTTTGCAATCCAGTAATCTGTTTTAGCAGACTTCCGTCCCTCCAAACTGACTTCCAGATATGGGGTTTAAAATATCCTTATTGTTCTTCATTAGTAAAAAGGGGATGACATTTCCTTCCTTTTGCCCTTATAATGCTGGTTGAGGGGAAGAAACAAGAAGGTGGCAAAAATTCCACCTGAAAGATATAAAACTGCTTTTTGTCCCCAGCTATCCTGGTTGGGTAGGGCCTTATTACAAGTTGCCTTGTAATAAATAAATCTTTAACCATGATTTTACAGCTCTGCAAATTTCTATACTTCAAGGGAAGTAAAAATAATAAAAGTATTCAGAGATACTATCCTGTTTACTACAATTACAGAAATATTTATTTCCCATTTCTTTATTGACTAGAATTATTTATTTCCCCATTTCTTAATTGATTAGAGTATATCACTTCCCAAATGTAAACATTTTTCTGAGGGAAAATTCCTTTGAGGGAGAAGATGAGAAAGACTATTTTCAGTTAAAAAAAAACAAACCCTTTCAAAATATTTAGACAATGGGTATTATTAACTAAGTACTAAATACTTCAATTCTGCTTATTTCTAAATATCTACAATGAAGTCAGAATTCTGGACATGTTCTGTAATTAACTCAGTTTCATTTGTGGAATGTTAATGCTTTAAGCACCCAGCATTCTGATGAGGTTTGACTCAACTGAAAGTCCCACTGCTTGTATCAATAAAGCTTTTTCTAATAAAAATATTCAGTGCCTGTTTTTTTAAAAAATAGGATGGCTGCTATAAATAAACTGATCTGATAAGATAGACTTTGAGTTCCTTTGAGTATTCCTGTTCCAGTTTGATATTCTTCTAAGGATATACCTTAGAGGAGAGTACCTAGCAATAAAATTTGGGATGCTATGGGCCTTCTTACTATAAGTACAGTTCTCAGCAAGGATGACAGAGATGGCAAATAGACCACTTTTTGACCTAACTTGTAAGGCACAGTACCCTTACAAGATATCATACAAGATTACAAAACACATGCAAATGGTATTATAATGAGGAGCAAATCCAAAAAAACAGCATCAAATACAATTAAATAAATGTTCAAGCTATGAAACAGTGGCCAAGGAATACAATAAAAGCCCAGCAGTAACACTTTCTGATCTATCTCTCCAGAAGGACTGAGTCTGGGTAAATTTATGCCAGACTGAGCAATGGTCCAGAAGGTAATGGTCCAAAAGCTGTTTAGAGGCCAAGGAAAATAAACAGGGTTACTTAAACTATCCTTGTTGAGTATAAATCATTCTCCAAATTTACCAAGGCAACCATAGCAAAATGAATTTAAATCAGTGTTATCTAAAAGCTGAGAGTTGAAATGTCTCCACCTGACTGAGACCCTGCTTAGAAACTCTGAACTCAGCAGTAATTTCTCATAGCCAAAGAAATTAAGACTCAACATCTTCAATCATGGCTTCACTACTGCCTCCTTAAGGACTGCCAAACTATCACATGACTGGTCAGTTTCATTAGTCAGAAAAAGCAAGGATGGAAAGAGTAGACAGTCCTGTAAGCAATCAGCCTTCAGTCTGCATATGTTGGAAATTATCCAAAAGCAAAAGGACCAAGTAGTACCCTACTTAAATCCTTCTCTGGTTCTCTCTCAAAACTATGGTATCTAAGCCATAGATAAGAATAATAATCTAAGTCATAGATGATAATAATATTAACAGAAAAATGTATAAATTCCAATAGGTCTCCAAAAATCTAGCCAAGTAGACTGGCCTCTAGAAAAAATCATTAGTCAACATTATAAAGATGTAATGCAGTAAAGAAATTCATTTTTCCCACCATTACCAAGCAGTTCCAAAATTCTTCCTTTTGCTCCATTTAGTTTTCATCTTGCCTTTTTATTACTTGCAGACCCTCAGAAAATGACTGATGTTCAGATCCTCATAATACCAAGAATACCAGGACTTCATGGTTTAGCCAAGGGCTTGAAAGATATCATAGGTCTTCTCCTGGAGAAGACAAGAACATGAGCCAGCTCTGTAAAACACGTCTTTAGGGACATCAGAAAACTATACTTATCCATAATCTATCAATGACAAACCATTAAAATCAGTATCATACTCTTGAAAGGATTAGAGGCAACTTGAAGCCCAAATCACATTTTTTGATCCATGAACACATTAGAATTTTTGAAAAAGTATTCTGCTCTCTCAAAAAAGGCTGCTGTGAGAGGCATACCAATTCACAAAGTGATGAATCTGATGGGCATAGCCAATCACAAAAAAATGTCAGAAAGCAAACTTTGTTGTTGTTTAGTCGTTAAGTCGTGTCCGACTCTCCGTGACCCCATGAACCATACTGCGCCAGGCCTTCCGGTCCTTCACTGCCTCCCTGAGTTTGCTCAGTTTCATGCTCATTGCTTCAGTGATGCTATCTAACCATCTCATCCTCTGCCGTCCTCTTCTCCTTTTGCCTTCAATCTTTCCCAGCATCAGGGTCTTTTCCAAAGAGTCCTCTCTTCGCATTAGGTGACCAAAGTATCTGAGCTTGAGCTTCATTATCGATCCTTCCAATGAGCAATCAGGGTTGATTTCCTTTAAGATTGACTGGTTTGACCTCCTAGCAGTCCAGGGGACTCTCAAGAGTCTTCTCCAGCACCACAGTTCAAAGGCATCAATTCTTCGGCGCTCCGCCTTCTTTATGGTCCAGCTCTCACAGCCATACATTACTACTGGAAAAACCATAGCTTTGACTATGCGGATCTTTGTCGGCAAGGTGACGTCTCTGCTTTTTAATATGCTATCTAGGCTTGCCATAGCTTTCCTCCCAAGGAGCAAGCGTCTTTTAATTTCATGGCTGCAGTCTCCATCTGCGGTGATCTTGGAGCCCAAATAAATGAAGTCTGTTACTGCTTCCATTTCTACCCCTTCTATTTGCCAGGAATTGATGGGTCCAGATGCCATGATCTTAGTTTTTTTAATGTTGAGTTTCAAACCAGCTTTCGCACTCTCCTCTTTCACCCTCATCAAGAGGCTCTTTAGTTCTTCTTCACTTTCTGCCATTAGGGTGGTATCGTCTGCATATCTGAGGTTGTTGATGATTCTCCCTGCAATCTTAATTCCGGCTTGTGATTCTTCCAGCCTGGCATTTCTCATGATGTACTCTGCATATAGGTTAAATAAGCAGGGTGACAGTATACAGCCTTGTCGTACACCTTTCCCTATTTTGAACCAATCGGTTGTTCCGTGACTGGTTCTAACTGTTGCTTCTTGGCCTGCATACAGATTTCTCAGGAGACAGGTAAGGTGGTCTGGTACTCCCATCTCTTTAAGAATTTGCCACAGTTTGTTGTGATCCACACAATCAAAAGCTTTTGCATAGTCAATGAAGCAGAAGTAGATATTTTTCTGGAACTCTCGTGCTTTCTCCATGATCCAGCGAATGTTGGCGATTTGATCTCTAGTTCCTCTGCCTCTTCGAAACCCAGCTTGTACATCCGGTAGTTCTCGGTTCATGTATTGCTGAAGCCTAGCTTGTAGGATTTTGAGCATAACCTTGCTAGCATGTGAAATGAGTGCAATTGTGCGATAGTTTGAGCATTCTTTGGCATTGCCCTTCTTTGGAATTGGAACGTAAACTGACCTTTTCCAATCCCGTGGCCACTGTTGCGTTTTCCAAACTTGCTGGCATATTGAGTGCAGCACTTTAACACCATCGTCTTTTAGTATTTTAAATAACTCAGCTGGAATACTGTCATCTCCACTAGCTTTGTTGTTAGCAATGCTTCCTAAGGCCCACTTGACTTCACTCTCTAGGATGTCTGGCTCAAGGTCAGCGATCACACCAGCGTGGACATCAGGGACATTAAGATCTTTCTTGTATAGTTCTTCTGTGTATTCTTGCCACCTCTTCTTAATCTCTTCTGCTTCTGTTAGGTCCCTGCCTTTTTTGTCCTTTATCATGCCCATCTTTGCACTAAACGTTCCTTTCATATCTCCAATTTTCTTGAAGAGATCTCTAGTCTTCCCCATTCTATTGTTTTCCTCAATTTCTTTGCATTGTTCATTTAAGAAGGCTTTCTTATCTCTCCTTGCTATTCTCTGGAAATCTGCATTCAGTTGCTTATATCTTTCCCTTTCACCCTTGCTTTTCGCATTCCTTCTTTCCACAGCTATTTGTAAAGCCTCATCAGACAGCCATTTTGCTTTCTTGCATTTCTTTTTCTTTGGGATGGTTTTAGTTGCTGCCTCCTGTACAATGTTACGGACCTCCGTCCATAGTTCTTCAGGCACTCTGTCTACCAAATCTAATCCTCTAAATCTATTCATCACCTTCACTGTGTACTCACAAGGAATATGATCTAAGTCATACCTGAGTGGTCTAGTGGTTTTCCCTACATTCTTCAATTTAAGCCTAAATTTTGCAGTAAGAAGCTCATGATCTGAGCCACAGTCAGCTCCTGGTCTTGTTTTTGCTGTCTGTATAGAGCTTCTCCATCTTTGGCTGCAAAGTATGTAATCAATCTGGTTTCGGTATTGACCATCTGGTGATGTCCATGTGTAGAGTCGTCTCTTGTGTTGTTGGAAAAGAGTGTTTGCTATGACTAGCTTGTTCTCTTGACAGAACTCTATTAGCCTTTGCCCTGCTTCATTTTGTACTCCAAGGCCAAACTTGCCTGTTATTCCGATTACTCCTTGACTTCCTACTTTAGCATTCCAATCCCCTATGATGAAAAGGACATCTTTTTTTGGTGCTAGTTCTAGAAGATGTTGTAGGTCTTCATAGAAGCGGTCAACCTCAGCTTCTTCAGCATCAGTGGTTGGGGCATAGACTTGGATGACTGTGATATTGAATGGTTTGCCTTGGATACGCACTGAGATCATTCTGTCGTTTTTGAGGTTGTACCCCATTACTGCCTTTCCGACTCTCTTATTGACTATGATTGCAACTCCATTTCTTCTAAGGGTTTCTTGCCCACAGTAGTAGATATAATGGTCACCCGAATTAAATTCACCCATTCCCGTCCATTTCAGTTCGCTGATTCCCAAGATGTCGATGTTCAGTCTTGTCATCTCATGCTTGACCACATCCAGCTTGCCTTGGTTCATAGATCTTACATTCCAGGTACCTATACAATATTGTTCTTTGCAGCATCGGACCTTCTTTTCGCTTCCAGATACATCCACAGCTGAACATCCTTTCGGCTTTGGCCCAGCCGCTTCACTCTTTCTGGAGCTACTTGGAATTGCCCTCCGCTCTTCCCCAGTAGCATATTGGACACCTTCCGACCTGAGGGGCTCATCTTCCGGCGTCATATCTTTTAGCCTTTTAACATTGTCCATGGGGTTTTCTTGGCAAGGATACTGGAGTGGGTTGCCATTTCCTTCTCCAGTGGACCACATTTTGTCAGAACTCTCTGTCATGACCTGTCCGTCTTGGGTGGCCCTGCACGGTATAGCTCATGGCTTCACTGAGTTACGCAAGCCCCTTCGCCACGACAAGGCAGTGATCCATGAAGGGGAAAGCAAACTAGAGATGCCAAAAATCAGATTACTTGCCAAAATAACTTGTCAGTGAATTCGTATCACACAAAGCCATTCTACCTAGACCAGTCCCATCTCCAAACTTTCTCATCATATCTCCTGTGTTCCTAATACTTGTAATTCATTTATTCCAGTCACTCCTTTTTCTCTTTCTTTTGGGATCACCTGTCAAACGTCTTCACCTCAATACCTCCACAAACCTACATGCCACCCCAGTCCCAGGTTTTGTAGGGTATTTGTGTTTCTTTATAAACAAGCAAATAAGTCTTGGACCTGGTCATGAGCCTCCACAAAGGGGACAAGTGACTAAATATGGAATGTGAGGTCCCAATACAAACCCTCTGATTTATGTGAAAAAACAGGGTTTGTCTTATGAAATCATGACACACATTTCACTATCGTTTCATCATCTTGGTTTGTAACAGATGCCTTTGACCCTAGGTCTCCAAGTCATTCCTATGCCAACCAAGCTGCTTTACCTACTTAATTTGATTTTAATTTATTTTAATTTAATTTTAAACATGAAGGGAAACCAGTATCAGCCTCAAATACAATCTAAGTTTCCAAGAATGGCTCTGAGTCCTACTGAGTCCCAGTGCTTGCTTTGCCTTCTTGTATATGAATGCTTTGTGATTGACAACACCCACCTGTCAGCCCCTCCTTCTTTCTCTTTCTCTTTCTCTTTCTCTCTTTCTCTTTCTTTTTCTCTTTCTCTTTCTCTCTCTCTGTATACAGAGAGACAGACAGACAGACAGACAGATAGACAGAGAGATGGTTTTAAATGCATTATATACAATATATACAGTGGTACCTCTAGTTACAAACTTAATCCGTTCCGTGACTCTGGTTGAAAGTCAAGTTGGTCTCAAGTCGAGGTAAAATTTCCCATAAGGTTCAGTGTAAATCCGGTTAATCCGTTCCGCCCTCCAAATTTGGTCGCACCACGAGGCAAATTTCCCCATAAGGTTCAATGTAAATACGGCTAATCCGCCCTCCGAATTTGGTTGTACCCTGAGGTAAATTTCCCCCATAAGGTTCAATGTAAATACAGTGGTACCTCTACTTATGAACGCCCCTACTTACAAATTTTTCGAGATACGACCAGCTCCAGCCCCAAAAATTTACCTCTACTTACAAACTCACCTCTACTTACGAACCGGATCCGCGGCCATTTTCCCTGCTGCCACGCGGTCGCGGCTTCCTGTGGGCAAGATTGCGGTAGTAAGGAGACGTTCGGTGAGGCTTGTGGTGTGTTTTGTGGTGTTTGGAAGGTTTTTGTGGCGTTTGGAAGGTTTTTGAGGTTTAAAAATAAAATGCATATGTTTCAGAACTGTTTAGCCGTATTTACATTGAACCTTATGGGGAAATTTGCCTCGTGGTGTGACCAAATTCAGAGGGCGGAACGGATTAACCATATTTATATTGAACTTTATGGGAAACTTTACCTCAACTTGAGACCAACTCGAGTTGCAACCAGAGTCACGGAACAGATTAAGTTCGTAACTAGAGGCACCACTGTATGGCTAAACAGTTCTGAAACATATGCATTTTATTTTTAAACCTCAAAAACCTTCCAAACACCACAAAACACACCACAAGCCTCACCAAACGTCTCCTTGCTACCGCGATCTTGCCCACAGGAAGCCGTGACCGCGTGGCAGCAGGGAAAATGGCCGCGGATCCAGTTCGTAAGTAGAGGTGAGTTTGTAAGTAGAGGTAAATTTTGGGGGCTGGAGCTGGTCGTATCTCAAAAAATTCGTAAGTAGGGGCATTCGTAAGTAGAGGTACCACTGTATTAGTAGACAAGGACCAGAAGACAGCAGTGGTGATAGATGTAGCAGTGCCAAGTGACAGCAACTTCAGGAAGAAGGAGTATGAGAAGCTGGAGAAGTACCTGGGCCCAAAGGAGGAACTAGAGCAGATGTGGAAAGTAAAGGCCAAAGTGGTCCCAGTGGTGGTAGGAGCACTCAGGGCTGTGACTCCTAAGCTGAAACAGTGGCTCCAGCAGATCCCAGGAACAACATCAGAGCTCTCTGTCCAGAAGAGTGCAATGCTAGGAACAGCTCAGATACTGCGCAGAACCCTCAAACTCCCAGGCCTCTGGTAGAGGACCCGAGATTGAGGAAGACACATACCACCCATAGGGGCAAGAAGGGAATTTTTTTTCTGTATGAATTTCATTTCATACCTATTTGTATACATATAGATGAATGTACTTATGCATAAGAAAACACTTTTGGTTTCAGGGGGATTTCATTATTACTGTAAAGTACGTTTTTTCTGTGATTAATCTGGACTTACATTTTATTGTTTTGCTGTATTGTGCTGCTTATCTGCTTATTAAATTTTATGGAATTTTAATGTGGCTTTATACTATTATATTTGTTGTTGGGTTTTTTGTTGTTTATAAACCACTTTGGGAGAACTTGTTGTGAAATGCAGCACGGATATTCTTGAAATAAATAATAAAATAAAAATAAACAAATGCACAGCAACTGAAAATAAAACAGTCCAGTACTTGCATCCTCTGTTTTCAGACAACAGTTTAATGCTATTTTAAAAGCATACTAATTAAGCTTCTAATTACCCTCCTAACCACAGATGTTAGGCAGCCATTCCAAAGAGATAACATTCTAAATCACAAAAGTTATTTTCTTAATTGCTTTAATTATACTTCTTTTTTTAAAATAAAGAAAAATATGTTTTATTTTGCATCAGTTTAAATGAACCTGATGAGCAATGGTGACCAAGCAAACAGTTAATGCTATGAAACATACTGCAGCTTTTGTTATTGTCAGTTAATGAGATGGGCCACGATCACTGGAAGATTTTCAGAATAACTGAGTATGTTAAAACACATTCCTGTGATAAATCCATTTGCACATTTCATATTTTTGTATTTTCCTCCCCCACTCCTCCTCCTTTCTTCTTCCTACTCCCCTGCCCCCCCAAGTAAGCCAAGATAGATACTATGTGGTAAAGGATGGTATCAGAATTAAATGCAAAACTCAATGTACAGAGCCTGTTGTACTATTCAGGCAGTAAATCCCCAAGTATAATTCAGCATGAGAGGAGCAATGAGCTGCTTTTCCCATGGCCAAGTTGTACCCATCGTGTCGCTAAAGGACCAGTCTCCACAAATGCAAAATAATTGTTTGCTGGCTTCCATAAGGACCTCTCTTCATCAATGTCTCCAGCACAACTTAGAGAGGGAAATGACTGATCACTGCTCCTGGCAGGTTGAATTCTACACCAGAATATCTAATGTATTTCATTTGATTTTCAGCCTCAAAACTGTAACAATGTAATTGAACCAATCTGCTTGCTAGCTCCCCTGCCCAGAAGTAGATTCTAAGGGAAAGATTATCAGTTCCTGAAAAACAAAATCCTTGGGACTAGTTGAATCCCCAGGAGTAAGTTGAAAGAATGGAACCTTATACTAAACCAATGGAACCTTATACTAAATTATTATTTTATTTTCAAGAACTTCCAGCCACCTGAAGGAAAAGGGACAATAATCATTAAGTGTCATTAGCAGGGCATTGTGCAGGTGAATGGAGAGAGACCTGCAGGAATAATAACACGTATCTGGATTCCACTATATTTCCATGATAATTGCTATAGATTAGCAATATTAAAAAAGTCTCTTGGGAACCATCTGTGTCTTCATGGAATTTATAGGGAAGGTTAACTATTAATTTTTGGTTGCATATATATGTTTTTAAAAACAAGGAAGGATTGCTTCAGGAAATCCCAAATGAATCCTTTCTAGTTATGTGATTTAATCAGGTGACTCAAAAGATTAGTCAGATTGGCATGGATCCTGACTATTTATTCTCCAGGGATATGTCATCAGCATTTCATTGTATCAAACAAAGACTATGGGATAATTCAGTGTAAGAATTAATGGCTAAAGCCAAAGTTTCATATTCACCTGTAACCTTTGGAATTAACTACAGATATACCTTTCAACTGTCTAAATATCTAAATAGCTTATATTTAAGTAAATACGGAATAGCCTTTTCAAAAGCCAGATAAAATGTGTTGTCAACAAATATGCTATATGGCAGATTTCAAAAAATTCCCATCTCTCAAAGACTCTGTCCCTGTAATGGTACTGTTCTTGAAACGGTGAATCACATTTTATTATATTGTATTTTGTTGTATTGTGAAGAGTCTTTGGCAGGAAGTTATCTGGCCTATTTTAAAATCCAAACGAGGAAGAAATACTTCTGAGTATGTAAAAGTTTTACTTCCAGATGAAAATCCTAAAATTACAGTGGCAACAGCCAGTTTTTAAACTATGGCTATAAAAATAAGGCTTTTAGTAACAAATCAATGAGTTTGGGTTTTAAGTGTATTATGTAATATTTATTAAGTATCTTATTTGTTAAACTGTTTTATCTAGTGCCAAGTTTAGATTATATTTGTAAGTTGCTTTTGGGCCTTTTGGTCATAAATAAAATTGATTGATTGATTTAATAATGTTAGAATAATATGGTTTCACTTTTGTTAGGAATTATCCATTTCGCTATGCAACAACTCTCTTATTAAGTAAGTTTGATTTTTTTTTCTTCATTTTCAATTACACAGGAGGAAAGATGCTGGTCTTTTATCTTACAAAGACCATTTACCCGTCAGTCAAGTGGTGGTTGGAGATATTGGTCGGCCAGGCTCAGATGCCAAGTTAACTGTGGGCCCTCTGCGTTGCCATGGAGACCGTAAGTGTATATGAAAGATTTCTTTATTTTATGCTGTAGTAAAGTCTCCTTTCATTCTGCTTGTCAGAAAAACAGTCACTGCATCCTAGGTGAGGGAACTGAAGATATTAACATCCACCTATCACTCTTGCAGATGAGGGTAGATTGCAATAAGTCAGTGAGATCCTGCAGCTTCTGGGAGATTTCACCCACATCACAAGAGAATTATATCATCACCAAGATTACCTGACTAAGACAAGTTTTGGCTTGATAAAGCCCTTGAAGATATGTTTATACATGATCTATATTAAAAAAAATGTTTATAAAGAAATTACTATATAGCGAATATATACGCTTGATTTTGTTCTTGAGTGTGGGCTTTCATTTTTATTGCAGAGTAAATTAGGTAACTTTGACTATTCAGCTAAGTATACGATGATATAAACAGTAATACAAACAGCAGCAGAGCAACATTTAACATCTGTGATGCTGCTGAATGCTGCTGTTAATGCCATTAGCACTACTATTTATATTGCAATGAACTAACTTTATAGAGATGTAAGTAGCAGCATTATGGCTACATACATCATTGGAAATTTGTATATAAAGTTAACATCAGTGCTGGCAACAATCATCCATGTTAACAAAGGTTAAAGTCATTTTGCAAATCAAAACTGCCTTACTTAGTATGTGTTTGAGCTTGAAGCCTAAACAAGGAGGCGTAGATCTTCCAGTTTCTGAGTTTTTAGTTTAAGCTTGGCTATCTACTGTATACAAATCAAATACAAAGCAGAGCTCACCTGTTCTTTCCCTGGAAAGAATTTCCTACTTTTGCCAATATTACTAGATTTAAAACATGCCTCAGTAGCATCAAGAGCTTCAGTCCCTTATTGCACTATTTCTCATCCTAAATTGTATATTCCTCATGTGCACCTCACATATACATATACACATCATCTTCATTTAGAATGTAAATTGGACAGGACAGCAGATAAGGCTTTTCCCAGAATGAATACTGCAATAAGGACTGCAAGTTTCGAAGTCTTTTATGCCTTTTAATCATATTCTAAGATATTTTAATTCATATTGTTTTAGATTTTGATGACTACCTTGCTGCTGCCTACTTTGTATGGTGTCTTTATTTTGTATTTTATTGGATATATTTTAGCATAAAATTGCATTATTTCTCTCCTTCCTTCCTTCCTTCCTTCCTTCCTTCCTTCCTTCCTTCCTTCCTTCCTTCCTTCCTTCCTTCCTTCCTTCCTTCCTGTGTTTGTTGTTAACTACCCAGAGAGCCACAGCTATTGGGCAGTTTAAAAGTTCGAATGAATGAATGAATGAATGAATGAATGAATGAATGAATCCTGAGGTACATTATGATGTCACTGCAATGCAGCAGTCAATGCCCTCATAAGCTATTGGGTGCTTACTAACTGATTAACAAGACTATTGTTGCAGAAATTATCCAGATGTGAGACTGTCCTACAATAAGCAGACTATAGTGTACAGTCACAGGAATAAACCCTGGTCTATGGTTGAACATTGCAGCTTGGAGCCAGAATGTAATGCTGACCCCAATGTGTTCTAGCATAATGACTTTGAGGGTACCTAACTTGTCAATGAAAAACAGCAGTGCTAAATAATTTATCATTTTGTTGTCCATATGTCCTTGAAGCTTTTAATATAAGGAAATTATTATGGCTTGTGCTTATAAGAAAAAAATTAATAATTGCTGTTACTATTATTTCTACTTGTAGTAGTATTCATGGTTGAAACATTTATGTTTCAGTCCTACTATTTTATGACCCTGACAAAACCAACCCAAAATGGTTTGACTGGGAATATCACTTAAATGCTTTGACATAACATTCATTATTCAGGACTGCATTGTGCTATTGAGCATGACTATTCTGTATATTTTTGCCTCAAGCCTTTTATATCCTCAGCCAAATTTAAAATGTGTGCTTTAGAAAATTATTTTTCCACCTCATCCATCTGTCCTTTGCTATAAAAGCAATAGCCTTGCTTTGTACCATCACTATTTTCCATACTGTGTTTTATACTCACGTATTATTTGTCTGAAAGAATTGTACTGGGGAGAAATGAAATCAAAACTGATAATTAACTTCAAAACAGTTATTAAATAGATTTCACATGCTTTAGTTCTTTAGTGTTGGGATATAAATTAATATCTTTCTTTTTAATTTTAAAATAATCACCAATATGTTTTCAGTTAAAATAAATCCTTATGTGATAATTTACTTAACATTTTAAAATTGAACAATGTTCATTTGTTTAATGTTTCTGGACCTTTAAGAATCCTTCTGTTTTACATGGAAAAGATTCCCTGGATTTTTATCTAATGTTTCTGTTGTATTTTGGGGTGGGTGAGTCAACTGAGTTCCTTTTCCATCTTCCTAGCTAGCAATATGGGAAAGTTTTCCATAGATAATATTAGTCTTCCAATTGTTGAGCATTTATTGGTGTATTCCTGTTAAGTTCATCTTTATCTGTTAATATCTAATAGATAGCTAATGCAGGTGGTCATTCTTAAGGCCCAAGTCAAAGATCTACAAATTTTGCAGTAGTTATTTGGATATATGGAAAAGAAGAAAGCAAATATAGTTTTACAAGGATTGTGCATTATATTGGAGCTCAGGAACAAGATTCACAAACAATATTACCTTGGTTAGAGAATATTCTGTCCATGTAGGAATCCAGCATGTGCAAAAGCCAAAAAGAAAATCATGCTAGTTAATAGTTCTCTACAGAACCCATCATTGTTAATAAAGGTTATTAATGGATAAAAATAGCACTTGAAAAACTCAGTACTATGGTGTGGCACAAATGTACTTCTGTATATTATCCCAAACCTGTTGCTAGCAGTGGCTCAGATAGGTTGTGCCAAATGTACAACACAAATGTCCTTTTTACATTAATGTTTCTCTTTTTTGAGTGTAGAAATATAAATCTGATATACCAAAGGAACACCACTATACCCAAGCTGCTATGTAAAATGTGAGTTGCAATTTCTTATCAAAGTTTCACATTCAAAAATTTATTGTTACCTTTATTTAAAGATTAAGAATACATTCTTTTCTTTTCTTTTCGCTATTCTATATAATATTCTCAAACATGTCACTCAACTTTGCTCAATGCTGAACTGAGAAAGCAAGAAAGAGTAATTTTTTATTATTTCATTGAGCTCACCATGTGAGGATTCTAAGAAGTGTGTCCATTTTTACATAATATTCTACAAATTGGCCTTGTACCATTAGTAAAGTCAGTTCACAAGTTCATATGTTGCATTTAATTAGGATATTTTCATATTAGTTCAAATTGGAAATAATAATTCTGTGACAGAAAAAAACTCAATAGCTGAAGTTTTGATAGATTTGCTCTTATATTTCAAACTGAATAATACTTATTTGTGTAGGAATATTTGTTCCCCCACCAAAAAAAAATAACCCATTACATGGGTACTATGTTACATGAGAGGAAAAATAGGTACAGAACATTGTCCAAGCACTTCATAATTAGTGACATGATACATTTACCAGTTTACAGATAATTTTGCAAACTGGAAAGCACACTTACAATAAGATACACATGAAATCTAATGGCTGAACACTTACTGTAGGTTATTCAAAGCAAAATGTATTGCCCTTAATCAGATAGTATTGGGGGGCTAATTCTGGCTACTTACTATGTGATTATATGAACTGCTTCTTAGGAGTCACCTCTGCAGTTCAGAAGTCATTCCATACAATTACAGCATAACAAACTCACTCTTGGAATAGACTTTTTTTGTAGTCTTGTTTTCTTCTAAGTCCTCCGTTTACATTCACAGCACAACATTTCTGTTGACATATCACCTAAAAGGTACAATTCATCCAAAGTTAAATTCTTAACATTCCATAGATTTCTGTGAAAGAGAGCTCTCTTTTCTCCTAGGAACAATAAAGATGCTTTAAAAAGTAATTTTGCCTGTCTATTAAGTATAGAAAACAGTGCAGTCAGTTGCAAATGATATATGATATGGAGTGTATATAAAACCACGTTCCTCCTCCCCATTTGAGAGAAACTTGAAAAAATCCGAACTCTTCTGGCACACTTGGGTTTAAGTACAGAGCTTATTCAAAGATATCATTACTGTACATTCAGCATGCTGTTGATCCTGAGGTAATCATTGAGGCATGAGTTTTGCCACACTGCTTATTTGATGGAGAAAAACAGCAATCTCACCTGAAACTTTTCCTCCTACACACATAAAGGAATATAGTTAGGCCTTCTCTATACCCTCTATTGCTATGTATAAATAAGGAAGAAATTTCTGTCTAACAACTTCTTGTATAACCCATAGATCAGCAGCCCCTTCAGTTGCTGGGTGCCATCATACAAATCTACACAGTACTAAGGATGACAAACTAAAACTACAAATGGCTGATTTCTCATGACACTGTAGCATTCTTGATTGAAAAATATATACAGAAGAAGTCCCCCACTGTCAAAGGCTTATGTGAGTGGCATATACAAGACATACATATCTTACATATACATATTCCTTGTTTTGCCGAGGCTGTGCACTCCCTCATCTGTTGCATTTGTCTGTGAAGGCTGAAGCTGGCAAGGCAGGAAGTAAGATTTCCCATGAAAGCTCTTGGGGGTGAGTTTGCACTTCTAGAGGGAGATTTACTGAGTGTAACTGATACTGGCCCTCACTCTCTCAACATTTAGAAAATCTGTAAAATTAAAAATTTTAAAGCCAGTTTTTACATATTAATGGAACTGATGCCGACTGTAGTTAGTTTTAATCTTTTCCATCATGTTTTTTTTAACACCTTGTTTACTTGCCAGAGCAACCAAAAAAACCCCCCTAATAAATTAACAAAATATAATGAGATTTCCTGTCTGAAATTGCATGAGATTTCAGGTAAGAACAATGAAATCTTGCAAGATTTGTTATCTTGTGAAGCTTAGAGCATTTTAAAAATAATGACTTTTTTTAAAGTTAATTTTGGGGCCCTGTAGATGATATCGGGGGAACTTATGTGCCATTGCCAGCCCAAAGCAGAGACTTTAATGAATCCATCCACTTTCTCAGATTTTGGAGTATAGTCCTTAAAAAAGAATATTATCTGTTCACACACTGCTATTGTTGAAGGTCAGGGGAATAGTAGAATGATAAAGAACATATGAGGGACAGTAAGGTTGTTCAGGAGTGATGCAGGCATTCTTGCATTGAAAGGTCATTTTAGGTCAGTATCAGATTACCCTGTGAAACTGAAATGATCTCCCACTGGTTTGTGAATATTAACATTTCTAATGTCAGATTTGTGTTCTTTCATTATTTTGCATAGATATTGGCCAGTCTTTCCAGTTTATAAGTATAGTGGGGCCTTGCTGATAAATTACTGCATTTACCACATTGGACACTGAGCATTCCCAACATACACATTCCCCTGATCCTATAGACATATAAGATTATATAAGATTATAAGTATAATATATATGTCTCCAAAATGCCTGGTGTTATTTTGGGAAGTTGAAGGGAAGTGGGGTTCATTATAACTTTCAATAATATATTTCACTAGCAGGCTATTCTCTACAATCACTTTCAAATCTTATCTACCCTTCTTTCTCCAAGGTGGACTAACAATGTACACAAAGAAGGTTCAGGAGATTTATACTGGCAGAAAATAAATTCTGATTAATTATAGCTCTAAAAAGTTTATAAAGACTGATTTTGACAGAGCTTTCATGACACATGCTCTTCAGTGCTGTATTAAGCTTTTCTTAGATACAAAAAAAAAAAAAAGTAAAGGCTCCATCAAGTTGAGTTCCACTACTGATGCTACATGGACACAACCATGTGGGGGGAAGGAACTTGACCACAATATGGAAGTTGCTTGCCATTGCCTTCTTCTGGCTTGCATTGAGCAGAATGATGCTTTGCCTAAGGCACTGCTGTGCATAAAGCATTGATTTTTTTTTTAATCATCTGGTTGCTTCTAAGGCCTCTCAAGATGTTTCTTGGCATGAGAAAAAGAATAACCTAGCAAGTCATTCTACTAAAACTTTCTAAATAAATAAATAAATCCAGTCTATTGTAGTAATTTTGTGTCAGTTAAAATGGCCTTATCTCTTACATTTAAACCTATTTTATTTCAATGTATCTCCTACCCTTTATTATGCAATAGGATTTACTGGGATTTATCACTTGTGTTTGATATGTGATACTAAGAGGAAGCAACAGTAAGAGAAGAATAACAAAAAGTTCTATGGGTGGGTTATGTGTCCAATGCTAAACATTCTTTCTTTCATATGTTTATTTGCAACCTTAGGTTTTAGCAAAATTCATTTAAAATTACAGCAATCCATATCAATTCAGTCCATTCCCCTCTAGTATTTGCCGTGCTATTTGTCAACATTTGCTTCCGTATCTTTCTTGCAGCCATTGCGAACAATGCAACTTGATTAGTTACATATTCATTTTCATCAGACAACAAAAAATAGATTTTTTCTAGATTAGTCTGATTCAATTGACTTAGCAACAGCGTAATAAATCTAGCTCTTGGTTCTTGGTATAATCTGCAGTATAATAGATAATGAGTCGGATCTGCCACCTGTGAGGTATTACAAATACATAAACGGTGTGTAGTTGGTAACCCTCTATATCTTCCATCTAAATAGGCTGTTGGCATTGTTTGAAAACGAAGTTCTGTAAAAGCTTGTCTCAGGGACTGGGGTATGGAATCCTGTAAGTAATATGACATTCCTTGCCAATTTTTAAGAAGATGATACCACTTGGCCAACTTAAGCCTGCATACCTGATCTCTATCCTGTCTAAAATCTTTAAAAAATAAATAGTCCCTCAATAGTGTATGACAGTTTGTGTCGTTAAACAGTTCCTGATCTAGGAATAATTGAAGAAATAGTTTTTGACACAAAATTGCCCATCTGTTGCTATTAAAAATTTTGTAGAGGTGTATTTTTGCCAGATAATTATTGGGCATAAGAACTAATTTCCTATAATACAGGATTATTGCCTTCTTTACTCTTATATTAATCGATGGGAGGCCAACTTCTAATCTCAACATTGCCGCTGGTATACATGAAGGTAAGGCTAGGATTGATGTCACAAATTTATTCTGGACCACTTCTAATTCTTCTAATTTACTAAACCCCCAAATTGGGGCTCCATATATCAACTGTGATATTGTTTTCCCCTGGAAGATCTTAAGTGCAGGTTGAACTAAGCATCCTCCTTTTGAATAGAAGAAGGAACAAATAGCCCTCATAGATTTTGTAGCTGTTATTCTTATTGATGCTATATGTGAGTTCCAAGACAATGTTTCAGTAAACTGGATACCCAAATACTTAAATGACCTCACTTGTTCTATCTCCTTACCGTCTAGAGTCCATCTATGTCTCTTTGGTCTTTTGGCAAATACTACTACCTTGGTTTTAGAATAATTTATCTGCAAATTGTCTTTCTTATAATACATGCCAAATTCTGTCAGAATTCTTCTCATTCCAATTAATGTTGTCGACATAAGTACCATATCATCTGCATACAGTAATATAGGGACCTTTCTACTTCCAATGGACGGAGCATGGAAAGAAGAATCATTTAAGTCTCCTACAATATTGTTTATATAAAAGTTAAAAAGGAAAGGGGCCAGTAGACAGCCCTGGCGGACACCTTTTAAGGTTTTAATCTGCTTTGTTAAAGAGCCACTCTGATTTATCCTTACTTGTATGTAGGTGTCTTCATATAATATATATATATATATATATATATATATATATATATATATAAAATAAAGTAATCTTCTATCTATATCAGTAACTAAAAACTTCCCCCATAATTTCCCTCTATTGTGTCAAAGGCAGATGATAAATCAGTGAATGCTGCATACAGGCATTTTGAGGGTCCATTCATTGATTTGTGGATCAGGTGTTGTAAAATGAGACATTGATCTACTATGTCTCTTTTGAAAACTTGCCTGTTCTTCTGCTATAATCTACCTGGTATCTGCCCAATCAATCAGTCTGTTTAAAAGATATTTTGTATATAGCTTGCACCCTATGTCAATAAGACTTATAGGTCGAAAATTAGCTGGATTTGTAGTATCTCCTTTTTTATATATTGGGATTACTACACTATCATTCAACCTACAGGTAATTGACCAGTGGCATTGATATAGGTAAACAAAGAGGTGCGTATAGGGGCCCACCAATCGGGAAATGCCTTAAAGACATTTTCCCTTCTATGCAAAATATTCCGATTTTCCATAGTTTCATCTTTACATAACATTTAATCTGAAACCATGACTGGTATGTATATCCATATTATAACATGGAAAATTCCACTGATACAGAATAAAAACCCCTTAACTTCAGCAAAGTGGCATCATGATCTTGGATATAAAACCAAAGAATCAGCCAACAAGACCTCTCCACCTTCCGTAGTTGGGATAGCTGTAAGGAATTATGGTTGGTTGCACAATCAGCCAAATGTTTAGACTGTATCTGGCATTTTTGTCCACCTATTGAGTCCTTCCCAAGGACCTGAGATAGGCAGATATTATTGTTTAATAATATTAAAGGTACTGTTGCAGGATATAAGCTGTTCCAAGTAAAGCTGCCTTTTGCAATTGACTGATGGTGATTTTGTCAATGCCGATGGTCTTCAAGTGGTGCTCCAGATGCTTGGGATTGCACCCAAGGCGCCTATTACTATTGGTACTATCTTTGCTTTCTTTTGCCACAGTTGTTTTACTTCTATTTGCAGGTCTTTATATTTTGTGATTTTTCTCCAGTTCTTTCTCTTCTATTCTGCTGTCTCCAAGTATTGCAATGTCCACTATCCAGATTTTGTTGTTGTTGTTATCATCCATGTAATACTATTCCACCTTAGGCCAATGTCCTTAGGGATCAGTAGATTAAAGATAGAATAGAGTTACATATATTTTTCATTTTCAGTGACCACCATGCCACAAATATGTAGCTTTTAAGCAGAATATTGGCTCTTAAGTTTCTTGTAACTTACATAAGTGACTTTTGGATCCTAATTTGCAAAAGAGGAAATATATAATCTTTGGGATCACATTTTCACCTCTTACGGATATGGCCAGTAGTTATCTAATTTCTATCATTACTTGCTAATGTGGAGGCTCTGTAACCCTGAAAGATGTACCAAAATGATATATGATTGCTGCCATCCAGGAATCACCACTATTAGTTTATGAACACATTATGCAAATTACAAGGCTTAGACAAGACATTAGAACTAGACTGGGTACAATAGAAAGAGATATAGCTGTTTGAAAGATGAAGCAGGAAATGGATGCTCTAAAGCCTCCAGAATATTTAAGTCATTAATCACCAAACTTTAGGGTTTTTTATTATTATTTTTAAGACTCCAAGTATATAAAAACACAATTTAATTAATTCAAATATTACTGGAAGTTCCAAGATATATTGTCCCAAAATTTAACACATATATCTACCAGTACCAGAAACATTAGGTTCAGAAAGAAAATGAAGATAAACCCAAACATGATGAGGTGATTTCATTAAAATGTGCATGTAGTGTTTTTGTGATTTTGAAGAAGTTATACTGTATCTCTTACTGAACAATTCTATATGCATTGACCCTGAAACAAATCCATATAACTGGATAAAAGGCTGCTGCTTTAATTACAATTTTAATTCATCCTTATGTTCTACATTAAGGAACCACAAATCATAAAGCATATTTTTAATGTTTGCTGCTTAACATGTTGTTGCCTTCTTGCTTTGCTTTTCTTATTTTTCAAGGAGGAGAGTCTTGCTCTAAGAAATAAATAACTGAAAGAGGAAGAAAATACTGCAGAGTACTTTAAGAGCTGCAGTTTCACTGAAGGGAGATTTCTGCTGTTGTCAACTATAGAATTAGATTTCAAGGTGGAACTGCACTTTTTATAAGCTCCATCTTATTTTGATAATATATGATCCATGGTTGCTGTCTCAGAAAAATGGAATAGAATGTTCTAGTGCCCTTGTATTTTCTTAATGCAGCACTCTCGCATGCCAGCTATTATTGCAGCCAGCAGAACCATAAGTTGATGCCTTTTTGATTGGATTTAACCACAGTTAGCTTGACATAAATATTCTTGATAATTTGTTAATGATTGCTTTCAGCCTGTTCTATGAAAATGAATTTCTGAAGAAAAACTGGAGTGGTAAATCTCTTTACCTGCTTTCTTTCTTCTTAACAGTCAGATTGGTATTTTCAGTGCCTTATCTACCTTACAGTTGTGAAAACTAGTTTTGGTGGTTTGTTGCAAAAAGCCATACATTCAATTTTGTCTTATTCTATAGAAATCAGTCTTCAGCCATCATCCAAAATAAAAGCCCATATTTCCTGAAATTCTCTGATATAGGCATAGAAGGTTATTTAGCTACTTAGCTGTTTATGACTACACCCTCTATTGAACATGGAAAATTTCCTGTGGTCTCCTACCTTAGTGCAGGTCCTATGAAAGAAGCATGACCACCAAATAATTCACGGAATATAGGTCTACCTTCTACCTTATATTATAAGCTGTATAATATCCATAGAAGTACCACAGCAAAGGTTCTTCTTGGGTGACCTCATGTCAGAGTTGCAGAGGTTTTTGCATCAACAACTATTCTTACAAGAAATGCAAGCACCTGGGTATAGTATAGGCAATCAGTTCTGTATCATGCCCTGATGTTAATAATTGAGCAGGAGAGGAGAAAAAAGATGGACAAGCTCAGCTGTCTAGAGTGTTTCCTATAAAATCTCAGTGTAGAAGGAAAAAGAAGAAAAAGAAGTGAGAGAAATAAGAAAAGAAGAGAACTGGGTGTTAAAAAAATAGGCACATTGTCAAAAGATTCTGTTCAGGTTTTGGTGATGACACAGCCTGCTTAAGAGGATTAAGAGCTGTAAGACAGTGTTTCTCAAACTTTGTCACCCATGCACCCTTTTGCTAAACATAACAGTCTTGTACCTCCTTCAGACCTATTTTCTCCACTAAAGTTAACTTGATGCCTTATGCAAGTCTGTAATCTGGATCTGGGGGAACTGGTGATTTCTTCCCTGTCATGGCCAGAACACCTTCTGGTTACTCTGCAGTTTTCTGGCACCATCCCCCATTGCAGGGAGGCTAGATCTATTAAATCAGTCCATCCCAGGCAACTAATGGTTCCAATTGTGTTCCATTAGTGAACCCAACTGGATCCATTAGATTGTGAACCTGTTATTTGAGCCTAGCATAGCATTCCAAATCAGACTGAACCTCAATTCCTGAGTCCAGATTCGTGTTTATTAACAGTACTTCCAACTTGCCTATGATTAATTTCAGCTTATTTTGTCTCATCCAGCTCAATGATCAAATTTAGGTAACATCAGGGATTTCTGATGTTTCCTTAAAACTGGATAGTAAGGAGCAATATTCTCCCACCAATTTCTACATGCATTTCCAAATGATTTCATGTAGAGGTTGAACAGTACAGGAAGCAAGATGGATTCATGTGGTACATCATAGATGAATGGCCAAGGTGTTGAACAGTAGTCCTCCAGCATTATCTTCTGAGCATGATTGATAGGAAGGATCCTATTCAAAGATGACCCAAATCATGTCATGCCCTAGCTGAAAGCAAGTTTCAGATGAATCTAGATAATCAGTATCATCCCAATTTATCTGGAGCTGTAAGATCACCACCATTTTCATAACCTTTCACAGAAATGGAACATTTGAACCTAACCTAGAATTAAATGTATCTCCCAAGTCAAGGAAGATAACACTTTGTGTTGGCTTTTCATAGAGAGATCAGGGCAGAGGGACTTTCTTTGACAAACTACTGGCTTTATTATCCCCAAAATTAGGCAGTTCAAGTGCAAAGGAGGAAGAATGGATTTCATAGCAAATAAACACCTTTATTTACATGTAAGTATATTGGAATTATAGAATCATAAAGTTGGGAGGGGCCATTTTAACTATAGATTCCAACTTCCTACTTAATGCAGAAATTCAGATTAAAGCATACCTGAGAGATTTTTTTAGCCTTCATTCAACATATTCAGTGAAAGGGAGCCCACCCTTTCTCAAGGTTTAGTGCTTCTCTGTCAAACTGCTCATAGTATGAAGAAGTTTACCACCACCACCAATGTTCAGTTGGAATCTCCCTTTCTTACAGAGGTAGTACTGCACTCTAAAATGAAAGAGCAGGTTTTGACCTCCTATATGATAACCATTCAGATATATGATCAGTGCTATCATTTTGTCCCTTAATCTTCTTAAAGCTAAACATTCCCAGTTGCTTCCATTGCTCTTAATATGACATAGTTTCAAATGCCATGCCATTATCATCTTAATTGTCCTTCTGTGAACCCATTTTAAATTATCTGAATCATTCTTAAAGTTTCTGTTCAGAACTGGAGATAACATTTGAGATTGGGTCTGACCAGTATAAAACAAAGAGGAACTGTTACTTCCTATGCCTTTGAAACTATGCTTCTGTGGATGCAACTTAAAATTGCATTTATCTTTTTGTAGTGGTGACTCATATTCACTTTGCAATCAACTACTATTCCAAGATTTTTTTCACAAGTATTATTACCAATCCAGATATTACCCATTCTATACTTATGCATTTGATTTCTGTTTTTTAAGCAGAGGACTTTGCCTTTATCTCTGTCAAATTTCATTCTAATATTTTCAGCCCTTTTCTCTATCCCTCTCAAAAATTTTATTTCAATCTTTGAGGGTATTGGTATCCTCCCAATTTTGTATCAATTGCAGATTTGTTAAGCCTTTTACCTCTTCATCCTAGTCATTAATAAAAAGTTGAAGAGTTCAGAAACTAGGACTTTATCATATGCACTCCACTTGATACCTTATGCAAGTTTGATGAAGAAATATTGATGAGCACTAAGATTTTCAAGCCAACTAGGAATCCATTCAACTGTCACTTCATCTAACTCGTATCTAATCAAGTTGCTGATAAATATGTCATGGAATTCTTTGTTAAATACTTTGTTGAATCCAAGCTTTATTATGATTAGAGCAGTTACTTAGATGAGGTAAGGTTAGTCTGGCAAGACTTCTTGACAAAACTGTGCTGACTTGGTAATTACTACATTGTTTTCAAGTTGCTTACAGATTGATATTTTACTTATCTGCTTTCTTATGACTCATATAGTATACTATATGAGATCTAAGTACCTTGGAACTTCCTTTTTTCCCATGTTAAGGATAAGTTCAATATTTTCCCTGTTTCAATCATCTGGCACTTAACCTGTGCTTCAAGATTTCTCAGAGATAATTCACTACTGTTCATGATCATCAGCAAATTCATTCAGTACTCTGTAATGGAATTCATCTGACCCTGGAGATATTTCCTGAGCAAGTATCTCTTATTCTCAAACTTAAATCTTGTTCCTTCATTCTTCTTTTCACAGTTGCTTATTGGGTCTCATACCCTTTTGTTGGAGAAGACTGAGACAAAAAGAAACTGTCTTCCCCCTTTAAGAGTGGTCAGTTATTTATAAAGCTTGCCTATGTGGGCAAACTCCTAGGTATACCTAATATTCACCATGACAAATGCAAATAGTTCTGCCTTTTTTTTTGTTAGTATTTTGTTGTTTCATTAAGCAGATGGTAGAGCTTCGTTTCATTTTTATTGCTCTTAGAATTTTCACCAACTGCAGTTTAGTTTTAACTTTAGCTTTCATGAAATGCTTTATACAGTTCCAGGCCAACAGTCTGTTCTTTTGTGTATACAGAAGGGGAGGAAAAAAAACCAAAATCTTGTGTTATTGCAAAGAAGGGAGTGGGCCTGTGCATTACATTCAGTTCCCAGTATACTGTTTGCAGGTCCTTCAGTACTCCAAGAGCACAATACTGGATTTCAGCAACAAAACGGCTGGTTTGGGGTGAGATAATTTACGTCTGGGTTTGTTTCAAAAGAAGGGAAAGAATGGATATGGGAGGCAAGTCATTCTCATTTCTTCTCTTAACTTTCTTCTCCCCCACAGCCCCCCAAAAGCCCAAAATTGTAGATGCATTTTTGCAACAATAGTATAACACTGTTATCCTATGAAAACTTTATATAATAGATTACCATACATGGAAGGATAAGTTTGAGTGAATCACTGTAATGCGTGAAATATATCTAACTGTCAGTATTCCTATCAGACACACCTTTTATGCTACACAGTAATTTAGATAGTGAATGATCACGTCTTAACTTCTGATCCCAAATGTATCTAAATAAAAAACATGCAAACAAAAGCCCCTGGTATTGCAATGCCATGTTTGAATAAACATAATATTATTTATAAAGCTATTTTCAGATTTGTTAAATAACAGCACCAAAATCCCTTGAATTTAGCATTGCATTAATTCACACCTGGGAAGGAGATTGTATTCATGGTTCTTTGAGGCACCAAACAACACCTGCCGTTGAGAACGAGAGTAAATATCACAATTTCTCCAGGAGCAACATTCTGTGATTTCCACTGACAGCTTGAATGTACTGTGTCCTGCAGTGCTATCTATTGATATCCTGTATATGTTTTATGGCCCAGGATGATAAATGTACTCCAGGGATTTCTTACTCTATAGAGAATACTTATTCTCCACATTAATTCAGATAAGCACCTAGTGACAACTGGTGATTTTTTTAAAGATGGTGTTGAACTACCATATCTGTTCTCAAGAATCTACACTATCAATAGTCGGCAGGAAAAACGGTATAGAAAACACTAAGTCTTCCTGCCATCTTATGGTCATCCAGGCTTTTGCAGCCCAAATCTGGTAACTTAAATTGGTAGTTGCATGTCTTCATACACTAAGATTTGTGCAACTTTTATAAAGGAAAGAATATATTTAGATAGGTGTTATGTGACATGGACTCTTCACTAATAATATCACACATAGAACCAAGGAATTGTTATGGAGAAAGGATTACTTTATAAAAGCTATTTATTAATGTACTTGTGATACTTTAAAAAAAAACTCATTTAGAAATTAAACAATACTGGCATTCATCCATTCATGAATACATTTGAAACATTGCCACATTCCTTGACAAAAGGCTAAAATAACAAACACGTCCAAACTTTTAAATCATTAAGAAATTCCTTGTTCCATGCTGAGAGCAGAAACATTTGTCAGTTGTGGAAATAATTTTAGCAGAATAAGAGAGCTGTAGTTCACATTGCAACAGTAATTTCAGTAATCGTGAATGAGATGTATATTCAACTCATCTCTCTCCTCCAGATGTTCTCTATATGTATTCAGGATATTCATGCAACTATAAAAACTAAGATAGCAGAGGCCTGTTAAAAGAGGCTACATAAAGAAAGTCGAGGAATGTAATTCTATATTAAGTTAGTTCAATAAAATTTAAGCACATTAAAGTGTGTCCGATTACAAGCAAAGGAACCTGGCATATTTACTAGGATAGACATCTATAGGCTTCTATTTAACAAATTTACACTGCAATTCACAGTACATTTAAACTTGAGCTGGAGAATTTTTATATATTGACCAAATCCTATTCATGTCTACTTGGAAACAATTATCTTTGGCATTCTGTTGCCAGTGTGCACTGTTGCAAGACAGATTTCTATGTACCAGTTTGCTTACAGAGAACAACTACAGCAATTCAAACATTTAACTCTGGTTTATTTTTTAATGATATATTTTAATAGATCTTTCCCTAACACATATAAAAAAGAATCTTGTTTTATCCAGCCCAACCCATCTCACAGTGTTTTTGTTGTGGGGAAAATTAGAGGCAGGAGTATTAGGCATGTTGAGTTGAACAAATATAAAAAAAGGTAGGATAAAAATGCAACAACAACAATAGCAGCAACTACAAAGGTAGACATTGACCTCCTCTTCATGTCCCTTCAACTGCAACACCAAGATGCCTTAACTATTCTTAAAACACACATCTTTGTGTCGCTGCCTTCATTTCATCCAAAGCCCACTCTCATTCTTCTAGGTTAAAAGTTGTGTTTTCCCTTTTCTCCTCACAAACCTCTTCCTGTGGACATGGTCCATAATGCTTCATCAAGCTGTGGATGGCATGTTCAAGGACTGGGATATGCTCAGCTCCTTTTGCCCACTGTATGCTGATGGAGGCAGGCATTTTATTTAATCATTCAGCACTGTCCTCCATGACCATTTTGGCTTGGGCTGTAAGAGAGACCAGACACTCTCATCTTATCTGCCCACGTAATGCCTGACCAGCACTTTCTGAACCTAACTGTTGTTAGGTTCTTGTAAACCCCAGTTTATCACTCTTTTGAAAGAGTGGCAGATTAGTCCCTTAAAAAACAGAACCAGCACTCTCTTGGATTTGTGTGAGTGTTAGCAGAACAGAAATTTACCAGAAAAGATCTGCAGTGGTGAACAAGAGAGCAGCACTATTTCCAGCAAATTTCTCTCCCTTGACTGTTCAGTAAATTAGATATGGAAGTCTGTAAAGTTCTTCCTTTCCCCAGATAGCATATATTAATGAACTCTGCTCTCCAATATCTTTTAGTTTCAAATGGGAAAGGTAGAGCCAGTAAAGGCTTAAATGCAACACATACACACTGACACACGTACTATGGCTTCTTCATATGCTATTCTCTTACATTGATCTTATTTCATCTTATTTACAGTCATGTGAAAAAGTAAGTATTCCCCACGTAATTTTTTTTCCTTTTTTAATGTATGTAGATATATCATATGTATATAAAGATAAAGGTGATGTAATTGAACAAAAAAAGCTATAAAAAATTGACTTTGCAATCATTTATTCAATAAAAAAATGAACAGATATGCCAATTCCTTCTGTGGAAAAAGTAAGTACGCCCTTAGCTCTAATATCTAATATTAGATATTACAGCCTTCTACCCTTTGGCAGAAGCAACCTTAAGTAGGCATTTCTTATAACTATCTACCAGTCTCTGATATTGATGGGAGGAATTTTTTCCCACTCTCCATGCAGATTTTTTTTTCCAGCTGTGTGATGTTTGAGGGGTTTCTTACATGCACACTCCATTTCAAATAAACCCACAGCATCTCAATGGGCTTTAGATCTTGGCCATTCCAGAATGCTCCATTTCTTTTTCCTTTTTTTCCCAGCCATTTCTTGGTGGATTTACTGGAATGTTTAGGGTCATTGTCATGTTGCAAGGTCCACTTTCAGCTGAGCTTCAATCTTCTGACAGATGGTCGCACATTATCCTTAAGCACCCTCTGGTACAATGAAGAATTCATAGTGGATTCTATGATGGTGAGCGGCCCAGGTCCTGATGCAGCAAAACAGCCCCAAACCATAATATTTCCACCACCACACTTTACAGGTGGTATCAGGTTCTTCTGGTGAAATACTAAACGTGTCCTCTGGTACTGCAGCCAAATAATTCTATCTTTGCCTCTTCTGTCCAGACCACACTGTTCCAGAAGTTCTGGTCTTTCCCTTGATGTTAATGAGCATACTTTATTCTTGCCCTGATGTTATTTTTGGACAACAAAAGTTTCCTCCTGGCGCACCTCCCATGTAGATCTAATTTGTGCAGCTTCTTTCTAATAGTAGATTCACACACCTTGAGTTCAATAGTGGCGAGAGCTACCTGTAGGTCATGTGATGAAATTCTTGGGTTCTTAGAGACTTCTTTCAGCATCTTATATTCTGCTCCCAGACTTAACTTACTGGGATAGCCTGGTCTAGGCAAATTGGCAGTTGTTTGAAATCTTTTCCACTTGTAGATGATCTTCCAGCCAATGGAATGATTGATGTCCAATTGTTTGGCAATTTTTTAAATCCCTTCCTAGACTCATAGGCATCGTTAACCTTCTTTCTGAAGGCCTGAGAGAGCTTTTTCCATCTGATTGATTGATTATGTGCCATCAAGTCATCTTCAACTCCTAGCAACCAATAGATAGATTTTCTCCATGACAATCTATCCCTAATCTGTTCTTTCAAGTCTCCCAACAGTGCACTCATCACCGCTGTAACTGAGTCCCACTACCTTGCTGCTGATTGTCCTCTTCTTCTCTTTCCTTCCACCTTCCACAGCATTAGAGCCTTTGCCAGAGAAATGGGTCTTCACATAATTTGTCCAAAGTAGAATCTTTCCATATAGGATCTTTCCATCTAGGCATGGTGATATCACATGCAACAACAAGGAGCAAATCAAACTAAATATCTGAGGTTTCCATAAGACAGATTCCTCCAGATCCTCTCTAATGATGTTCTAATCATTTGTACCTGACCTGGTGCACTGATTTTAATTTTAAGTATTTGAGGTAGTGATAAATGTACTTATTTTTTCCACATGTGAAATTTGCATTTGTGTTTATTTAAATTACACAGCGGACTACAAGATGTAAATGGGGCATGATATTTGTTATATTATTTCCTCTTTATTTATTGTTGAAATGAAGATCAAAGAGCTGCATGTCAAAAATATGTTGAAAAAGTCAAACATTTCAATGGAGTGTACTAACTTTTTCATGTGACTGTATGTATTCATTAATTCTACTTGTATGCACTAAAGCAATGCAAACTCATAGCTGTTTACAAAAATATTAACAAAAACATTTTAAAACAGTCTGCAAATTTTTGCCAGTGAAATTTACTGGCAAAGTAAATAAAGTAAGAAGGATCAGATATCCTTCACACCACACTATCTGATCCTTCTTACTTTATATCATATCACCATCCACCCATCAGCCAGTTTTTGGCCTACTTTTAAACACATGTTTGCTTAATTCTGTTCCAAATAGTGCTGTTCTAGAATAATCCTTTTCCAGAACAGATTTATTCTGAAATATGCTAAACCTCTGTCCAAAAATGCTTAGTCCTATTTGAACATACCTATGAAAAGAAAGAGCAAGTTTTTAACAGATGGCTTGATCTGAAGCTCTAACCATATGTCAAAACTTGCTTCATCCCAACTCCATAAACATTGTAGATGTATTCCTCAAGGGCTGATGATATATGGTGGGAAAGCAAATGAAGTTGAGAAAGTCCATCAATTGCTACCTTTAACCCACCCTGCATTAAAACTGTAAGGACAATATCACTCTCTGACCTCATTATTGAGGCAGAATAAGGCTGAGCAATAAAGGCAATGCTGGTATACTTTTCTGCTTCCTCAAGGACAGGAGGACAAAACTTCAGTGTGACTTTGAGGAATTGCTAATTGTCTGCATTTTCAAACGTGGTTCAGCAACAAATGCAATGGTTTTTAGTACTGAATGAAGTGCAAGATTTTTTTGGTTGCTGCCTTTGAAACTCTGTTTCTGATAATAAAGAACATGGTCCATAGATGAATAGAGCTAATTTCTTCTAAATTTAAAATGAAGTAAAGTTACATAGGTAGCTATAAAGCCTTCTACCCTATGAGCTCAACCTCTGCTATATTTGTTCTTCTCTCAGATATTTAATTATTTTTATAATTAATATTTAAATAGATTTAAGTGCCTGTACTGTACTAGGATATATATTTCATAACAGAATTCCTGTGCTATTTATTAATGAATTTCATTGTTTCATTATTTTCTCTCTGAATATTGTAGTAACTTTGTGATCTGTCCAGAGAACTTCAGCAATTACCCACCTTAAATGTAATATAAATAAATGCACATGCTTTTATTGTTTTCAGAGGTGGCAGAATAGATTTTACATACTTTTAAGGTTGCCCTGTATTCTGACAGTAACTACTTCCTTCTCCCTGGATTGTTCTCTCTGCCTAATGAGGCCAAGAGACAAGAATGGAAAAATTAGGACTTAAATGCTGCTATAAGGCACACTCAAACTAGAAGAACTGGGCAGCTCATGGCATCAAACTTTTTCCCATATACATTGCATCTCAAACTGTGGATAGCTGACATGGGGGACACCAATAAAATGCTAGATATATATCACCAAATAATTGTTCTTCCACAGGCATTTCTGGCCCCCACAAGCTTCTACAGTAAATGCCAAATGGCAAGCTCCTTTTTTAGTATTCTTTATTTATATATAGGTCAGTTGGCACAACTGTTGAATGACTAGAGTTGCTCCATAACAATTCCTAGCTGTGAAAAGGTGACAAGTCTAACCCATCTAATTTCTGACCTAATTACTAAACATAATTGGTGAACTGTGTGCCAGGCACTTATATTTCAAACATCTTGACCAGGTAATTGAAGAGAAGATCCTAGCAAGGAACAAGCCAGGTTTAGACCAGTGCTCTTAACCTCTCAACCTTTGATCAGCGCAACATTTTGCTGAAAAATAATCTACCCAGTTGCAAGGATCTCTCTGCACTGCCTTCATCAACTCAAAGTCAGCATTTGGCACAATTCCAAGAGCAAATGTGTGGAGGAAATTAGCAGCAACCTTGTTTGATTGTCACCTGCTTTGATTTATCATGTTACTTCATGAGAATACCAAAATGCAAGTAGACTGCATTGTTACCAATCCTCACTAATCCCATTCCTATCACAATAGATATCAAACAAGTTGTATTCTTGCTCTTCTGTTATTTCATTTTTATTTTAACTGCATTGTACAAGCTTTATTAAGCAGTGTTTTATTTCCCAGCATTAACACACAGAACCATCCTTATTTATTTATTTATTTATTTATTTATTTATTATTTTATTTTATTTTATTTTATTTTATTTTATTTTATTTTATTTTATTTTATTTTATTTATATTTCAAATTTAGGTACCGCCCATCTCACAAAAAGTGACTCTGGGCAGTTCACAATAATTTTATATATTTTTATATTAATATAAAAAATAACTGTATTGTTATATGTCATTGATGCCACTATTATTTCTTTATCCTAGACTTTAGAGTAGCCTCCAAGCATTAATCAATTTCTGCCATTGGGGAAAACTTACAGTTAACTATGTAAAAACAAAAGTATCCTATTTACAAAATGATTCTCCATTTGCCAACATAAATGTCAAATGAATGGCAGTCAAATAGAATAAGCTAAGTGCTTTAAATATTTAGATATCACATCCTATTCATCTTCTATATGGAAACAGCCAACTCACAACATTTCATGCTGAACACAGAGGCCACAGTGTGATAATTAGATATGTAAGCTATAAAGGCAACAATTTTGTCCCAGCAGCAGTTAAACTGTTCACAGCTAAAGTGATTTCACTTTTGTTTTATGGTGCACAACACTGCCCTCACAAAGGCATAAAATCTTTAAAGGTAGTTCAGTCTAGATTTATGGGGATCATTATCCATGCCCCTTGGTTTATCCCTAACATTCTTCTGAGACTTGAACTAGGATCTCATTCCATAGCCAGCTACATAAGAATATATTGCTTAAGTTGTTGCCTGAAACTAAAATTTAGAAAGGATTCATTGGGCCAATTCATTCTCATAAATAAAATTTCATTCTTCATGAAAGAAGATCATAACTAGTGATTTTTCTTTGTGCTGCCTCTGAGCTCAAGCACTTACAATGAGAGGTCTGAAGAGAACAATTTCTGAGGTTAAACAAAGCATTCTTGATTTTAGTGTACAAGCTGACTGATCTAAAGTTTTAGATTATGCCCCAGGGAACTTCAGCCATAACCACTTCGGTATTCCAAACTTCCTTTTAAAAATACATTCTCCTTCAAACAGAAAGGAGTTTATGCTAGCCAGATTCAATGCCTTACTCTCAAAGCTGTGGAGAAGCAGCTTAATAATGTCTCCATTCAGACTGTTACTAAAGATGTTCAGAAATAATCACTAAAACAATATTTCACATCCTGTCACACTGCCCACTCTACCAGGAGTGGCAATATGTATTGCTGTGTCCACTCCTCATTCATGGCTGGATCAAGCTCAAGTCTATACAGTTTCTACTAACAGACATTCCCACTGAAAACTCCAAGAAAGTTGCTAACTTCTGTTACAATTGCCATTAGAAGCCAGTAGACTTAAATTTGCCACTGAACTGCACCAACAAAGTATTTCTCTCAAGAAGTAGTTTAAGATAAATGTCATTCTTCTCTTAAAGAAATACTACACAATGAGCCACTAATACTGAAATTCCATTATTCCTTTCCTCCACAATTATATCAGCAACATGAGAAACATCTCTGAACCAAAGAAACACCTAAAGCTTAAAAAAACTTTTTGCTCATCAATATTCAGCAGAACAGGATACTATGAGCAAGTCAACATGGAACTACCAGTGCATGACACTGAGTGGAAGTGTTTTTAAAGTGAGTGCTTACAATTCTATTTGAGTTTCATACCTATGAACAGACAAAATGCATAGATTCATATCAGTTTGTGCCAAACAATATGCTGAGTGCAACATTTGTGTGGTTTCCTTTTTCACAGGGTTAGAACAACACTATTCTTTCAGTTTTAACAGCATGAACTCTTTTTACGGAAGGACCAGTATCCTAAAAACATATGTCTTATGTAATTGGTAGTTAAACGGTAGGTAAACAAAAATCAGAATTCTCTCTTTCCCCATTTTCTTTCATCATCCCCTTATTCTTTTTTTTTTCAGATCAATTTGCCCCTTTTATATTTCAACAACACAATTATCTTATTTTGAAATGCAAAATTCAAATTATGATTAATTAAGCATAGTTTCTCAAGAGCTAGCAGAAGTTAGGCTTCATACAATATTGATGTAGCCTCATCTCTCCAGTACTGTAAACGTGTCCTGGCAGAAAGAAGATGAAAAGTGCCTAAGTATTGATTCAGTATGAAGTTTTTTATTTCCATCTATTCCATCTTCCACTACAGGCAGTAAGTTATCAAACATCACTAACTGGGTTACATGGGACCATGACAAAACTTTTACTTGCCACGGAATATGAGAATAGGTATGAATTGTTGCTGATCCACTAACACCTAAGGTGGAATGAACAACCGTTTCCCTTTTAATTAGAGTGAAGAGGTCAGAAGAACTGTGAACATTTTTCAAAATGAAATTTGACTCATCCATAGTATTTTGATGTAAAAGGAAATCTCAAAGCAATATTCAGTATGCACATTTATCTTTGAGATTGTTATGAGGAATGATATGTCAACTGATTAAATAAACAAGCTAAATGAGGCTGTCTTCTGCATGGACACATGTAGGATAGTGCTCTAACTATTATTTTCTATGCCTGTGCACATACATTGAGATTCTATCCATCCTTGGAATTAATCAGTTGAATCAATGATTGAATATGCAAAGAGTTGTCCACACTAAATAATGCAACATTTCCCCAGTATGATTTACATGCTCTGAAAGCTATGTTTTTCGTTGATAATTTAGAACAAAATAATAGAACTCTATATAACGCATGTCAACATTTTTCTCAATTTACTTTTAAACACTTTATCTTTCTTAATATCTAGAAGAAAACTTCCCACATTTATAAAGATAATCTAATAATGCATAACGACATTTAATTGCTCACATAATATAAATTGTAATATTTATTGAAACAAATATGTTTACAGTGAACATTGATTAAATTACACTTAATGTGGTTGGCTGTGGATAGCATGGACTAGAGAGACCTAGGCTCAGTCATGAAGCTTACTGATTGATCTTAGACCAGTCTGTATTGCTCAGTCTCAGTTACACTTATTGGATAAAGACATCTATAAACCACCTTAAGCAAAGTGTGATAATGATGATTAATTGATTGACTGACTGACTGATTGACTGATTTTTCCTGTAACTCATATACAGTATATTATTACACTGTGTGTGTTTGTGTAGAAGAGCTAGCTTAATGTGTTATTCACATTGCATCCTAAAAACATATGTGTTATGTAATTGGAAGAATAAAAACAATTTATTTATTACTGCTAAATTACTCTGACCAACTGATCAAAAGGAGAGTGGATAGGAACAACTTTTGTAGCAGAACCATTATGGGATAAAGACCTTCCCTTATTAGCACTGATGTGATACATAATCCTCAACTGCTCAGAAAACAGGAAAGAAGGAAAAGGTGGATAATCTCACTAGAATTATAAAAAGTCTAAAGGGCAGGCAACAGGTAGGGCATTCCAACAGATAAAGACTGGACAAGATTTCAGTACCCAGACTTAGCTGTATCACAGCAAACATAGGGTCCGGCTGCTGTTGCAGGAACTATAAATGGCTGTCTTGATACCATGGCTACCCTCACATACACATTGTGCAGGTGATTTCAAGGTTACTATCAGATCATTATTGGCAATGGAGGCCTGGTCATCATCCCTAAAACCTGCTTTTTCAGTGTATAAGCTCAGAAAATAGGCAGTAAGAGGGCCATTAGGTTTGCTTAACCTAGTTATCATGGAGAAAAATCTAATTATGTGGTTGCTAGGAGTCAGCACCAAATTTATGTTTGGTGCATGTAATCAATCAATTTGCTTAAATCCATGATCACTGTTCATAATAAAAATGTAACAATATTGCTCAGTGGTGTAGTGATCATATCTAGAAGTCTCATTCATCATTAGAGGCAACCTTTGTGGTCAGGCAACAATAGTCCCCACTAATAATGTTATCACTGCAGGAGCTGAATCTCTATGTTACTGTTATAACAAATCATGAATAAGGGCAAATCAGGGGTAAAGACTATAGTGTAATGCCAGTAGCAATTAGGATCTGATCCAGATGTAGTAGATATTCAAGAAGAGTCCATATTCCTAATGAATAATACACTACCCATAATTTTTACTGTAATGATGTTCCATGTGTTGCAAGTAGAAACAGTTTTATAACTGATTTGTGTTGATTTGAGCTGCATGCATTTCCTACATAGCAATATTTCTATACAAGTCAAGAATCAGTCCCATTTCGTCCAATTTAGAGTTTCAGTATTTCTTCTAAGTTCATATTCACTCTCATGACCAAATGATTTGGGCGGTGTTCCATTTTGTCTATCTGCCTCTTTCTTTCTCTCAGTCTTTCAGTCCTTTTGATTACCTCTTTGCCACTCATCTCACATGTCATTTAAGAATAAAGGAACTGCTATATACTTGTCTTGCCAGCTTTGAAATTTTATCTGTGGAGATAAATCCATGGAACTTTTGCCATGGGTGAAATTATTCAGAAAGATGATGTCCTTTTGATGCCATGCCAAGCTAGGAACAGCTTTATGAGTTAATAAAAAGTAAAATTGAACTGGGAAACAAAGATTCCAGACCACGCTCAAAGACAGGCCTATATACAATTCATTGCAATAATCTAAGCAAGAATTTCCCAGAGTGCAGGCTTCAAACAAGGGTCTCTCTATCCAAGATAATAAAAAATGAGGTATGTCTCAAGTAATGAAGATGGTTATATAAACACCTCTCAAGCTATTATCTTGAGAGTACAGTCGCTCCCAGAATAGGTTCATTGCACTTGTTTGGACAGTCCACTGAAATAAGACTGGGCAATCATGTTTTCACAAAGGCTGCATTATTTTGCAAGTTAATTTATAAGGGAATTCATATCTATGGTCTATGAGGATTTTAAAAAGTTGTGGATAGATTAGAGTTATAAGTCAGTTGGCTCATTCTCTCTATCTCTCTCTCTGTCTCTCTCTCTGTCTCTCTCTCTCCCTCTCTCTTTCTCTCTGTGACATCTTTTCCCTTTCATCTTCTTTCTGATACCCTCCTCTACCTATTTTTCTCTGTTCTCACCGCATCCTCTTGCTGCAAACAATTCTGATGCCAGAAGTCTGAATTATTTGATTTCTGATGACTTTTGAAATAAGTTGAGAGACACATGAAATCAAGCCAAAGGTCATATCTGGCCTCAGGATTATAGACTGTTCGCTCTTGTGCAAATAAAGCTTTCATCTTGTCTGGACTGTGCCCAGAATTATCCAGAGAATAACTATTCTGTTATATACAATTTTATGCAAAATTTTATTTAAGCTCTTTTTTTCTCAGGCAGAGCAGAGGACGTTTCACATTAGAGAAAAATATTTGAGACCATTACCTAAATTTTATTGAGAAATTGTCCAGCAGAGTTTTATATTTTACTTGTTCTGTAACTTTCAGCATTTTATAAAGCTTGAAAACTGAATGTGTTCTAGTTCTTCCTGAAAGCCTGGAGTCATTTCTTGGTTATCAGTTTTTGTTCTAATGGACACATTTAGAACTCTCAAACTGATCCTTCCCATAGTTCTCTTTCAAACATTATGGCCTCTTGTGACTTTTCCCATTGTTCTGCCTCCTGTAAAATTTTCCCATTATCCATTCACACATATGAACATGTTTATTTGAGATCCATAATTCAACACATTTAGATAGATACATCCAATGCATGTATATAATCAGAAATGTGCCTGTAGGGATGAATACATACATTGTTCTATATATAAACTAGATCATCACATAAATGCTAAACATGGAGTTGTACTGGTGTTTTGCCACAGTTCTGTTTTGCATATTAATTCAAAATGTATGAATGGGCTCAGTTCACTTTAAACAAAAACAAAAGTGACATTTTCTTCCATGCCTAAGGTTGATATTCTCCTGTTCTCAGCATTGTACTGGAAAGGATTTAAAGACCTTTTTTATCTGCTCTTAATAATAAATTGTCATTTGGATTTGCAAAATCCTCTTTTCAGTCTTGAGGAATGAGATTCTGTAATGCTTTGGTATATCTTCATGAAGTATTATTACAGTTAGGATATTTTACCTAACTTAAGCAGGTTAGTGTTTTCTGTCATCTGTGCCATCCACTGTGTCTGCATTTTTAGCTGGCCTATAAAATCAGCCCTAAGATATCTTAAGGAAAACACTGAAGGGATTTTTCAAGAAATAACAAGCAGTAACATGATTTCTACTTTCCAGTGAGTGATACTGAACATGCAGCTTCACTGGAGCAAGTAGATTGGTGCACACTCTGAGTTAATGTTTGCCAATCAAGCTCCTGCTTGATGTCCCGTGATTTTCACTGACAAATGTTACGTTCTACTACGTTTTCTGTATTGTACTGGAGCTAATATTCTAATATTTGCATTTTGCCTTCTCTTTGCTTTTTCTGAACCCTTTATACTTGTTGCCTTTTCTTCCTCCTTGATATCTTTAGCTAAAAAAAAAAAAATTACATGTGTCTAATTTTTATTGCTTTTACTCAGTTGTCATTTTTCTGTAACTTTTGCTAGTTCCTCCATTTATGTGATTTTGTTTCTTTCCCCACCCCAAACCCATCTTTTTTCTTTCTACACTTTAATTTGTGGTCCTTCTTTATGTTAGAGCTAAACAGCCGTTGCAATTAAGACGACGCATTAAGATCACTCATTAACTACACATTTTAGGTTTCCTAGGGCTTAGGAGCACGCTGATCCATCAAGATAGAATCATAATATAAACTTTGAGCAAGTGCCTCCCAGTCTCAAGGTAGGGGAGAGAATGATCCAAAGTCCATTGCTTTAAAAGAAAAGAAGAAAAGGCTTAAGTTTTAAATCTTGGAGCTGATACTTACACTGTATGTCACTTGATTTATGTGTTCTGCATTAGTGTAACTTTGGTATATGTATGACTTCTTTCTTGCCTGGAATTTCTTTCTTACCTAGCAGTATCAAATCATGTGAAGCACCCGCTATTATCTAGTTCCTGAATGCTGGACTGATTTTCTCAAGAGTAGAGATTTATAGCCATGCTTGGCCTGAGGCATTTGTAAGCAATTCTAAGCAGGAACAGACTGAAGTCTCGATTGATGGAGAGTTCCATGAATGTATCTTTAGTAATCTTGCTTTGGCCTTTTTTATCATTGGTATAAGTAAATTAACTGGCCCTTTGGGAGTACAGGTTCCCAATTCATGATGCTTTTAGCCATAGTGGATCATGGATAGAGATGAAGAAAAAAAAGAAGCAGGGAGAAACAGCAGCCTGCAAATATAGGGACACATTTGATAAGGAATTGAGAGTTTACTAAAGAGATGCACTCTCACAGAGAAGCTGCATAGTGCAAATTATAGCAGCATCTGAATAAATATCCTTATGCATGGACAATTCCAAATTATCCATATTTATAGCTCAGCAGGCAGCAAGCATTCTATTAGATCCCAATTCAGCTCTATGTAGTAGACATGTCAGAAACAGTAGCTTTTATCAAAAGCTAATGGTCTGGGGCAGAAAAACATCTTGGGAAGAGATTAATGTCCTACAAAATGGTGTGCATTTTTTAACTTCCACAACATGGACTGAATGTTTCAGTTCTGCAATAGAAATTGGAGCAAGTTATTTTGTTGATTCATTCCTTTGCTATAGCTCTTCACTTTCAATTATGTATAATTAATGTGATTTAGATTGCAATCTTATACAATTTACCCAAGAACAAGTCTAATTTCATTCAGTGTGAATTCACATATAGATTGCCTTTTAAATTACATAAATTGTACTCAGTGTACTGGATCATCATTAAAAAGAATCACAAGCTTTGATGGACAAGTTGACATAGAAGAATGTAAGAAATGGAATATCTCCAATGTATTTTTGTCTAAACATGATTGATCAGCACAATAACCAACATTATGATACATGCAGAAGAGGACTGTAAATTTTCATATACGTATAACAAAGACAACTTTCTTTCAAGGAGCTTTTTTTTTTCTTTTAGGAACTACTAATTTTGTGAATTTCTACAATCTACCACCTGAATGACTTTTTTAATGGTTATGATGAACTCAGCACTGTAATTGTGTGGGCAGTTTCCAAATTCTAGCAGGGTCCATAAATGGCAATAAAGAATGTCTAATTAGTCTTGAAGGCATACACTGTGCAAAACTAGCAGAATTTTTGTTTTGTTCTTTTTTTGCACTGATGGTTAATTGTCCTACTTCTAATACCAATCTGTCTTGTTACTGACACAAATGGATTTAGCATCTTGCTGGGATGTGGCTTGGCTTACAAAGGGCCCTGGTCCCCTTTCAAGCGTGGTCAACATTGAGTCAACCAAGTCAGCACTGATTGCACTTGTCAGTGACCTCTGCCAGGTTCAGGATGGGGACAGTGCATTCAACCTAGCCCTCCTTGACCTCTTGGCAGTTTTCAATACCATAAATCATGGTATCCTTCCGGGCCAGTTGAGGGGGTTGGGAATGGGAGGTGGTGGTTCTCCTCCTTTCTATAGGTCCAGGTCCCCAGTCAGAGTTGGTGTGCAATTTGGGGGTCCTCCTGGAAGAATAGGTGGTAGCCGTGACCAAGGGGGCTTTTGCACAGGTCTATCTTGTGCATCCATTGCACCCATTCCTGCCCTTATTATCCCATGGAGAGGGAAACCCATAAACATAATGAACAGTAGGATCCTGCCTGATACACAGGTAGGGGGGTGGGGCATCCTGTCTTGGGGGATACTGAGTGCAGATCAAAGGGAATCTTGCTTTTGACTGACATAGCATGTAAAATAGAGATAGCATTAAGGCAGTTCCACTCACAGAATGATGCAGCAGCAGCCAGCACACTGAGTGGGCCCAAACAGCTTATCAGGTGGGAACAGACCCAGCTATTAGTCTGATTACTTGCAAAGAAGGTTACTTCAAAACAGTCAACCATAAATTCTTTCCCACAAGGCCTCATTGTTCCACAGACCAAGTAACTTAAAGGAATCCCACCTGAAAAATACTACCCTGGAGAAGGTACCTCAAAAACCATGATGTTGCAACTGACACCAACACAATTGGTCCCTAACCCTCATGAGACAGGGGAGACACCACTACATTTCCTCTGTGTTCCCACCAATTTTCAGAATGTGAATAGTACTCTTGGTTCAATTCTGAAGATGCTGAAATAGTCTGCGGAAAATTACACATTGTATTGCAAGCCTACTGTCTTACAAGGAGTGATATAAATCAGTTATTAGACTGTATTTTACATATTGAATAGCACAACTGATTGCAAACAGAGGCACAGTGGCCAGAAAATCCTGTTACAGATGATAAGTTTCAACAAGCCAAAGCTCACCTTTTAGAGACAATCTAGTTTACTTTATCCAATATACCACACTGGTGTAAAATATCAATGTGTTGGTATTCTGGGGACTATTATGAGAGATTTCTACAAATGTTTGTAAAGTATTCAGGCACTCTGGAGCCACAGTGAGCACTGCCTGCTGTAATTGCAAACGCCTTTGTTAATGGACTATGTTCCCATGTCAGCAAACAATTGAAAGCGTCTCTGTTAAGGTGGGAACAAAAATCAATAGCAGAAGTGTTAGCAGTGGCTGACCACTTTACGTGACAGTCTCAGAATACTTTTTTATCTCAGCAAGCTAAGGGCAAAAGTAGAATTGTGGTAGCACACAGTTTTGCTGAAAGGGATATGTAGAGTTCCTTTTTTTCTTTTCATATTCTAAGCCCAGCTATACTTCCACAAGAAATTTAATTACATTGTTAGATAGGAAAAAAATGCTAATTTAGTTTTGAAACAATGACTTAGAATATGAAAGAAAAATGCATTCCCCATGGGATCATGGGTTACTGAAGGACTGAGAGGAAAGAAGAAAAAGGGAAATAGGTTTATGCTTGCTTTATGCATAGATTTGATTTTCAAACATCTTAGGATATGAAGGAGAAAATGCATTTCATGTGGGACTGTGGGTGGCTGAAGATTGGTGGGGTGAGGAGACTCTTATTTTGTGCACAAGCAAACCTGCATGTTTTCTTTTTCACATTTTTGGTTCTAGCCAGAAGGAATATATCTCACCTTCAAGGATATTGTTGCAAAGGAGTATGGAGGGTTTTCATTTTCTCCTTTTGTCTCTTTCTACCCACAAATCTCATTTATAGTTTTGCAAGACCCCCCCCCCCTTTTAAGTAACTTGCTTTAATGCTTGTTTTGAAATAAGATTGGCAGTTATCAATACCTCCTTGAGTCATCTGGTTCATCTCTTTCTCCCCATACCACACTTGTTTTCCCCTGTGATCTTTTTCTTAAAGATAACATGCTAAAATCCAGTGGGGGTGGGTCTTTTGTCCGGTGTTTCTCTATTATGTCCTGCGATATATGTAAATCAGTTCATTAGCAAAAGAACGTCTGCTTTTGTGCTTCCTGGATGCAATGGCTGTCAGCAAAACCCATCAGCCAGAGAGCAGACCTTATCATTCAGACAGACAGACAGACAGACAGACAGACAGACAGACAGATAGATAGATAGATAGAAGGAGGGAGAGGGAGAGGGAGAGGGAGAGGGAGAGGGAGAAGGATGGTAGTCCTTCGGGCTTGAAAAAGACATGCTGTTGTGCAGTTCATTTATGTACCTGGAGGTAGCTTTGCAATCCCAGTCTGGAAGTGCAGAGTCTCGCACAATGGGGGCACTGGAAGTCCATTGTTGCAGTAACTGTGGGTGTTATTCTGTGACACTGCTCACAGTTTTCTATCAGTTTTTAGCAGTGCCTGTCTTCAAAGCTGGTGGACGCTTCATAGCACAGGGATCACCAGTGGGTTCTGTCAACAGCCACAGCTTCAAGTTCCCTTGGCTGGATGTCACAGTGGCATAGGGTTTCTTTCATGGAATCTTTGTAGCTCTTGCATGGATGGCCTCAAGGTTTCTTCCCAGACTCCAATATACTATAGAGCAACTGACAAAGCATTCTGTGGTCATCCATTTTGATGACATGTCCCACCCACCACATCTGGGTTCTGATAATCAGGGACTCAATGCTGGTGGACTTTGCACAATCTAAGCCTTCAAGGTTGGAGACATGGTCTTGCCAAAAAATACCAAGGATGGCGTGGAGAGCGCGCATGTGAAATTTCTCCAGCTGTTTGATGTATTGTCAGTTAAGAGTACAGGACTTATATCCACATAGGAGAGAAGGGATAGCCACAGCTCTGTAGACATTCAGCTTTGTGGAGATATGGATGTTGTGTTGGTTAAGCACTCTAGTACACAGCTGCCCCAGAGCCTGGCTGGCCTTGCCGATCCTGGAGTCAATTTCTTTGTCCAAAGACTCATCACTTGAGATGATGCTTCCCAAGTATTTGAAGCTGTTTACATTTGTCAGCTGGGTGTCGTCAACAGTGATTTTTGGTTCTGTGGGTTGGTATTTGGCACAGACTGGTAAAGTACTTCAGTCTTTGTTCGGGCTGATAGTCAGGCTGAAGAGAAAAGCAGCATCTGATAATTTGTTCAGCATCAGTTGTAGGTCACTGTCTTTGTGCACCAGGAGCACAGAGTCATCAGCAAAGAGGGTTTCCTGAATGACTGTATGAAGGCACTTTGTCCGTGTGTTTGTCCCTCCATGGACACCCCATACACCCCATTCAGCTATATATTCAACTACATATTGCAGAACTAGGAGGGAATCCTTGTCTCTTGTTGGGCAATTTCTATCCACCACTACCATCAACAACATCTGGTGTAGTATTTTTTAATTAAAATGGTCTCCCCCTTTCTGGTAACAATTGTTAATAAATAATTTATTTAGAATGTGAACATTAAATAGAACTTCCCATCTTTCACCCTCACCTGTTTGTTTTTGTTTGTTTTATTTCTGGGCATTTTTTAAACTCTGTTCAAGCATATGATTAGGATTATTTGGCCAAATAATGTGAGGGAGGTATTTACTACAGTTCTGTTATTGCAGGAATGCCTTTACAAGACAGGAGGATGAATAACAAGTGAGATGCTCAGCACAGTTAAGAAAAGGTGAATTACAAGCCAAATTTAGTGATGTTTATCCACAGTGACACTATTTGACACTGCCCTATGCCCCACTAGTGACTGGACACCAGCTGCCTCTGATCTTGTTCTTTATGCTGTTTGATGCATAGCTTCTGGTAGAAACTGACAGAGATTTGAACTGTATTGTCACTGGCATCTGTAGGGATGCTCAAAAATTTTGTGTGGTCTGCATTACAAACTAAACCACATGATAGGTACTTCCCAAATAAATGTGTAATTTGAACTGCATTTCTCCTTCATATTTCATACCTCTCTGAATGTTGTGGTATGCATGAAAAAGAGTATTTAGATTGTTGTTGTTCAGAAATGTGTACTTTGATATAAATGAATTTAGAAATGTATACTTTGTATGAACATTTGTTCTTAAGTATGTCTAGTATGAAATAAACTCAAGTATCCATTCCTAATGTGGACAGTTCTGTGCCAGATTATCTCTTCTCCTCATATTAATCAGGCATATTCATCCACATTGTACCATCATAACATTCTGCATTTTCTTACCAAACAGCATTGTTTAGCTGCCTCTGGCACAGTCCTATCTGGACACAGGTATTGTAAGTGAGCCTAAACATTATGGCAGATTGGAAGGAGAATTGGACAGCAGCCTGCTGTTTTCAGTTCCATACCAATATTGAGTCCTAGTTCCACTCACAGAAAAAGAACACCTGTACAGTTTTGGGGAAAGTGTAACATTTAACTTAAAATTAAAATGGATCATACCCAAATCAGGATTTATCTCTTCAAGGAATGGAGCTAAGATGGCGACAAAGCAGCATCCTTGCTGAGCTCCTTATGATATTTTATTTGTTTTATTTTTTTAAGCTGGCTGGAGAGCTCCTCTGACACGTTTTTCATAGCTCCTGCCAGTCTGATCATATTAATAGTTTTTTAATATTTTACTGGACTTATTTTTACTGGATTTATTTTTAACTTAAGTAATTTTGTTTGGATGAGACAACTGTGAAGACAATTCCACAGATAAAGAACCTTGTGTGAAATTTGATAGATATGGGAAAAAGAAAGAAACATCATGGCACCAGTCCGGGCTCCCTTCCTCCACTGAAGTCTGCTAAACAGCCAAGAATTGAAGATCACTTTGCATGAAAGGGAAATGTAAGTAAAATAAATCTCCCTCCCACTTCCAACAAATTTGAAGTATTAGAATGGGATCTTCAAACAGAGTTGGAAAAACAACAGTTATTAGAGCTTTCCCTATCTTTCAGGGAAGAGCTAAATGGGAGTCAGGACTCCTGTAAGGGCTCCCCTTGTGTGGCATCACCCCACATAATTAGCCTAAATACTTGCTCCAGGGGATCTGAAACTAAGCCTAAAACTAAAAACAAAATCAGAATATGGAGAGGCTTACACAGGAAAACTCAACGGAGTTCATGGCAAGACAATGCTTGCTCACGGCGCAAACCGTTATCTCAATATTTGAGCAGCTTTCAGCCATAAAACATGAGCTGGATGTGATGAAAGGAGATATAGAGGCTTTGGTGCAAAAGTATGAATCTAGATCTTTTACAAAAACTTATGAAATAGATGTGGTTAACCCTCACACCTGAGACAAGTGTGTTGATAAAGTGCAAGCAGCCAAAGAAAAAGTTAAATGAGATAAAAAGCTGCAGCTCCCAAAGAATAACTCGCTAACTCTTGATAAGGCAAAGAGTGGGGAACTTACACATATTAAAGATTCTTTGGATGTAAACAAAACACTTCCATCTAAATTAAATCATTCACTGCAAACACAACAGATTGCTCTTGCTATTTGCAAGAACAGACATAATGTTGGACACTGGAATACTAGGAGAGCAATTGTAACTTCCCTAGGTCAGCTTATCCATTGCCCACATGGGCAGATTGATTTACGTGCTGTTGAATGGCTCCTGGGTGCTCCAAATCGGAAGCGGATCCTCTTGTCTTTCAAGCAGTCTACCATTCCCTTGATGCTATTTAAGATGAGGGCGTATTTAGCTCAGTTTCAAGCTTTCCCCATCAGAGTCTTTTGTGACGAACAGGCTAAACCCTTATTTGTTGAAATGCCAGCTCCCAAGGTTGCCATCTCTCCACCTCCGGCCTTGAGAGAGCAAGAGTGTGGGAGTCAGCCTGCCCTACTTGATGAAGATGTTTTTGATTCAACCGAAGCCAGCCTCATTAACGCTTTGGCTCTTTATCAAGAAAAGGACAAGACAACATTTTGCTCAAGCTGGAAAATCTGAAGAAACCTTGTTGGTCACAATCACCACAGCTGAACCACTTATAGACCTTGTGTCTCCAGCTACTGATTCTAACTGTCTTCCCTCAGCGAATAAGGGACTATCTGAATATGACCCATCAAAAAACAGCAGTCCGGATCCCTTCAGGCCAATAGGGGAACTTGTAGTTGAGGAGGAGCTATTACACACATCAAAATATTCTATTGGGGCTTTAGCAGTAAGTCAGGGCACTGGAGGGGGACCCCCACCAGCTCCAATGTCACAGAGACGAATGCAGTATGACATAGCAATTCTGTCTCCAGTGCCATTGAATGAAGCCTCAATGAGGCAAGATGGAGGATGCCAATTTTGAACAAGATCCTCAGGAGCTGATGCAGGATTTGCATGAGGCAAGCCATCCTTTAGTAGAGACTGAAACATCCGCTGTTGATTCCCCAGCTCAGCATAACAATTCTATAGCTCCCTCCTGTCAAAATCACATTTCGTGACTGGCTTCAAATGATTATCCATTTTCCTTTTTAACCTAGAACATTGCTGGATGGTCAGTGCCATCCAAAGATCAACTTTTTTTTACTATTTGTCACAATTTGGCATTCTCTTTTTACAGGAAACTTGGGCTTCTTCAGAGGTGGAGTTAGATGGTTAGATAATGTAAACAGATTTTTAAAATCTGAGTGAAAGTGTTGTAAAATGAATATTACTTCAGGACTGTTATATGTACCTAGAAAGATAAATACGTTAATACTTTTAAGCTACTTTAAGCAGATTGAAGAATTATTTTAAAAGTTTATATGAAAAGGACTATCCCCAAATTTTCTTTATCTAAAATATTTCATATTATGACAGGGAGAAGATTATGTTTCCTTATTTTCAGCTTGATCATTGGATGTATATTTTGACTTCTGCTTTGCTATGGAATTCAAGTGATCAAATAAAAAATTATAGATACAATTAGAAAGCTATGATATTACACTCTGGTATCTTGGCAAGGGTTTGGTATCATTTTTAGTAAAAATTCAGCTATACAGTATTTCCACCACTAAATGCTGTGAAGGCATATTTTGGACAGAAGTATAATTTTGACCTTGCTTCTCCTGATACACCTTGGGATAAACTCTGAATTAATCCAAGTTTGAAAATTGCAGGCAAATCCTTTATGGGATGGAGATCATGGGCTAAGAGTGGCATTAATGCTTTGAATCAGCTTATTGCCAATCATGTTTTCTAACCATTGAAAGTTTTGCAGAAGGAATTTAGGTTGTCTAAAATTAATGAATGACAATATTCAGTTAAAATAACTTTGGATTTCATATTTGGGTCTAGATATATTAGCAGCATATAAAACTCTTGAATAGCACTGAAACATGTTTCAGACTATTCCAAATCAACAGTATTTTTAAAAGAAAATTTAAAATATTACTAGATATTGTTTATTGGCATGAACTTTGGAACACAGTTGGAATACCAATATTAGCAAATCAATTACTAAGAATTTAAAAAAAAAACATTAAACATGTTTAATATTATCTTGTTCAGATTAATTTGGGTTTTTTTTTCATATTTATTGGTAATCTTAGAAAATCTTTAGAAAGTGTTGACTGCCTACTTCATTTTACTTGAAGGGTAAATTAATGGGGAGGAGTCCTATACATGGGTTTGTCCCATTATTGTTCTGTTTTGCTTTAATATCCATAAATTTGTTAATGTAGTTGTGGGAAGAGGAATGGGGTTTAAGGAAATCAACATGATGGGGTACCAGGAAGTTTTTTTTTCCTGGTTTTTGTTTGTTTGTTTGTTTGTTTTGTTTTTGCTGTTTTTATTATTTTATTATTGTTTGTGAGCAGCCCAGGGTTATACTACATAAGATGGGTGGCTACACAGATCTTTTAAATAAATAAATAAATATTTTAAAATCAGTATTGAAATACATTGATAGTAAAATCAATGTAATGTATAGAGATCTCCGTAGTACAATTATTTTAAAGTTACTACTGAGATTAGATATTGAGGAGCCTTGAGAAAGATCTTTGAAAGTAGTCTCAGTGTTGAACCAGAAAGTAAGCATAAATGAGCTCAAACTATTTAAGGATTGAAAAAAATACATTCAGTACAATCTGATAAATTAATACCATCATATAGTAATAGTAATTTCTGGTGCTATATTTATATCTCACTATTCATCCAAATAATTCAAGGCGCATATCTGGTTTACCCTGTGAAACAAACCAGATTAGAGTGTGTAGTTTTACTCCTCATAATCCAGTCTTAATCCAGCGTTCTAAACAATGTTCTAAACATTAGGGAATTCTGGGAGTTGAAGTCCACACATCTTAAAGTTGCCAAGTTTGAGAAACACTGTTTTAAACACTAGACCACATTGGTTTTCTGATGAAAGACTCACAGATAAATGTGTTAACTATCTTTGTTATGTTGTATTTCAAAACATTGAAGTTCTTCCAAAAAAGTCTATCACTTTTCTTCTCCTATTAAATATATACAGATGGTCCTCATTTAACAACCATTCGCTTAGCAACCATTCAAAGTTACAACAGTGCTGAACAAAGGGACTTACAACTGGTCCTCACACTCACAACTGTCACAGCACCCCCGTGGTCATGTGATTGTGATCCAGATGCTTGGCAACCATCTCGCACTTACAATGGTTGCAGCATCCCAGGGTCATGTGATTGCCATTTGCGACCTTCTCAGCTGGCTTCTGGCAAGCAAAGTCAATGGGCAATTTCATGATTCACTTAACGACTGTGTGATTCACTTAATGGCCAGGTGGTTTGCTTAATGACCACTGCAAAAAAGGTCATAAAATCAAGTGCAACTTACTTAACAATCACCCCACAACAAATTTTCCAGTCCCTATTGTGATCATTAAGCAAGAACTCTACCTGTAAATCTATCCTCAGCTTACTTCAGGCATTCCATAAGGAGTTAAATTCCACAGACTGTAAGGTTTACCCCATTCGTCTAGAGAAACTCTCATGACACGTATGTTCAACAAAGAAGTTTACTCAAGCATAACGTACGTAATTACAGACAAAGCCAGGACTGGCTTGGCACATCTTGCAATACAATTTATAGTCCCCCCGTTCCCGTGCTTTGCCCCATTGCTATGTTACAAATCCCCCACAGTAATTCCCCCCTTCACCGGAATGGCAGATTCAGTTTAGTTCTTTTGTCTCTTGATTGCTTTACCCCACTGGCGTGGTCGTGGTCTTCATTAGTTCTTTCTGTTGTGCGCAAAGCCAGGGTTTTCCCAATCACGCACTGATCACTTTGCCGCTCGCCACCGCTCAACCCTTTGTCTGCAGTGCCCGAGGCTAATTGGCGCCGATACAAAACATCCGTTCTGCAGTTTTAGTTAAGCGGTCCCAACTGGCCCATTAATCAGCTTGCGGTTTTCCCACTTCCCCTTTTTCCTTTGCTTGCGCTCGGGCGGTGGAAGTGACTCAGAGCGGTTGGGCAATTCGCTAGCCGTGCCGCGCTGGCTGAATCTGACACAGACAATCTAATTTTTAGATAGTAGTCTTTTTTCCAGTGGTCTCAAGGCAATATTTATGGCTTTCCCTCACAGCAACCGACTTATGTAGGTCAGACAGAAAAGACTTAACTGCCCAAGTTTATAAAGTATTGACCGAATAGGATTTAACACTGGGTATGTATATTCCTAATTCAGCATTCTACTAACTGCATCATTTCTGGACTTATATACTGTAGTGAAAAGTGCTGAATCCTTATTATGAATATCCTCAATTTAAAACAAATGTCCACTTGTTTATTTTGAATACAGAACAATGAAATATTACAGGAAAAATATAGCTCCAGGATTATTGTGTCAGCAGAACTGATAACATTTTAATCATTTATTCTAGCAAATTAGTTAAGCTTTCAAATTTAAACAGTATATGTGATAGTCTGACTTTTTTTTTCCTAACCTATGATGAAAATAATCAGGTGGGGCCTGGATACTTTATTGTAATGGAATCCTACTTTGCTTTAAGTACTGTATTTGCATAAAACAATTCTTTGTGAGATATTTCAAATAACTAGATCAGGGCTCCCCAAACTCTTCAGCTCATCAACCCCTTCATGAAGTTTCAGTTTGTTTGTCAACCCCTAAACATGTATTATGTAAAAATAATGTAATAAATATTACTTTAATAGTACTAGAAATAATAATAATAGTAACAACAACAATAATGGATAGTCCCATCATCCTTCAGGAATCGATACTGACCACTTTGGGGAACCCTGGACTAGATAAAACCTTCAGTTTATTGAACATACATATACACCTTCATAATTGGAGATTTGGTCATAGATTCTCATTTAAAGGATAAATATTACTTTATAAACTTCAAAATGTATTACTACTGATGGAGAAAAAGAAAAGTTTTCATATTTACCTTATAATTATGATTTATACTATATAAACCAGTGTTATCCAAACTTGGCCACGTTAAGATGAGTGGACTTCAACTCCCAGAATTCCCCAGTCAGCATGGCTGGCTGGGGAATTCTGGGAGTTGAAGTCCACTCATCTTAACGTGGCCAAGTTTGGACAACACTGGTATAAACCATGCAAACTGAACAATAAAAGTTTACAGAAAGATTACCTGGGTTTAGTGGTTACCAATAATAAGTACAATCATCTATCTCTGAGCGCTGTCATTTTGGAATACTTTCATAGATGTGAACAAATTGACAAGGAACTGTATTTTTCTCACAACTGACAGTAATCTCTTCTGTCAGGAGCAGGAGGGATAAAAGTTAGAAACTCGGGTGTAAAGTTCCTAAAGGTTATAAAACAGACTTTTTGAGAGAAAGAGCCAATATTATTTTCATCTATTAGAACTCTCTCATATAGGTTTTCAAGAGTATTTTCTGCATTTAAATCAGCAGTGAGCTAGAGAAAAGCTGAGTACTAGGTGTGTTGTTGTTTTTTCTCAGTTAGAAGTGATTCACAAATGTCTTGAAGGTTACAACTTTAATTCTGCTCCATCACAGTGTAGGTCGCAGCCCTGCTGTTTGATTTATGCAAGCAGAATTCCATTGGATGTGAAGTAATCAGGGTTTGGGAGTGGAGAAAGTTTAACCCTTTCCACATTCTTTTTCATCTAAAAAAACCTCATCCTAAATAGTACTGAGAAAAGTCTGCCAATTAGGAAACTTTCTAGGATTTTACATAGCTATAATAGCCTAGCTGTCTGAAATCATTTTTTCTGCAGCAGTGGTTTTAATAGAAAGCAACTTAGAGGAAAGGAGAAGAGTGGAACAGGTCCCTTCTACCACTGCCCAAAATAAACTGCTAGCACATTTTATATCCATTGTATTGAAGGAGCAATCTTTTTGATTTTTGCATTTGCAAATAATGGTCATGTTGTTTGTACAACTTACTTGGATATCAGAGAACAATAAATATTTATAATATTTTCTCTGCTAATTGGGTATCCACACTTGATAGGGAACTAAAGATCAGTAATGGTAGATAAGCTTCTAAAACACCCTCCCCCCCAAAAAAACCTCTCTGTAAGAAAACAAATGAGATGACTCCTTGTATGAACTGCTGGCTTTTACCGGTTGTTTTTGCTACTGTTAGAGCTTGCTGGAAGTCTGCATAGTTTTACATGGGGAATGCCCTGCCTCTGTTAGCGTTGGATGAAGCCACTTTCAAAATTCCAACTAAATTCACCATTCACTCAAAGTTGGGGATTCCTGTAATAGGCAGTAGTAAGATCAGGGAAAACATCTAAAAAAGAGTAAAATTCTGATCTTTAAAAGATAGAATACAGCATGTGCTTTTTTCATGTGTCCCATCATTATGCCTATTTCAATATTTGACTTGCAGTAAGACAAGCAACTTTCCAACAACACAGCCCTGTAAAAAATGATTTGCTCCCTTTTGAATATTCTGAATTTTTGCATATCTGTTGCTGAATACTGTCAGGGGTTCACATGGATTCTACTGGTATGTAAAAAGAGTCTGACTGAACAAATCACAACCAAGTTTGTTTCATTTATTTCATAAACAAATTCATCCAATGTGTGATGTGCCATTGTGAAAAAAATAATCAGCCCCTAATTCAGTTAATTCAATTAAAGGGATAAGGAAGTTACCTCATTAAACAATCATGGTGGCCTCCAATATCGTTCAGTAGCAAAGATATGAAAAAAATTAAAAAGTGAGTGAATACTTATTTCTAGACCTGTGTATCTTGTTAAATCTACCTTTAGAGATGTGTTCAAACAAGCAGATACATCTTGATTTTAGGCACTCCATTATTATATTTCAAATGATTAGTGTCTGCATTAACTGATAACATTAAGAAATATTGTACTGAGAAAATGAGAATTTCTGAGCAGTTCCTATGTATAAATCACCATTGAATAACTCAAAATGGGATGGATAAGCCTGCATGTGACCTTAAGAAAGTCCAAGGACATTGATTTGTCTAATATTTCATAGTCCAACTGCAACAGAACTTTGATTTCCCATAGGTAAAGTAACATTTATGAACCATAGTTTTATCCCTAGTTTAACAGTAATAGTCTTGTACATCTGACCTGGAAAGTACATGCGCTTTCCAAACAGCTTATCACATGAGAGAACAAGCCGATACAAATTGTTACATGAGAATGGACCTTATGAACAGTAGCAGAATGCTGTCAGATTTTATCATACATTTGTTAATAACTGCCTTATTCTGTTGAAATTCATTGCATTTGCATCCAGTAGATATTCCCAGAAATAAAATCTCCCAACATAAATAAATAATGTTGAAATCATTAAGCCAATTATTAAAACACATGATTCTGCTGTTTGTGTAGCTCAGGTTTTAGAGAAGGATCATATCATGATGGAGAAAGGAGACAGGTACAGTGGGGCAAAAAAGTATTTAGTCAGCCACCAATTGTGCAAGTTCTCCCACTTAAAAAGATGAGAGAGGCCTGTAATTTTCATCATAGGTATACCTCAACTATGAGAGACAAAATGGGGGAAAGAATCCAGAAAATCACATTGTCTGATTTTTAAAGAATTTATTTGCAAATCATGGTGGAAAATAAGTATTTGGTCACCTACAAACAAGCAAGATGTCTGGCTCTCACAGACCTGTAACCACTTCTTTAAGAGGCTCCTCTGTCCTCCACTTGTTACCTGTAGTAATGGCACCTGTTTGACCTTGTTATCAGTATAAAAGACACCTGTCCACAACCTCAAACAGTCACAGTTCAAACTCCACTATGGCCAAGAGCAAAGAGCTGTTGAAGGACACCAGAAACAAAATTGTAGACCTGCACCAGGCTCGGAAGACTGAATCTGCAATAGGCAAGCAGCTTGGTGTGAAGAAATCAACTGTGGGAGTGATAATTAGAAAATGGAAGACATACAAGACCACTGATAATCTCCCTCAATCTGGGGCTCCACGCAAGATCTCACCCTGTGGGGTCAAAATGATCACAAGAACAGTGAGCAAAAATCCCAGAACCACACGGGGGGACCTAGTGAATGAACTGCAGAGAGCTGGGACCAAAGTAACAAAGGCTACCATCAGTAACACACTATGCCGCCAGGGACTCAAATCCTGCAGTGCCAGATGTGTCCCCCTGCTTAAGCCAGTACATGTCTGGGCCCGTCTGAAGTTTGCTAGAGAGCATTTGGATGATCCAGAAGAGGATTGGGAGAATGTCATATGGTCAGATGAAACCAAAGTAGAATGCTTTGGTCTAAACTCAGCTCGTCATGTTTGGAGGGGAGAGAATGCTGAGTTGCATCCAAAGAACACCATACCTACTGTGAAGCATGGGGGTGGAAACATCATGCTTTGGGGCTGTTTTTCTGCAAAGGGACCAGGACGACTGATCCGTGTAAAGGAAAGAATGAATGGGGCCATGTATCATGAGATTTTGAGTGAACACCTCCTTCCATCAGCAAGGGCATTGAAGATGAAACGTGGCTGGGTCTTTCAGCATGACAATGATCCCAAACACACTGCCTGGGCAACGAAGGAGTGGCTTCGTAAGAAGCATTTCAAGGTCCTGGAGTGGCCTAGCCAGTCTCCAGATCTCAACCCCATGGAAAACCTTTGGAGGGAGTTGAAAGTCCGTGTTTCCCAGCGACAGCCCCAAAACATCACTGCTCTAGAGGAGATCTGCATGGAGGAATGGGCCAAAATACCAGCAACAGTGTGTGAAAACCTTGTGAAGACTTACAGAAAACATTTGACCTCTGTCATTGCCAACAAAGGATATATAACAAAGTATTGAGATGAACTTTTGATATTGACCAAATACTTATTTTCCACCATGATTTGCAAATAAATTCTTTAAAAATCAGACAATTTTATTTTCTGGATTTTTCCCCCCATTTTGTCTCTCATAGTTGAGGTATACCTATGATGAAAATTACAGGCCTCTCTCATCTTTTTAAGTGGGAGAACTTGCACAATTGGTGGCTGACTAAATACTTTTTTGCCCCACTGTATGTTGGTCCTTTTAGATTTTATGGACAAGACGCAGTAAGATCCTGCTTGTGGCTGTTCTTTCATTAATACTTTCCCTATTTCATATAAAACTATCCACAGTTTGCTATGAAAAAAGGATACAAAGAAAAATATTTCATTATCTAGTTGGCATATTGTATTTCTGATCACCTTACGGAGAAGTCATAAAGATGAATCAAAGTGTATATATATATATATGAATGCATGTAGTTAACATCATGCTTTTAAAAATCTGCTTTTTCATGAGTAACATGAGATATTTCACACAGAATTTGAATTAAACTTGTTTTCAAGTTTAAGCAAGACTGAAACTGTAGGCCACAATTTAAATGACCATTTCTGCATTGTGTTAACTATATGTTTATTAAGTACATCTAACTACTGTTTCAGTTAAGAAAATTAAAACTGATATAAACAAATTATTGTGGCCCTCTTCAGTTATTCTTTTGAATATATCAAGCCAAAAAGTTAGTTCCGTATCAAACTGAGTATAGATAGTTGCAGAGTTTTGGATGGGTTTTTTTTTTTTTTGGTTCAAATTTAAACAGCTGTTTTCTAAACATGCATTGTTATCAAATCACACTATCGAATCAAATCTTTATTAGGGTCATAGAGTAGCAAAAGGAAGGTGGAGTACAGTCTTAAAAAAGCATAAAGAATGCATCAAGAGTAAAAACAAACTTTAAAGCTAGAAGACATATGAATTAAAAACTAAAACTATATATAAAGAGCGAGAATTTAAAAGAAGGGGTAGGAGCATTAGATGGGTGTAGGGGAGTATAAAGGTTAGTATGTGGAAGACTATACCAAGTTACAAAGCACTGTAATATGGCAAACTAGGTGCTCATTAAATCTAGTTTATAGCACAAGTCATCATCCGATGAATTTTAAGTGCTGCTGCACAGAACCTGGCAACACTGTATGTTGTAGCAAGGTTGGTATTTGAAAGCAATAGGGTGGTGCAGAATTGTCCTGTGCACCCTGAGTATTTATGCAGTAATAGTGAGATAAGGCTAGTATGAATGTCTCTGTAGTACAGGCACTAGAGAAGCACATGCTCTCTTGTTTCTCTGTGTCCAGAGTCACAGGGGCATTGTCTCTCTGGGCAAGGAATCTTCCTGTGTTGGCCTTCAAGGACAGATGAGGGGAGGGCATGACATTGTACCAGAGTAAAGGCCCTTCTGTGTTCAGGTACTCCAAGTTCAGTTAGGTATGCCATATGAGAGGTAGGGTACCTGTTCGATTCATGGGTAATAAATTTTGGGGTCCTGGCTAGATCCAGTTGGTACCCAATGTCTGGTACATGCTTTTTAATAAGTGCTTTGGCCTGATCATATCCCATGCTGAGTAGAAGACCTGAAGAGAGGTCCAAGGATGAGATTTTAGTTTCCACTGCCTGTTTCCATGTGCATTGAAAATCATGATTCATAGAAAATGGGGCAAGGCCAAGGGGAAAGACATTATGAACCAATAGTTGAGTAAGGTCACCCACACTCTAGCCTCCACTTTCATGAAGCCTATCTGTAGTCACAGCGTGGCATTAGAGACACAACTAGAGACTTAAGGGCTGATCTTAAAAATTTGGATTGTATAAATTCTAATGGTGCAAAATTGGAGACAGGACCCAGCTGGACAACACAGAGAAGTTGTGTTATTGGCTTGGCTTCAAATAATTTGAGAGCTGCAGGTATGTAGTGGCCACCTCTTGTCTTAAGGGATTTAAGGATGGCAGATGAACTCCTCTGTGCATTTTCAGCAATGCAGTCCCTGTGGGATTTCCTACTGCCGACAGAATGGACTACCCCCAAGTGTTTGAAATAAGAGGCCTGTCAATCTTGTGGCCACCTATGCTCCAGGAGTGGCTCTGGGCTATTTGGCAAATGCCATGATTTTAGTTTTCTGATAATTGAGTTCTAGCTGGTCTTCTTTGCAATACTATGCTAGTGCTCTCTGTGCTCTTTTAAGGCCAATAGGTGTTCTTGAAAGTATTGCTGCATTCTCTGCATAAAGTAGAACAGAAATATCTCTCCCAGCAAGTTTTGGGGAGTGAAACTCTGTGTTATGGAGATGGCCCACCATGGAGTTGGTATAGAAATTGAATAAGAGTGAGGTCAATATGCAGCCTTGTTTGATGTCTTTCTCAGTTTCAGTGGCACTGGTGAGATAGCCCTGGGGTTACATCTAATTCTGAGTGAGGTCCCTTCATGTAACATACATATTAAATGAAGTAGATGTCAGTCAACCAGGGAAACCTTCAGCTTCTCCCACAATTTAGCTCAGGATATGGACTAAACTCAAATGCTGCTTTGAAATCTAGGAAAGTGGCACAGAGGGAGGTTGTGTTGTGGGAGGAGTATTTTTCAATGGTGGATTGGCCATCCCTAAAGTCAGCTTGCTTCTCTGCAAGTAAGTTATCTTCTTCCAGCCAGTCCTGGAATTTTCATTGTAGATGTCTAGCACAGTTTGTTGACTGTGTTGAGGAGGCTATCAGTCTATTAATAACAGGATCATGCTTTTTTCCCCTTTTTTATACAGTATATAGGGACAATGATCAAAAGCCCCCAATCCTTGGGGACTCGGCCATAGGTGTCAATGCAAGTGAAGGCAGAGTGGGGGCCCAGAAATCCAGGTTGTTTTTAACGACCTCTGGGGGGTATTAGGTCTTCTCCTGAAGCCTTTCCCAGTCTTAGTTGGGCATTGTTACTTTTTTATATTTTATTTTAGAATAAATATAGCCTTCTTAATGCAACTGTTGTCAATAACAATGAATTTTAACAAGTTTTAAAATTTTAATGAGCAAGCATATTCCAGCATAATTTATAAATAAATTGCCCTATAATGGTTACGAATTTGGAGTTTATACTATTTGCCTGAAATAGCAAAAAATAACTACTTTAAGTCTTCACTTTGAAATTTAAAAAAAAAAATTGTAGAAATTTTGATATAGAAAAAAAAAATCAGTATGAGCTTCTAATAAGATTCATGGGAACCTGTGGTTGTGCCCTGAAGACTTAGTCTATTTATGTCTTCAGAAAATAAATGTATATAACCTAAAGCTCTATTTCTATGTATTGCAGAGCAAATGTGGATGCCTTGAATTCTAAATTGGTTGTCTGCCAGAGTTCTAAACATAAATGCATATTGAAAAAATTTAATCTGTCAATACAGCCACAATAAATTTTGTTGTGCTATTGTTTACTATCAAGAAATATGGTAGCCAAGTGCTGAACAAATGCTCCTTACAAATCTTGGCTTTCATTCTGAAACAGTTTTATGAGAGAAAAAAGATAAAGAGACTCATAGTCCTCATGATTCTTGTAATTTGAACCCAAAATAATTCATTTGTTAAATAATGTCATGGGCAACAGCTACAATACAGCAATATTAAATGGGGTTGGGATGTGAGCAAAATGAAGCTGTAGATCTTTCACTTCCCAAATCATTTTATTTCATGTCAGCCATGATAAAGATAAGACACCTCTTTGTTATTTTAAGTCCCCACAAGAAGAAAATCAGCTACATCAGCTGTATAATCACAAAACCTTTGGGTGAATGGAGGGACTTTAGCTTCAGTGGTTTCAAAATCAACTCTATCAGCTTCCTCCCCCAAAGGATCATGTTTCCAGATCTGTAACCCATGACATGGATGGTAGATCTATGCCTTTCAAGCCTTCTGTGAATATAAACTGCCTGTAGGATGGATAATCTTTCTTCCAATGGACTAGGATCTCTGCCCCATTTTAGACCATCTGCAATAGCCTTACAGTGAGGTTTGGATAATCCTGCCTGTCTCTGTTTTAGTTGATAAATCTAGCTCTGAACAGGACAGAAGGTGAATTTTTACAGAGATATTAAACTGATTGGAGCTTGACTATAACTTTGAAACATCTAGATGAAGGTAATTTTAGATGAAACAGGAAATCTGAACAAAAATGTCTGGTGGGCTGTGGCATACAAGGAGTTCTCTTTTGTGTAGTTTTTCCTAATATGATCAATTTCCAGAAGTCTGAGAAGCAGCTGTTTGGTGAACTGCTAGCAGTAAGATCATGTTGGGGAAAGTAAGCCTTCATTTGCTGCCTTTTCTAGCTCACAATAGCAATGGTAAAGTAATGGGGAATTTGCAGAGGGATAACAATGAGGCCACCCACACAGTCCCTAAGCCCATAAATTGTAGGCTATCCACACCTGATGTGTGACAAAATAGCCTGTAGAGAAACTATGAACAGGAAATGGCTGTTATGAGCAAGAGAAAGCTACAGATATAGATTAAACAAAATGAGTACTTCTTCTGTGAAAGCAAGTACTGACTGGAGATAATCTAGGATGCTTCATGTGACTGTTTTCTGTAGCTCATGTTGAACAGGAGGATCAAAATCCTTAGCTTTTCAACATAGTCAGCTAGGATGAAAGATTTTGTTAAATTCAAATCCAGTCTTGGCACAAGAGTCAATTATACTGATTTGCAAAACTCACAAAACTTGATGAACAAGGTACATAGAATATGTTTTTTCTCTGTAATTCAACCTGGGATTGAATCGTAGATTGCTGGCAACTAAGTATATCATATTTCTAAAGTTGTATGTTGGTTTTCAAGTCAACATTTGCTTTGATACTTGTACTAATAATGGAAACATTTACATGTCTGTGACTAATTTTCAATGATTTGTGGATGGTCAAATTGGTCCTTCACTCAAAAAAATTGATTATTGGTGGATGTGTGCATCATTCCCCTTACATGTTTATATCCTCTAAGCTCTTAGGGCTGTGTTATACAAAACAAAATTAACTACACTTTTATAGAAAATCCTATAAATAATTTGGGTAATCAGAAAGCAATCATGTCTAAATTTTCAGCGTTCATTTGTGGTAGAAGCCTGTCATTTTTTCTAATGTGACATGAATTGGGTTGAAAAAAATCATAAACTCCGCAACTGAATGCATATAATGTGAATTCAGCCATGGCATTTATTACATTTTCAATGCAACCTATTCACACTTGCATCTGTAGCACTTCCTCCCTAAAATGTATATGCATTCGAACATTGTGACTGATCCAGTATATATGGTATTTGATCTGCGATGGTTTTACAGACATACGAATCGTCAGGATGTTGCAGTCCTGTAGAAACGGACCCAAACTTTGAAATAAATATTACAGTGACTATGTGAACAGAATGTGTGGAAGCTGATATTTAAAAAAAAAATAATTTCAGTCTAAACCAGTCAGAAATCAGAATAAAGATATTTTTCTTCTTTGGGGATGATTTGTATATATGACTCTCTGAAAGCCATAGCAAGAATTTTGAAGGAAAAAGTGGTTAAAAATAAAGTATAGGTATGCCATTTTGATTACTTGTTATGCTCTGCTTATTTTATGTCTCCTCTTTATATCTATTATGAGAACTTCCTGGGTCTTGACCGAGTACAAACAAAAGCACATTGCTTTATCTTTGGCTTCTACTGTTCACCTGTGCAAAGCCCTTGCCCAGGGTGTTTGTATTGTCACAAGAAATTCATTTATATAAAAGCTTAGTACCAGTTACATGAATATACCTCTTCTCTTGATACACAGGCACATACAAGCCGTTCCTAGTTACGTTTAATTTGGTTTTGAATTACATTTTCAGCTGTTGATTTGTCACAAAAAGATGGAATTTTTATTTTGTAATCTTAAAGAAGTTTTGTTTGTTTTTTTGTTTTTTGCTGCTAGATTTGCAGCCGCTTGGAGTACAACAATTATTTTGCTTCTCACTGTTAGCATTTCGAGATGGCAGAAGTGAAGATCGCAGTAATCTTAAAAGTGCTTCTAACGGCTTAGTGAATGAAAGTGGTGATGTTGTGGAAGTGCCTTGAGCCTTCTTTTCATCCCCGGAGTGTTAAGAGAAGGAATCGGCAAGGTACTTTTGCCCTATGGTCACTTTGCATGGGAATAAATTCCTTAGTCCCTATTTACCTTCTGGATGATTCAGGGAGTTAGAGTTTTGAGTCACGTAACACAATCTCCTATGAATCTCACCGTAACACAATCTCCTATGAATCTCACCGCGTCCCTCAGTGTCAGGTTCAGCCTGCACTGCACGCCTAGGAACTTGCCCAGCCGCGCTTTAGTCAATTTCACCGCTCGAGCGCTAGCGCAGAAAGAGGAAATGCGAAACCGCAAGCTAATGAATGGGCCACCTGGCGCCACTTCACTAATCTGGAGCGGATGCCTTGTGTTAACGCCAGAGGGCCGCAGGCGCTATGGACAGAGCCGCGGAATTGAAGAGATCGGAATTGAGGAAGAGATCAGCGCGCGAGGGGGAGCTCCCGGCTGTGCGCGCGACAGAAGCCCCAACGAAGGCAACGACCACGCCATAGGCAACAACAATCAAAGAAACAAGAGAACTGGGCTGAACCTGCCATTCCAGTAGAAGGGGGGGATTACAGGGGGCAATCTGCAATCTAATTTGTAATATGTAACCTAGCAACGGGGGCCGTGGGGGGATTGAGACAACTATAAAGGAGTAATGTAAATGTACCAAGCCAGTCCTGGCTTTGCTTGTGACTGCTACATTACCCATGAGTAAACCTCTTTTATGAACCACACTGTCACGGGAGTTTCTCTGTCGAACGGGGCAAACCTTACACTCAGAAGAAACATCAGCGTACCACGGAGCCAGGCTCTTAAGTGAGGTTTCCAGTGCAGTGTGACATTGGGAAATCTGCTCAGTGAATTCAACATGGGAATCTCTTGTCTGAACAAAGTTAATATCTGAATTTCCTAGAAATTCATCTAAGAAGCTTTTATACTCTCTCCTCCTGAATTCTGAACACCAAATCATTTCTCATGAATGTTTATCAAACTTAATATGCTCACATTTATCAAACTTATTAGAAAGGAACATGTTTTCACCTCAAAATAACCAATACATTTTTAAAAGTCTATATGGATAAGAAAAACATGTTCATAAGTATACGAAGTGTAAATAGAAAACAGCAACGTTTAAAAGTATTTTTTGCTGGCTAACAGGTTTTAGGCACATTTGCTTTAAATCTTATATCATACTGCCCTCTGGTGGAATTTGTCTGATACTGAACGTATAGTGCTTAGTAAAAGGAAAGCATTTTTTCTGATGGCTTAGTTCACACAACATAGCAAAACTTTTGAAGGTGTTAATTAAAACAAATTGTAATCACTTTAGCTCAGCAGGTATCATTTCCTGAAGACAATTCAGTTAAAGTCTCTTGAAAAACTACCTTGATTTATTTTTCTTCTTTTTCCTTTCTCACTCTTGAATTTTTGAACTTAAATTTTTAATCTATACTCTGTATCTGGAGCAGGAAAGTTAAATTAATATGAACACACACACATACATACATAATATAGTTAAACATTTCAGAAACCACTTTAATTACATCAAGTTTCCATTTAAAGTCTTCTAAATTATACTTTTGCTTGGTCTTGTTCATGGAATTGGGGAAGGGGGGAGGAACAACATCTTCTATCTATAATTCTTGTATGCCTTCCCTCTACTTCATCTGCTATTTTCACAAAAAATGGTTGAGGAAAAAAATAAGAGAACTTAAAAATGCATTTTCATTGGAGACACTTTAGGTATCTCCAGTCATTGTACACTTACAGTACTTAATTCAAAGCAAAAAACAAAAAATAAAACAAAAGAAAGTATCATTTCTTATCTAGAAAGGCTGGCAAACTTTCACATTTCTGAAGCTGTGAAGAAACAACTCTTCCAGCATTTCCTTTTTTGTAAGCTGAGCATTGATTAACTTGAGGTTAAAGAGCTGGGAACTCAGAGGATCACCTTCTCAGTGCTATGGAATATCTTGCCCACTGAGGTAAGGGGATCTCACTTTGCTTGGAATTCACCATCTTAGTCTGATGGTCTCTGAGGGCAGACAGTGGACTTGGGTCACAAATGTAATTTTACTGTATGTATTATGCTCTATTTTTATTCTGTAAACCACATTGAGTGTTAAGAAGTATGGCAATAGAGAAATGCTCTAATAAATAATTAAATATTATGCTTCTCTCATTAACTGTAGTGGTTGATTCCAATAATCTGCAGAGTGCCTAGGCTGGGAAAAGCTCTCGCTGAATTTCCTAGTAGTTCCAATCAGACACCTGAGTTTACATGGATAAGACAGGAGGAGGAGGAGGAGTTTGGGAGCCATTTAAGATGTAAAAGGGAAATACATGCATCTTAAATTGATACTGGAAGCTAACACATGGTTCCTTAAATCATAATTTAATCATTTAAATTTGATGTAAGAATCTGACAATCAACTTTCTAGAAGAGAAAAGATAAATACCTTCAGCTTCAACTTCTCTCTACTGTGCTAAATAATGAGAGATGGATGTAATGTACACATTATCTAAGTCCCTTCAAACAGCTTGATAGAACTGTGAAAAGTGTAAGATTATTTACCACTAATACAAACACAACAAAAGGTAACTTAAGCAATTTCCACCAATGTAATTAAAAAAGAAGTTCTTAAATTGAACCAGACAAACAATTTTATGTACACAGCAGATGATAAGTATACAAGGAACATAGAAACAAGTTGAGATGTATAATTTAGTCACATTTCCTTATATTATTACATTAATGAACCCATAAATTTATATGGATTAGAGTATAAACAAGGCAGAAATTGCCTTGACCAATACATGATATTTATTTTAAAGTTAACTTTAGGATATGACTGGGAAAAGCAGGGAATGGTTTTCTCTATTCATGCTATTATATTTTATGTGACTATAGGACGAGTTCCTTAATTAAGTTTGAATTAAATCCCCACATATTGCCAATCAATAAAATAAAGTGGAGGAAAAAAATATGTGCATTTAAGTATCATATTGGCAATTGGCTGTCCTTTCTCTACCATTTATGTATCACTCAAGCTATAAAAAGCAACCCCTATAGCTGAGTCTGAAGTTGTCATTTATTGACATACAGAATGTTTAGAATTATGAATATAATATATTAGATTCTTAATATATTTATAGAACTAATAATAAAATTATTAGAATTTATAGAATTCTAATATAATATAGAATTATAGAATGTAAGGCTGGAAAGGATGTTGGCTGTCTGGTCCAGCACCCTGCCCAGTGCAGGAATTAACTAGTACAGGATCTATGACAAATGGCCATCCAAAGTTCTACCATCTTCTCCCAGGGTGCTCTGTTTCATTGATGAAAAGCATTGTTAGGAATTGAAAGTGTCAGATTGATGTCAGCCATTTGAGGTAGGTCAGGTCAGAAATGGACTCTACAAGAAATGTTGGAATACTTTACTGATATGGGCTATAATGGCAGAATCTTGAAAGGCTGACATTTCCCCTTCCATCCCTCTTATACCAAAGAAAGTCAAAGAGGGACAATCTTAACTTTCTTTCTCACACTATCTTATCTTCTTAGGCTTAATTCATGTTTTGCTAACAGTTTTTGCATTCCTTCTTCAAGGTCAACTCTGCAGTTCTCTACAGGAAAATATCCCATTCTGAAGGCAATATGTTGCAGTTCCAATTTCCCTCAAGCCCAGACTGATCCAACCATGTTGGAAGTGGTCCAGAAACTTTTCAGAAGCAAATCATACCAGACTGGACACAGTTCATAGTGCTCCAGATGTGATCTAGCTTTAAACATCCCAAACCACTTCCTGTTCTGGATGACTTACTTCCAGAAAGCCTATGGACTATCCCTGGAATGACTGGGTCATCATGATCAGGAAGGAAACTGAAACATTCCTGAATAGAACATTTTTTTACATCCTTACTTACAATAATTTCTGAGTTTCCATCTTGTCGGCCTATTCTTCCTGTCCTTGTCTCCTTTCTTTTTGTCTCTTTTGTTAAGCATTCTGGAATCTGTAGTCTATAAGAAATCTATATAAGTAAGTATACTATTTGGGTAGGAGAAGAGAAGGCATGTTGATTAGCCTAGATGAATGCATTCTTCTCCTCCTGTTCATATATAAGATGAGGTGTTTTATAGGCTTACTACCTTGTAGAATCTTCCCAAAGGATTATCTTTTTTTCAGGCATACAGCGTTCATGTTACATTAGATAGTCCTTCTTACTTCTGACTACTTCTCTTGCTTGCCTTGGAACCAACTTCTTTATTGGATACAAGAATCAATTTAGTTCCAGAAGACAACACACTTCCAAGAATCTCATCTTCTCTGACTTCTCCCTGGAATTTGGATTCCACATGCAAAAGGGATTCTTTTCCAATGTTATCTCATGCTCTTATGAAAATGGTAGTTCTAGTCTTCAGGTTTCTTCAGCCATTTTCAAAACATTCAGAATACATTTGCTTAGTTTCCCTGAAATAGCTACACAAAGTATAATATGAAATATGAGAAAAGTCACAGCTTCAGTAAAATATAGAATATACAAGTCAATATAAGACTTATTGAAGTAGACCCAATCATATTCTGTAACACACAACCTCCAAATGATTGAAACATAGAACATCTACCAAACTTGATAAAAGAAAGCAGGGGAAGACTCAGGGATGCATAGTTCTTCTGCTTTTTGTAACTTCTACTAAATATTATTTTAGGTTGAAGCATATGCTGGTCCTATTTAATGAAAATAAAATTTTGCAAGATTGAAGGAGAAGAGTAGATACATTTTCATGGATTATAAATGCTCATGTTTATGACTAACAAGGTACTACAATCAAATTTAGGTTCATAGTCTATTTTCTCAGATAGTCCTTCATGAAAACCAATGGTGTTCATGATTAACATTCTGCATTTCCTGTACAGAGATGGGTTAAAACCAACCATGGACTATAAGATTCATCTGTTTTGTCATTCAGTTTCCAAAAATGGCAACTCAGAAAACCCTTGGCATGAAGACAACAGCTTTTCCAAACTGCTGTCTCCAACATCATTCTTTAAGGGTTATACCTTTTGATTTGAAAATGTTTCTTGAATTATTTATTTCTGTGAGCTCCTCTCTGTAGAGGTCAAAAGGTAGAATAGATCTAAATAAAATAAATTAGTTCTACATTGCCTATGTTAGATGGAAGCTCCATTTGACTAAAATAGCAAAAAAAATTGATAGATTTTAATTGTTTATTGTTGTCTGATAGAGCTGAACTTGATTGCATTTTTAAGGCAAAATCAATTCAAATGTATAAAAATGTGTGTATTAAATGTTAATCTGACTGCCTTTAACTATATTAAGCTAATAACGTTACGAAGATGTTTTCTTAAACTATTGTCCATCTGTTATCTACTCAGATTAGTAGTGGCTATTCAAAGCTTTTAATTAAAAGAGTGAATGACTGAATTAGGGACATTATATATTAGCATCTGCTTTGCTTTTGAGTCTTCCCATCCTTCTTATCCCTGCTATGTTTTGTGTACAGGTTTGCTTTTTCTTCACTACCATTTATTCTATTTATTTTATCCACTGCCACATTCCAGTAGATTCCCCCAAATGGAGTAGATTCCCCCAAAACACATTCTGTGTCAATCCAAAACGTATAATTTGTGCATAGAGGTTATGTTTTGTATGCATATCTTTAAAAAAACAACAACAACCCTGAAATGTGAATGCTACAAGCCTGTTTGTATATCATATAAGTTAGGGTTGTGACACCTGTTTGAAACTCATATAATGTAGGAAATTGATATTTTGCTGATCAAAAGGTTATTTTCATATTAATTATGTAGGAAAAATCCAGTCCATATACATCATTAAAATTTCAAGGGCACATTACGCTCAACCTGCTCTAAGACAGGCAATATTGAGATCTCTCATTGTTATGATTGGTAAAAATAATGGTGGCAAGGTGTGCATCATGGGGAGCACTACAAATACTGGAAACCTTTCCATATCATTGGATCTACTTGTCACTCTACCATTTCACTGATAAATAATTGCCAGACTCTAGTAACTGTTAAGTCTCTGAAGCCTGCTCTAGCTGTGATTCATATATTATATAATTACTCAAAACTTGGCTTCCTTCCAGATCGATCAGGGACAAGTTACATAGCATATAATTATGCGTATGTGCAACTACATCTGTTCCCTGTCTTGCTTTCTCTCACTCTCTCTCTTTGTATTTAAATACCAGTTTGTTCTGTGTAGCCTTTATTTCTTACTCTTCACTGCCATGAATGTTGAGTCTATTTGCTTATATTTGTGCTTTGTGATTCTTGCCTCTTCGTCTTGTTTCACGTCTACCTTTTTTTTTTCCCCTCTCCACCCATGTACACACCCCTAACTTTACATGTAAGCTCTTCAAGTTTAGGGAGGGCTCTTTTGTAATATTACTGGATAAAACATCATGCATATGGATAGTTTAACTTGAATAAGTTAATATACTTTCTTTATGTATGGAAACAGCAGCATGCATTCCTATTAATAAGAGTAATATATGAATTAGATAGTCAGTTAAAAGTTATGAATAGAAATCCCACTTCTCTGTAGAGTTATCCAACAAGGATAAAGCCAATTATGTAAAATCAAAGAATCCCAGCCATGAGCACCCTATTTTACTACAGTAGTACCTATTAAACTGTTGTTGAACAGCTTGTGGTGAAGGAAAGCATGTGAGCATAGTATGGTAGTTTGTAGGTTCCATCTGCAATTTGTAACAGCTGGCACTTTTGGTGGCACTTTTGCCCCACTATCATAATGAGGGAAAGTGATACTGTTTAATAGACATAAGGGATGACAGACATAGTTTATCTGTCCCTCAGCAAAATCTCTCACAATATTCTTCTGAATAAAATGGTAAAAGATGAGCTAGATAATGGGCAGCATATTAAATAAATAAATAAATAAATAAATAAATAAATAAATAAATGTTAGGTGGACTCACAATTGGCTGAATAATTTCACCCAAAGAGTATTAGTTAAAGGCTTCACTTTATCTTGAAGGGAAATATCAAGTGAAATGCCACAGGACTCTGTCTCAGGCCCTGTACTGTTCAACATTTTTATCAATGACTTGGATGAGGGAGTGAGGGATGTTTACCAGGTCTGTGAATGACATGAAGTTGGGAGGGATAGTTAATACTTTAGAGGAGTCAGAGAAGATTCAACAAGATCTAGACAAGCTTGACCAAAACACTAAAATGAATAAGTTTGAATTTAACAGGGATAAAATTCTATATTAGGTTAATGTCAAGCCCCACAACAACCGGCTAAGATCAAGGAAGCAAGAATTGTACAGACTTCTGTGAGGTATCTTTGATGCTAAATGCATAAATATAGAATCCTGGAAACTGCAAGTGGAATTTCTAGGCTTCATTTATAGCGAGTCCATTAAAGCTAAGATTATTTAAAATGCTTCTTCCCATGTTTCTTGCAACCTGAGCTGAGCTGACTTTTATAAGATAAGCTACCAATGGGTTTCCATTCTAACTATTGACTAGTCTAGTCTCCTTTCCATTATTTTCTCAGTCTCACCACCTTCTCTCAGGGGTTGGAAAAGTGAAAGGCACAAGTATAGAATGTGGGAAACCTGACTTGGTAGCAGTACATGTGAAAGGAATCTGAGTGGTCTTTGTCAAGCACAAGTTAAAATGAGCCATCTGTGTGATGCAGCTGCTACAGAGACAAATGCTCTCATAGGGTGCACTAATAGGAGCATGGAGCCCATTATGGGAAGTTGTTGTTTCACTGTATGCTGCCATAATCAGACTCCATTTGGAATTCACCACAGTTCCAAAAGGACAGTGAGAAACTGAAGTAAGAAACTGAAGGCAGACTATCAAGATGGTGAGGAGTCTGCAAAGCAAACACTCTTAAGAACTGTTAAAAGACCTGGCATGTTTAGCCTAAGAAGAAACAACTGAAGATACATTCAAATACATAGAAGGCTGTCACATAGAAAAGGGAATAAATTTATTTTCTACTGTCTCAAAAGGCAAGAACAAAAACAATTGGATAAGACTGCAAGGAAGTAGGTTCAGAATAGACATCGCAAACAACTGTACAAGCTGTCAGCCAGTAGAACAGCTGTTACAGATTCCTCCATTTATATTCAGGGTTTCACATGCACTATTCCTTGAGACTTCAGAATCAATAGTCTTGAACAACAAAAATCATTCTCTTTCTATGAAGCTTTGTTAGTTTCCTAGGATAATGTTACCTCTGCATATAGTTCTCTCATTCTTTTTCAAATGCCCCACTGAGACCCTCCCTGATGATCTACCTAATCTGCTTGTGATCTACCTAATTTTCCTGTACCTATGAGGCTTAGTAGCATATAGTTCTAGTCAGCGGAGGGGGGCTGGTGGTTCAGGATGGGATCGAGTTCATTAGGGAATTTATACACACACTTTCAACTGAAATACACACTTCAGGATCTTATGCAATAATTGCAATACTCAAGAGAAAGGACACCATGTGCATAAGGTCTCTATAAGCCTACCAAGCTTTTATTGGATATAGTTTGCTTAAGCATTGCATGCACTCATTCACATACACTCAGATATTCATGTCTTCCCCTGCTATGAATTGGTCAAGTTTTGGGACTCAGTTCATCTGTGCAGCACAGCTTGGATCGTTCCCTAACCTTGCCCTCCTGGAATGAGTCCAGTCCAAATACCTCAGGGCAGTGTTTGTGCTGTGTCTCTAATGCATCCTTACATCTTGAATCAGCCATGATGAAGGTAGAGGCCAGAGACTGGCTCTTAATTATCCACTGTTTGAAACTTGTTCTTCTTTCCTCCCCCCCTCCATGCTGTCAGATAACTATCAGTCTTACTGAATGAGTTCCCTTGCAAGCAAATTACAAACATGCAGTCTTTTTTCACAAGTACTAAAAAGGGGATATGATCAGACAGTGCCACTCATTAAACACATATTATGGGTGTGGAATGCCAAACTGATCTAGGCAGAACTTCTAAACTGCCAGTGGAGCAGCATGTAAGGCACCTTCTAAAACTTGCCTCATACCTCATAGAATTGGTTTACTCAGGGCATAGAAGAGCATTTATCCTGGCAAACTCCTTTGGTGGTACTGGAGGGACAATATTTTAAAAATCCCCTATCCAGAACAACTGAATGGGGAGGTAGGAACAACTGAGCACGTACTACTTGTTTGTCAATATTATAGCCATTTCAAAGTATCTATACTACACCACTGCTAGTGGAGTTCCCAGGTTGTCCCAGGCATTTCTATGCAATCTTTCCTATTGTCTGATAAGAGCTGTACCATAACTTATACTAGAGCAAAATTTTGTGTGATGGCATGTAAGACCAAGGTGTTGGTTCCTCCAAAACATTACCGATAACTTTTTCCCTCCTTAGACAGGGTTTTTATCTGTATTCAGGACTAGTTTCCTATTATGTTTTCTTATAGCTATGAAATTTTTATTATTTTAGTTTTCAGTACCTACTGTGGCAGTTCTAACTCTACCCTGATTGGTTTTGTACATTTCCCCCACTTCATCATATGATTTTCCTACCTTTTATATTATATTGTTCTTTGTTGGGCTTTGGCTGCAATAAAGTTTAAGTTTCAAGTTTCATATGGGATATTGAGAGAGACAAGGATGCCACATAATAACCTGTATTGATAGTGAAGTATCTCACAATGGGGTTCCTTACAGCTTACCTTTTAATCCCTTGCCAATAGTGTCCATCAAACGTTCCTTTCCACATCACTCAGCCCTTCTTTGACTGTTATGTGACCTATCATTCTATGCCTGCTTTGACCCTGGTGGATAGTGTCCTTGTGACCTGCAGCATGGCACTTCTCATCTTAGCCGCTGGTTTCCAGAGCCAGTCAGGTAGTCTTCTTGTTTTTCACCCTTATCTGCACATCTGCACTTTTCCTCAGGTTCAAATTCTGTTCATCAGTCTCTTCCAATATTTTATTTTTGTAACACAGACTGTTACATGAAGTATGAGTTCTACTTTGCTGAAGATCTTTAAATGTAGGATGAGTGTTGTCTCCCAGAGATCTCTAGTGGATCCTGTACTGAGCAAGAATTGGGCTAGATGTCTAAGGTCCCTTCATCTCTATGATTCTATGAAAAACTATTTACATATGCATAAATTAGTGTTCTGAAGTTAATGATTTTTTTTTTTTTATCCTGGTAACTACTTTTCTCTCCCCCCACTCCCATAATTCCTTCTTAAAGTTCATATATGCCTAATAAGTACTGAAAAATGTTAACTAGAATAAAGGTATTGGCTGAGTCATATCTTTTAGGAATTTTTTGAGTTCTGGAAAACATGGAAAGTCATTATGCTTCCAGCAAATACTGTTCTGTTTTAAATTTTTATCATTTAAAAATGTCATGGTACAAGTAAATGTGGCACACATTTCTATGGTCCCTGCAACTGCTATATTTTGTATCTACCATTTTAAAGAGGTAAACACATGAAAAGCATAGAATAAGCCCCCAAGCAGGTTTAATTTTAAAAGACATAAGCAATCCTCCAAATTCTACCCCCTTAGCCCCAAGCCATGAATATGGCAAATCTTGTCCCACTGACATACGAAGCATGATATTCCCAATTTGCTTCATTGGCCCACACATATACTATGCCACTTAATCCCTCCCACAAATGTTAATACACTTCCAACTCACTCAATGTTGTCAGAATGTGATATTGCAAGAAAGCTCCTTTTTAAAAATTAGATTATCTATTTATTATTTTTTCTCTGTGTGTCAAAAGCTGTATTGAGGGACTCATCTCATGTCTCCCTAACCATGGCCCGAACATGCCACAGTTACTGTTTTTTCTCCCGTCATTTTGCCTACCAATGCTGTCTTTCTTTCTCTCCTAGCCTATAGCTGAAGCAGCTTAAAGTCATCCTTGGCTGTTCCATTTTTAAAGCTTCTCCCCATCTCCCAGCACAAATTTTGCTACTGATAACATCTAGCATGCTTCATTGACAATGTGCTTGCTGACACTGTTGGGCTGAGATCTACCTGATTCCCACTGGCCACTTTAAGCTGCTGCAGGTGCACCTTGTCTCTTCTGTTGCTGGAAAATGCTCTTCATGTCCACTTTGTTTGGGTTTACAGGAGGGGTGGGACAGAGTGCCCGACCTGTGATTTCAAAAGTGCTTCTCAGGTCTTATATAAATGTCTTATAAGCATGGGTTTAGTACTGTTCTTGAGAAACAGCTAGGCCTTGATGCCCAGAAAGTTGATCTCAGTCAGGAAAGACACTCAAGTTCTGCCAGCTCTGTGTTGTGGACTGTAGAGAGTAAGGAAGATGACCTTCACAGAAATATGCAAGAGCTGTTACCTAGACAAATGGGAATGAAACATTCTTTAAGTCCTGGGAAACAAGGTAATATTCAGAAGCAGCTCAGATTCTGCCTCCTCAATTCACTGGGGTAAAAGAAGGCGGGGAAGTATAGCACAATCAGACTTGCAAGATTTTGTTATTATAGGCAAGCTCAATAAAATATAGCTCTTGTCTTCCTGGGGAGTTGATTTTCTGACCTGATCTATCTCATGGCGCTGACACTGTTACGGTTAAGAACGTTACATGTTTTCCACTGGTTTTTGTCAAGAAGAATGCTTAGCAATGCTGTAATTTTATTGTTTTTATTACTGGAGGGAAGGCAGAAGTGTCTGTCAACTCCATTCTGCCTACTTCATTCTGGCTTTGGTAGTACTAGGTACCATGGTGATCTCTGCCATTTTTACATGTGAGCCAATCACAATTGCAATCCACTGGTTACTTCCTGATGCTACCAGCCACAGGGTCAGAACTGGCCTCCTTCGTTGCTTGCTTGCAGCACTGCCATATCTATGCAACACTAGTTGATGATGGAGCCCTCTCATTATCAATCATTCCCTTCTACTTTACCCCACGCTTCTCTTCCATACCTGTGATGTGTTAACTGAGCTATTTGTGGGCATGTGTTTAGCAGTCTTTCAAAAGAGCTGTACACACATGTTCAGAAGCAACCTGACTAATAGGTCACAGCTGGATCTCTGTGCTTGCAACCTGTTAGTCAGGTGACTTGACAGGTGATTAAATATGCCATCTCAAGCACCTGCCTACATTTGTCAAACCTGCACAAAGCCACATTACAGAGAGTGATAGGTCATTGTTTTTCCACAAGCAGGTAAATATTGTTGGGAAGGAAAATAAAGCCCAAGGGAATCCAGCACATTCTTTAATTTGTCTTGCATTAAATCAGTAAAGACAGCACAGTTGCTGTTCTCATTCCCATAGCAGAATAGGGATCCGCAATGAGGTTAGCACAATTTATGCTGGCATACTTTTCTGCCAGCTCAAGGACTATAGGATAGCACTTTTGTGCAGCCATCTAATTTTCCCCATAACCTATAATTAGCTTGACCTTTGAATACTTTCCATCTAAACTCATCATTAATGATGGAGATACATGTAGCATAATTTGAAGCAAGTATGTAATCAAGAACCATTTGTTACTTGGAGAAAAGATAAAATCACCCATCATCTTTCCCATGAAAATCCAGCCTAACTTTTTCTGGGTTTCAGAACTCAAATCTTTACTTTTCAGAGAAATTAGGCTATTTTGTATGATAACAATATTATTTGCATGCTCTTACAATGCATGTTTGTTTTTTCTCCTTCTTAGTCTTATTTTTGTTTCATTCATGGATATTAAAATCTATGAAGTTAGTCTTTTCATATAAAAATTCGACTTTATGGAAGTTGAAATCCATACCATTTGAAAAATTCTGGGTGGAGGAATAGTGTTTCAGTGTATTCCCAGCTCTTCAGAAAATAACTTTTTGCAATATTTTTTTTCCTTGCAGTTTCTGCCTCCTAACCTTTTTCCTCTAGATCATTCCTTCTTCCAAAGTCTTCTTTCTTGGTCGTCTTTGATTAAAGGTCTACTGTAAGATAGTTAGAGTACTATCACATTAGGTGGGCAGGGGCAACCTCATAATTTATCACATAACTAAATAAAGTGAGCTTTCTTCACTTTCATTGAGATAACTTACAACAGCTAGAGACTTAGCACCTTTTCATACTTATTTCTTCTATGTACTTGGTTAGACCTGGTATTCATTTATGCTCTTTGTTTATTACGCCTCTAGCTACTTTTATGTTGTTTGGCTTTCTTAGTTCAATATGTAAACTTTTCGGGTTTCTAGCACTTCTGTTTATAAACCCTCCAAACATCAGCTACACTCTGTTAGACTTCAAGATTTCATAGAACTATTTTTTTACTTTCATCTCACTATGTTTATCTTAAAAAAAATAGTTGAACTGGGAATTTTTACCTTAGCTTAATTGTAATGGAATTCATAAAGCCTCATCACAAAAGGATGTAATGTTGGCCTTCAGGAATTCCATTAATCTCTTCAGATGCTTGGTTCAAGTATAATTTAGCAGAGGGAAGCTTCCAGTAACTTGGCAGCCAAGTATATTCACTCTTGTTTATCAAGTACAAGCAGAATTTTCTAGTAAAACATATCATGAACAGCAATTGTGAAGATCATGAAATTATAGGCAACTGTGACCTGCAACAATTTATTAATGGAAATAATTGAATTATGAATAAATTTTTTAAAATTAAAAATAATTATTCTTTTTCATATAGAAGTACTATAGCATGTTTACCATTTTGAACCTCAGCTTTCTGGCCCTTTTTAAAAAGTATTTTTTATTTCTTCTCATTTTAAGTAGCATATCAGTCAAAAGAAATATGTTTTTCTGTACTTCACAGAAAATTATTGGAATGCTGCATCGTTTGTGACTCGATCTTCATATCTCCACTTCTCTACCTTCCAAGGGGAGACTAGTGCTGACATTTCATTCTATTTCAAAACATCAGCCCCTGATGGAGTGTTCCTTGAGAATCGGGGGAATTCAGACTTCATCAAACTTGAACTAAAATGTAAGTATATCCACAGCATGAACGAGAGTGTCAGATGAAGATAAGATAAGGTGTTAAACTTTTTCTATCACGCATACTCTATGAACTCTCCAGTGATGCAGAAGAAAATGTGCCTGGGTATCCTGTCTTAATCTAGAATGTTTTATGCTTAATATAACAGTTTTAATCCAGCCATCTCAGAAGTAGGTCTACCTATATAACTATGCTCAGTAACACTGTAGTGCCACATTCCTTTGATTTTAAATGATTCTTTTTTACAATTTATATACTATCTTTCTTCCTAAGATTTAAGGAGATGGGTATGATTCTTCTCCATCACAATTGCCCTACACAATAATTCAGACTAAAAGATGATAAACCACCCATGTGAAATTCAAGACTGGATGGGAATTTGAGGGCAGCTACACATCCTAATAGCTAGCACAATATGCTCTTCTCTAGTCCGTTTGGGGACGCAAAGTATGCTAGCATATCTTGATCTCTTCTGCCCACTGATCTCTCTTGTGCCTGAGTAATGAGGTCAGTGAGTAGTGCTTGAAGTGACTAAGGCACTGAGACTCCCCATTCCACAAATTATCCACAGATTTTCTCTCACAGAGTTCTCTCTCACTCCCTCTCTCTCTCTCTCTTGCTACCTTGCTCTGTCACACTTGCTTGCTTTATCTGGCTCATTTATCTTGTCCTCTCATGCTCTCTCTCATTCTGTCTATCACTTTGCAAAGGGGGTTGTTGCCAGGCCTCTGTGACTAGACTCCCTGCTTTTCCCAACCCCGTTCTTGTAATTCATAATCTCCGCTGGTCTTGTTGCCAGAACAGCAGTTAAAAGCTGCAGTGCTAGCCAGATTGCCAAAGGAAACAAATAAGGGAGGATTTCTGTGACTCCAGGTTCATGTGCGTAGCCTATAATTAGCTAACATTTTGATGGAATCATTGAACAAATGAGAAGAGAAGGGATAATTTACACAGGGAGCCCCCATTTCTCTGAGGATTCAGCCTCACAAGTAATTGCCAGGACTGAAAAGTATGGGTGGGCACACTGCAGGCAAAAGCAGCCAATAGGAGCTAGACAGATACCAGCCTCTGACTGCATTATCACCACAGCTGCTGCCAAAGTGCCAGAAGTTGGCCATCAGTAATGCTTGTGTCAAGAGAGAATGGAAAACAGTAGTATAACTTCAGATCAGTTGAGTACAAAGTTAGCCAGGGAATGAGATGAAAGCTGTGTCATTAGGACAAGTCTTTAAAGAACTATTAGCAAGGCATCTTTGAAGGGCAGTTAGGGGTCACGTCTATGAATCCCAAGTCTCCCTGATTCCAACTTAGCTTACTAAAACAGGCCTTACTACGTGACTTGTTGATCGGCTTCCATAGGCATGGTAATTTGTCCCCCTGCAGTTCCTTCCTTTGGATGTTAGGCAGGGGGCCCAAAAACATTGTGCTAATATGTGGATCAAATAATTAAAGACTTTAAAGTGTGTAAAGTAATATTGTTTTCACAAGACTGAAATTCTCTCTTATATATAAATAGTACATCACTAAAAGGTAGTTGTGTTATAACACCAGTGATATAAATTATACCAGTTTATTGGTTAATAACCCCTCAGCATTTATCATGTTAAATGTTGACCACATTTAGTTAAATTCTACATGTATAATCAGGACCTTCATATACAGTACGGGTGGCTATAGAAAGCAAATAAATAAACAATTTCAAACAAAACCATATATTTTATTTCCTGAATAGAAAAAAAAGTATTATATAAAGCAACCTGTTTTGCAGAATAGCTAATGAGGTATGGTCTTATGGGGAACCCATTAATAAAGTGGAGTAAAGAGGAGGGCTAAAGCATTGGGTTGGCCCATTCATCAAACAATACTTCTTTCCACTTGTCACCTTTCAAGGATCAGCTGGCAAAGATGAAGAATCATGTCGGGCAACATTTTTACATAACTTAATACATTTATGTTATAATTACTTTTACAGCTGCTGGTCATTTCACACATCAAGACAGACTTTAAAAAATGTTTCCAGAAACTAGATTCACTCAGAACTTTTCCATCTACTTGCTGAGTATGGATGCACAATAAAGAGACTGCAAAAATTGTGTTGAAAGTGAAAATCTGGCAATATTTTATTAAATAAATGTATCATTATTTTTGTATCTGATGTATATGACCAGTGATCGCCAGTGTAATGCAGTGCTTAAAATCTGGACTAGGAGCGGGGGGGGGGCAGTTTACAGTCCTTCCTTCAACAAAGAAGTGGCTAGATGGCTTTGAGCCAGTCAATCTCTCTCAGTCCTAAACTGGGAAATCAAAAAACCTTCTTCTCTCTAAGAACAAGCCAGGAAATTTTAGGATAATATTTGTTTAGAAAGTTCTTCAAAATTTAACAAATCTTGGCTATATTCCAGCATATCAAAAAAAAGAATTTTAGGTTTCATTAAATGTAATTTAGGTAAATTCCCTTTTCAGGAAATCCTAAAAGAATTTATTTTCAATTCAAAAATAGTCTACAATTTTTATTGAGGAAGTAGTTCGGCTTCTTCCATTTTTGTCTGTTTTATACATGTCTATACATGCCTGTTTTTCATTCAATGATTGTAACTTTCATTTGAGATGCCAGACTTCTACAACCTGTTCTCCTTGTACTGAGAGTTCAAACAGCAGATTAGGGACAAGAATTGGCAGCACATCTCACCTTACCTGTGGTGGATTTCAGCAGAGAGCAAGGCTATCAGGAAGGAGGGGGTACATTCCAGAAAGGGAAAGAGACAAAAGGCAACACAGTCCTGAGGTGGAGCATGGGAAGCAAAAGTAGTTCAGGATCCCTCGAATCTCCCAGGGTATATCCACTAGTTGCAGTAGCATAGATTTAGTCTGGCAAGATTCTGTCTATATGGGGTAAGGAAATAAAGGAACTGAACTCAACTGGACTGTTTCACCGTTGTTCTTGGGCTGGGCCTGACATCATCCCAGATTACTGCTACACTAAATTCCCATCCTACCAAGCATTATGTTTCTGCATAGCATTTATCCTTATTCCTATGGTTACTCTATTTTGCTAACCAGATTAAAGGAAAAAATACTTGTGACCTGAGTGTAGAATCAGTGTTGTGCATGTGTGAATGAGGCTTCACAAGGAAAAGAAATTGTATTCCTTATTATTATAAGTGTGATGCCATGAGTTT